>NC_143583.1:45901922-46250066 GCF_048544385.1 Mastigoproctus giganteus
CAGGATCCTCAACTGTTGAACCATCAACATCCAGTGGACCAATCTGATTCATCCCTTTCCTTCTTGAGTTTAAATAGGTAAAGAACTCTTTTCTGTTTTTCTTTGCATCCTTTGCCAAGGATTTCTCATAATCTGCCTTTGCCTGCCTAATCTCCTTTGTGACTTGGTTACAGACCAAATTATCATAGGCTTCCATGTCACCCATTAATTTGTATGTATCCCATGCATTTTTCTTATCTGCCATATGTCTCATTAGTTCATCTGACAAACGTTTAGGCCTGAACCTTGAACAATATTTCTTGGTTGGTATGTAAAGCCTGGTAGCTTCCAAGATTAGTTCTTTGAATGCTTCCCATTTTGAATTTGCTGTTGGTAACATCATCAGTTGATCCCACTGTATAGAATTTAAATACTGTCTCAGCCCATCATAGTCGCCTTTACGAAAGCAAAAACCCTTCCCTTTACCTCTGATGGTAGTTACCTCCTTGAGTAAATCCCACTTCAGCATACTGTGATCACTGCCACCTAGTGGTTCCTTTATCTGCAGATTCTTAATGCATGAAGAATCACTACTGATAATCAGATCAAGAGTATTACTCCCTCTAGTTGCCTCCCGAACATGCTGGTGTAGAAAACAATCATCCAATAAATCCACAAAAGCCTTGCTAGTGTGTGAGTGACCAACCCACAAATTCCAGTCAATATCTGGGAAATTAAAATCCCCCATTATAAGACTCTCTGATTTACTGGTCCATTCTATTTCCCTGTACAGTCTCTTATTATACTCATCAGAGTCATTAGGCCTATAGCACACTCCTACTCTCAGTTTTGATTTACCCATGCTTATGTCACACCAAACTGACTCGACACTGCCCTGTCCATCGATGTCGACTGGCTTCACTTCCTTCGATTTTATGTGTTTTTTTAACTAATAGCATAACCCCTCCTCCCTTCCTATCCTGTCTATCCTTTCTGTAGACGTTGTACTCCCCAAATTCCAGTTCTGCATTCCTTATATCTGTGTGGCACCATGTCTCTGATATCCCAACAATATCTGCCTTTGATGTTTTGAGAAAAACCTCAAATTCATCAAATTTATTTACTAAACTCCTAGCATTGGTGTACACGCAAGTATACATGCACCTGTTTCTATTCTTAGCTACCCTAACACAATCCATGTGTTTACTTGTACCGCAATGACTTCCAGCAGTCTCTGAAATATCCTGCATATTGTTTTTCAGGCTTCTGCAAGTGGCTACTGTTAATCTATTTGTCTTTGTCTCCCTCCAAGCTAGCAGTTTTCCGACCCACCTAACACTGCCTCGATAACATCAGCAAATATTCTTGCACCCTTTCTATTTAAGTGTATCCCATTCCTGTAGAAGCAATCTCTCCTGTTAGCAAGTACAGTCCAGGCTGAAAAAAATTCTACCCCTTGAGCCTTGCACAATCTTTCCAGGGCCGAATTGATCGACAAGGCTCTCATCATATACTCCCTCCTATCGCGTCTGGGCAGAATTGCAGACACTTTCAAATTCAACCCTACTTCACGGCTTTTTTTCAACAGTGACCTGTACTTGTTAAGTAATTCCGCTGGTCTCCTACTCTTAATATCATTAGTGCCAACGTGTACAACTATATCACCTTTTTTGCCCTTAAAAGATGATATCCGCTCTACAACGTCATCAACCTTTGCCCCTGGCAGACATACCCTGGTCCTGTTCCACCTATCCTTTTTACAAAGCATGTTCCCCGTTTCCCTGACAATAGAGTCACCAACAACTACTAGTCTTCTCCCACTCATCCATCCTTTTATCCATTGTAGCAACTTGCCCTTAATGTCATACTGCTCCAATTTGTACAATAATCTTCCATGTGCAACAGTATGAAAAGCTTTCCTGAAATCCAAGTATATGATATCAAAATTATTTTTTTGCATCCAGCTGCTTTGTGACCATGTCCTAGTATCCATTCAAATTGGTCAGACAAGACTTTCCCTTAACAAATCCATGCTGTGTCTGAAAAAGTGGTTGGCATATATAGAACAAAGAGAAGGGAATAGGCAAATATAAAAATGCAAATGGAAACTAAAACAAATTTTTTTTTTTCCTTTTTTCTTTTTTTCTCTTCGCCTTTTCCCATTATTAATATGGGGTCAGAGTTTTTTTTTTTTTTTTTTGGCATGCAATTTTTATGGCCAGATGCCTTTCCTGACACCAAAAAACAAAATAAAGGTAGGAAAACCTATAAATGCTTGAAAATATTTATACACAACATAAGGTCTGTGGAGTGAAGGTAAACTGAATAAAAATGTGACTGCGTATTGGTAATGGTATTTGTATATATTGCTTTTCAATCTGAAATGATGTCACTAAAATCCATGTTCTGTTGTTTAAATCCTGTAGTCCTATATGGCAGTGCTGGAGTATGGAAACACAGGTCTACTGTGGTGATGTCTGATTTCACATATGATCTGCTCTTGTTGACAAAAAAATTAGACATATGTGCTTGACTGAATATTCATGAATGCAACTTACTTTGTTCAATTTTTGTGCCTATGTGGAGTTACTAAAGTTGCAATTTCTTTTTCTTGTAATTTTGTTCTGTCAATATGTAACTATTAGGTGATGGGTCCTTAACTGTGAAATCTTGGAAATAGACTATAATTTGAATACGTTGGTGTACTAAAAAGTACAAATGAATGCACTAAACTCAGATATTAAATTTTTGAATTATAATCTGGAGAAATTCAACACTAAGTGTCAACAAGTATCTTCTGTCTTCTCAATCTTCATCCCGTGCACGGTACTAGGTTCTGATACCTTTTGTGTTTGTGGGTTTCATATATATATATATATATATATATATATTTTTTTTTTTTTTTTTTTTGCCTTTGCACCAACTAGAAACTCTCACCTATAACAAGTGCTGCATTGTACTCCTGTTATACTTTATAGTAACATGCTGCCTGTATCAATTAATAATGGATATATTATATTCATTATAAAGAGTTACAACTAGATCCATTTCTAAATAGATTTTATTAATTAGTTTAACTTACAATAATAAAAAAAAATGAATAGTATTCTTCCTGTATTAGATCCTGAGGTGAAAGATTCTCTGTCTGGGATTTAAAAAAAGTGCATTGTCAAATGGGTGTAATTGAACAGAATATTATGGTAACCATTTGCATTTATTCTGTCTTCCCCAGAAAAATCTGATTTGGAAGGAGAGGTTGTCATTTCAGGATACAGACACTGCCTGATTAAAAAGGGAGAAATGAAAGACTCATCTATTGATGGTTTCTTTTTTATATTTCATGGCCCCTGGCTAATCTACCAATTCTCCAGTTTTCATCAGCAAATGTTTTCTGTGTATAATGGAAGCAGGATCTATAAGATCCATGCATTCATATTTTAAAAACTCAGTAGTGCTTCAGCTTTTATGAAAATTACTTTTTTTTTTTCCTGTTTAGTAATACTATCTAGTTTACAAAACTAAATTATTTTTTAATAATCACAGTAGTTACTTTTGAAAATGCATGCGTGCGCACACACACACTCTCTCTCTCTCTCTCTCTCTCTCTCTCTCTCTCTCTCTCTCTCTCTCTCTCTCTCATTCCAGTTCATTTTCAGTAATAATGAAAGATATTGCAACAACTGAGTTTTTAAAAAAGTTATGAGTAGCATGCGCACTTTTGTCTTTTGCTTGCAAGGGAACAGTTGGATTGATTTGTGATTTGATTTTTATGGTGCAAAAACAACAAGGTTATGGTGTGCCATGAAAAAGGTTAAAATTCAAGAAAGATGAGACTGGTAACCTTTAAAAAGGTTAGCAGAACAATTGGATGCCAAGGTTTCAGTCTGACACTAGTTTTCAGAAATTTATAATGTAGCTTCCAATAGACTTTTTCTTGAAATTTTTTTTAACTGCAGTTTATACACATGGATGCAGTATTCCAAGTAGTCTTACAATTGCCTTGTTGTTGTTGTTGTTGTTTGGGGTTTAATGGCACAAGAGCAGCTTCGGCTATATTGTGCCTTACAATTGCCTTATACAGTAGGATAACGACCTTGCTCTCTTTACTGAAAATGTTCAATAAATTATCAACAAGACACTATGAGCCGTCCTTGCACTTGATTGTGTTGCTTGGAGAACAGTTTAGACTAGCCTTGCATTTTCCTGCATTAAAATATAGCTGCCACATTTCTGACCATACCTGAAGCTTATCCAAGTCGACTTGAAGGAGGGCTGCTTGGTATTGTTTATTCACCACTCTCCCAATCTTTACTTCAATTGCAAATCACACCCTCTATCCTTCCATAACACAGCTTCTAATAGAGACTCTTTCTTGAAATTTTGCTGCAAGATCACGCATCCAGGGAAGGCTGTAGCAGTATAATTTTCAAGTGTTTGGGTAACACAAGTTTCTTTTTTTCTTTTGGTGTATAGTATGGTGTTTCCTATTTGAAGGTTTGCAGTTTATAATGTGACTATCAACACATGAATTTTTTGAAATTTTGTTAAAGGAGCTGTGATACATTGAAAAAGATTATATAATATTCTTTTCAAAAAACATTTTATTGTAATGAGCATGCTTCTCTCCCCCTTTCTTTCCATGCAAAATAATAGTTATAGTCTTATTTTTCTATTCCCGATGTAAACAAGTGGGTGAATGCATCTGGCTTAGCTGAGCAAATCTGCTATGGCTACTACCTGCTGGCAAAGTTGAGAAAATGAGATAGCTCCTTTCCAAAGTGAGGGCGACTCCCATTTGTTTGTGTTGGAAGTTAACCAAAAAGGCTTCACAGCATTTCATAGCTGATCTTGCATTTTACCACTCTGTTTGTATGCAATGGAAAAATCAAACAAACTTTTTTTTTTTTTTTTTTTACCGAAAGATACTGGGAATTTAAGCTGGGATAGATGAACACAAAATACTGAAATTCATGGGATAACCTTCATAGCCCTCTTAAGTTAATGAAGCGAGGCTGTTGCAGTGCTGTTGTAAAGGCTCTACAAAATAAATTTATTTTAATATACTTGGAAATTTTTGTTTTCTGTTACCTCTTCCAGTCTACACACATTTTGTATTTCCCACCTCAAAGCCTTTAAAATATAAAACATCAGTACCATTTTTGTTTCTGCTTGTATATGAAGTTCCTATATGACTATTAATTATATTTTGACAAACTTAATGTATGACTAGTCATACGAGGGGTGGCCAATAAGTATTTACAATCACCTAGAAGTATCTGAGTTAGAGATTTGAAACTTCGCTGGCAGTTTCATCCGTGTGTACCTACCCTCTAGAGCTACATATTTTTCCCAACAATAGAGTAGATAAGTCCTTTCAGGCCTCTTGAATAAAATTCCTCACTTTGAATAGAAGACCAAGCTTCCACTTCCTTAATTAGGTCCTTGAGGTTGTCACAGACATTCTCTCAGATATTCCAGACAAGCTGTGCTTGCTACCCGGGAGTCTAAAATGCTGATAAAACTGATATTCGGGTGACATTCAAGTCAGTGGACCCAATTTCAATGAAGTCCAGACGGTCTGTGACAGCCAAATCCTCTGCTTGCAGCTTCACGATGGTGCAACTGTTAGTAATCCTGGGTATAATTTCCATGCACAAGCACACTGCGGTTGACCACCCAGGTGTCAACCAATGTAAACAGGGGTCGAGATGTGGCACCCACACCACGCGAAGGAATGCCTGTGTTACCAGGCAGTACTAGGTGGTAAATGACTCTTATCAATCAGTGCAATACCACCACTTTGCTTATTAGAGGCTTGAAGTGGAAGAATCCGTGTTTAGTCTCCAGAGCTAAGTTCGGGTGAACCCTTCCCCATCTCTTCCATCATGCAGTATAACTGATATCTTTTGAGGTTATGATGAACACCATGGTGAGATCCAAACTTTCTTACATTTTGAGGATACAGTGTTCGCAGGCCAGCTACTAGTTATTACACCAGACCGAACCTATTGGTAACTCTCTAGGAGGCTTCCAGATCAGCTAGTGTATAATCTTGCTACCTCTACTCTGCCAGATCGTGGCTGGAGGGGGGGGGTGTTCAACGTTTGCTGAGATCGTGTCAGTGAAATTATTCTTGTAGGAATGGAATCCTTTATTCCACACACCATGTTAAAATCTGGTGCTTTATCTAAACCTTGGTTTTCCAATAAATGTGCTATGACTGTTCAAGAGAAGAAAGTTGCATATCGTAATTGGCTTGTTTCCAATTCTTCAGTTTCATTTTCTGCCTACACCAACGCTCGCAACAATTGTAAAGCAGTTCAAACTAGAATTTGAACAGGCTAAGAGTAGAAAACTGCTTCTTGCCCTAATGGTAGCCGAGCATTCTGGTCTCTTGCCAAAGCTATTGGCCGCAACTTTTGCCCATCTCTGCTCTCACCTCTGTCAAAACCAGATGGCTCTGCCAAAACCAGATTACCTACCAGAATACCGGACAATCCTAATCATACAGCCAACACGCTTGATCTTTTTCTCACAAACAACCCTTCTAAGTACACAGTCA
This sequence comes from Mastigoproctus giganteus, assembly GCF_048544385.1. NCBI lineage: Eukaryota > Metazoa > Arthropoda > Arachnida > Uropygi > Thelyphonidae > Mastigoproctus > Mastigoproctus giganteus. The sequence continues at coordinate 45,908,464 of NC_143583.1, forward strand.
AAGTGAGTGGTCCTTTAGGCACCTCAATTCACAACTTGGTGATTGTCGCTTCTCCAATGGAGCCCTTATCTCATAGCTATTCCCAACCTTATGTTTGGCATTACAAGAATTCAAAATGGGATGACCTGCGAGATTTCTTGTCTTCTTTTCCTTGATTGGATTACTGTTTCAAAACTTCTGATGTCAACGTTTGCTGAGATCGTGTCAGTGAAATTATTCTTGTAGGAATGGAATCCTTTATTCCACACACCACGTTAAAATCTCGTGCTTTATCTAAACCTTGGTTTTCCAATAAATGTGCTATGACTGTTCAAGAGAAGAAAGTTGCATATCGTAATTGGTTGTTTCCAATTCTTCAGTTTCATTTTCTGCCTACACCAACGCTTGCAACAATTGTAAAGCAGTTCAAACTAGAATTTGAACAGGCTAAGAGTAGAAAACTTGCTTCTTGCCCTAATGGTAGCCGAGCATTCTGGTCTCTTCCCAAAGCTATTGGCCGCAACTTTTGCCCATCTCTGCTCTCACCTCTGTCAAAACCAGATGGCTCTATTGTCAATTCAGCCAAGGATAAAGCTGACCTGCTAGCATCCCAGTTTTCTTCCAACTCATGTATTAATGATCTTGGTAAAACACCTCCAACATGCTCTATTCAATGCCTCCTGTGGTCTTCCGTCAAAAGACTCTCAGAAGGATTTTGACGAATCTTGATGCTAAGAAAGCTCCAAGTCCTGATGGTATTTCTCCACTTGTTCTTAAAACCTGTGCTCCTGAACTTACTACTGTTCTTTGCCACCTTTTTTCACTTTCTTATTCCAAAGATGTTTTTCCTTCTGCTTGGAAATTTGCTCATATCCAGCCAGTTTCTAAAAATGGTGACAAATCCCTCCCATCCAATATCGTCCCATTGCAATTACTTCTATTCTTTCTAAAGTAATGGAGAAATCAATTAACTGCCAACTCGTCTGATCAACGATCGCCAGTATTGATTCCATCAGTGTCGATCCAATGGTGATATTCTGGCTTATGTTACTCATTTATGGACAAATTCAATGGAAAAGTTCAGTGAAACACAAGCAGTTGCTCTTGACATCTCAAAGGCTTTCAATCATGTTTGGCATAAAGGTCTTCTAAACAAGCTTATATCTTGTGGTTTGCCAACTGTTTTTTGTATTGGTTATCCAGTTTTCTGTCTGACCGCTCATTATAAGTGATGGTAGATGGCTGTCTGTCTTCTAACTTTTTCGCTAATACTGATTTTCCTCAAGTTTTGGTTCTTTCTCCCACTCTTTTACTCTTGTATACTAATGACCTTCCATTGACCGGAAATCCTATCCATAGTTTTGCTGATGATAGTACATTGCATTCCACTTTCCAGTTTGAGGAACCTTGCCCTGCTCAATCAGCTTCAACTTCTTGAAAATCTACTACCAATTCTTTAATTGCCGATCTCCAGGTAATTCTCCAGTGGGGCAAAGACAACTTAGTTGATTTCAATCCTCCTAAAACTCAGTCCTGTTTTATATATCACAAAAAGGATTCTTCTGCTCCTATGCTTATCTTTGGTGACACTCAGATTTCCAGGCAAGATGATATATCTCTTTTGGGGATTACCCTGACTTCTCTCTCTTGGCACAAACACATTACAAATATTGTTTCCTCTTCTAAAAAACTTGGTTTTCTCTTTTGCTCTTGGCATTACTTTTATTCCAAACAGCTGTACAAATTGCAAATCTGCCCTACCATGGAATATTGTTCCCACGTCTGGGGCGGCGCCCCCAAATCCTCTCTCAGGTTTCAAGATAGATTCCATTCAGAAGAGGGCAGTTAGGTTAATTAATGACTCATCTCTAACAGAATCTTTCCAGTTTCTGTCTCATAGAGGTACTGTTTCTGCTGCATGCCTTTTCTACAGATACTTCCATGGGCACTGTTATTCTGAATTGGCTTCTATAATTCCCGCTCTCTCTTTCTAAACAGTCCGAACATGTGCCGCCACCAGCCAATATCCATTTACTGTCCAACTTAAAACTCAGAACCAATTTTTCATCTTCCTCGTTTATTCATTCAAATACCGTTTTCTGGAACAACCTTCCTTCATGCATATTTCCTGAAAATTACAGTCTACAGAAGTTCAAATCTAATGTCAACAAATATCTTCTTTTGTCTTTTCCACTTCCAACCCAAGCACGGTACTAAGTACTATAGGTTGTAATACTTCTCATGTTTGGGGTTTTCATAAAAAAAAAAAAAACCTCCCTCCTCTTCAGATTGAAATCTGTGAACCCAGAGTAGTTTCGTTTTAGGGAAGAGGAGGAGGAAGTGCTTCAGATTTGCAAAGTCCACTAAGAGAGAAGACTCATGAGCAGGAGGCAGGCTCTTTTGGATAGTTCCTTGTGTATCTCTTCAACTTGGTAGCCTTTCTTAACTTCCTCTCCTTAACAGGAGGTTTCTGTAGTATAATACTCCCCAGCGATACCCTTGCCCTTTTGGGATGTAATCTCTAAGGATGACATTTAGAGGCCTAGAAGACTGACAATATGATGTTGTTGGCAGATAGTTGAACCTTAGCTTTTTTAGGAGTTGAAGATTATGTTTCTATTTTTTGCTCAACTGTTTTGTTTCTGGACCATAATGATGTACTCATCATTTATCTGTCATCATCCATTTAACCAAAAAAAAAGAAAAATAAAAAAATCAACATTCTGTCTACCAAACTCTAACAATTATGCAGGACACTCTTTCCTATGAAGCTTTTGAGGTCTCAACAATCTCAGAACCCATCAGACTGCTACCTTAGAACACAAGCAGGAATTCATGTGTTATGGTGCAGACAGACCCATGGCTAACACTCTTCATTTGCTATAAAATTATAGTCACGTGTGTGCCTTAAAGAGCTAGCCACTCCACTTTAGCCACATTGATATGGTCTGTGGCTGAGATGAGTCATCATGAGAATAAAGACTCATCAATGAAGGTTGAGATGAGCCATCATGCACATTGCTTTGCCCATAGTTGAACTGTCTTTTCCAGCTTTTCAGTCTGATATGATGGACAATCCTCTCCATATATAGCTTTCATCTCCCCATGGATTTGTTTTCCTCATGGAAATTTTGTAATAGATCACATCTCATGAGTCCTCTCCAGCATAAACTTCTCACTGTATTAATGGCTCTAGTTAAGTAACTGATGAATCTAGACAATAAATTAAATATAAATTAACTTATGAGAATTAACTTATTACACACACAATATCAAATCCCCTTAACTCAAATATTTCTAGTAGAGGGCAAATACTTATTGACTGACCCCGATAGATTAAGTGTGTAGTAAAAAATCTACTAATTAGTCATAGTTATAACAAGTAGTCTCCATCACTTTTTATAAATAAAAATAGCTTTTATAGGATTAAAATTTCTATTATAAGCATTTCTCTATATCGATTTTTCACTTCTTTTTTTTTGCTAGATAAAACAGAAGAATATGTCAATTTATTGTGAATGTGCAGGGCAGTTTAGAACCTTACAAAAGATTGAAGAATTTGGAAGAAAATTAAAAACATTTCAAAATATTGCTGAGTAAGTTCTTTTCCACAGAAAGTGGCATTTGATTTTATTTTTAAAAGGGTTATGAACCCTGTTAAGATTTAAGTGAATTGAATAACAAATAGTATTTAAAAACATTATTTCTTGTTTTCTTCCTCTCTCTCTTTTTTATTAAGAAAATGATGCTGCTTTGAATTATGTTTTTTTTTTTTTTTTTTGTCATTATTGTCTGGCAACACCCTTGTCCCTCCAGTGATGGAACTTTGGCTTTCACTCTAGGAACAGCTGCATTTATCCAAGAGTTGATTTAATGTTACTAATATTGTTTTTAATTTACTGATTTGACATCAGTAAAAAGGTGAATCTGCTATTCTTTAAAAGTTCTAAGGCAGTGTTTTGAGTGGTTTCAGAGCTATTTATCAACCTTGTCAAATGGTGACAAGGTTGATATTCTGGAAGCATTTCTGACAAGATTCTTTTGGAATAGCTGATAATTCCTGTGTTATCTTTTGAATATTCCTCAGTTGCAAATCTGTGACCTTTCAAGGGGGGGCAACTCCAAGTTGCAAGGACATTGTCATAATGGAAGTACCAATTCTCTGAAGCACATGCAGGACAAATTCATAATGAAATACAACTCAAAAAATATAAGCAGTCTTCACATTTTATTGAAATTGCCTTGCTTTTTTTGGGCTGTCAGAAGATGGAGTCTTCCACTGGACCTTTTCAGATAATAGTCCATACCCATGATTCATCACCAATAATGATGGAAGAAACAAAATGTGGGTCAAAACAGCATGCTGACAACGATCCTGATATATGAGAACTTGCTGCTGCCTGTGATCATCAATGAGGATGTGAAGCACTTGGCCGAAATGTGCAACATTCCCAAACCTTTTGTTAAAAATTACTGACATGACCCATAAAAATTACTAGTTTCGTTAATAACGTGGCAGATAGTTAAATGTTATTTATTCCAATCAGATCTTGAATGCAAGCAGTGAAGAGTGACCAGAGGTGTATCATCTTCGATCAACACATGTACCCCTTTCAAACATTTCATTGGTTTCTATTGCACTTTTTTCCCCAATTCGAAACAAAATTTGATGCGAATTCACAGACCAGTAAAAATGTTAAAACACATTTTAAAATGTAACAATACATGCTTATTCAGACTGACTGCGGATAAAGAAGGATTCCTGCATTACTATGTCTGGGTGAGTCACTGGACATTTTGTGACAAGTCACAATGATGATGCAATTTCAAGATACAGTGTCCATCCCTGTACTTTTTTTGATTACACCTTATAACTTTTGTTAATGCATAATATAATCCCTATACTGTACTTCTGTGCATTGCTTGGCTGTTCAGTTATGAAATGAAATTGTTATATTATACATGTAATGAAATGATACAATATGAGCTGTATTATACAAAATGGATTGTTAGGCACATAATGAAAGTTATACAACATAATCCCTATCACTGTTTTTCTACACACAGCTGAGCCACTTATTTGGATTCAATATATTTATTCACTGTTCAAAATAAGGTTTCTAATTTGAGATTGCCTGTTCTCATGATGGAAACAGTTAGCTCCGAAACTGGTCACAATGCCTTTGACTTTTTATGAATGCTAGATTTGCCTTCTTGATGTGGTTATTCATTTAAAGATGATATATTAATAACCTCGGCCATTTCTAAAAAAATATAAATACAAGCTCTGTTGCTAGAGGGACAAGAGTTTCCCCCAAACAATAATAACCATAAATTGCAAGGAAGCCACAGACTTTTGCAGTACTGACTAAAAAATAACTTCCTACAATCCAGTCCAAACATGTTTTCCCATAATTTGAACTTATGGTCATTAGTTCTCGAATAATTTATAACAGAGAAAATTTCACCATCATTCATTCATTTTACTTTTGTCTAGAATTTTATAGACTATAGTGTAGTCTCCTAAAGTTCTAGTTGCCAAGATCTGTAGTGCATATATTCGTAGTATTTTCTCATATGCGTGCCCTTTTTAGATCTCACCAATCATGATGTTTAACGATCATAGTTAATATTGTTTGAAGCACCTTTTATAAATGCTATCCAAAACCAGAAAATTTATCCCTTTTAATAATCTGTCCGGTTTTCCTTTGAATAAATTTAGCCTATCCACTTCCACAATGAGCCAATTTTTACATCTCCCATTACTAAATGTCAGTAATTTGCATTCTTTTATTTACACTTTCATATGTGTGGACTTGTGGTGCTGAGTTTTCTTTATGAAATTTTGAAGTTTTGGAAAAAAAATATTTATGTACAATATTTTTATTTTTACTGGAACATTAGAGTGAAATTATTTTCAAAAATTAAATCAAATTGTATCTACATCTGCTTATGTATTATTTTATTAGATATCATTAACTTTTAGTTATAAATCCAAAAAGTAGCTGGACAACTGATCCAGCTATTTTTTTAGTGCCATCTATTATAAACTGCATCTATAATTACATAAGCAGCACACACTAAAATATTAAGTAAATGGTATTTAAAGCAAGCTTCAAAAATGCACATGGAAGAGTTAAATGGCCCACGTACTGATTCAGACCATCTTTACTGGGGATAGTATATTTAGAATGTCTTACCATCTCCACACACAAACAGTTTTAATCTACCATCGGACAATAGCCTTCATTAGGGGCTTCACTGCAGATTTTTTTATACAAACTTTTTCTCCATTTTAAATAGATTCACGCCATCTCTTTCTAAAATTTGAAAGGGCGTATTTCTAAATACTTTATTGTAAGTTTTTTCGTGACTGATATAAGCATTAATGTACATTGGACATTACCTGAAGTTCAAGACCCACTAACAAAACCATATGTAAGAACACCAAATAATCCAGGCTATTGACCTGATACAAAAAAATATTTTCACGTTTCGTACAGTTATTTTGGACATTGCATTCCTCAGTGAAGAGCTAGGCAGACTGGAAAACCCAAATGACCAAGTAAATTAATACTGCTTCTAATTTATAAAAGCTGGGCATGACCATTTTGAGTTTGATGTAATTTTTGTTTCCCTCTTTCCTTTGTGTTTATCATATGATTTACAATTTACTTGGAACTAAAAGATGGTTGAGCCCATCTTGTATATATAAGAAGTAGTATTAGTGTATTTGGGTATCTGATCTGTCTAGCTGAAGAAGACACAAAGTCCAAAACAGCTGTATGGCAAGGGTCAGTAGTTATCCTTTTATAGCTTGGATTATTTGGTGTTCCTACCTGCAGTTTTATTAGTGGGTCTTGATCTTCAAGTAATGGTCAGTAAAGTTGGAGGCATCCTCTCATCTAGTCTTGAAAGGTTGGCTGTAATGTATGACTTCAAAAGATAAATAATGAATTCGCCATATCTTTATACATTAAAAAAGTTTTCCTCCTAGTGATATTTATTTGAGCCAATGGAAGAAGAGGGTGGGGCAATTATGTCACTTATTCAGACAAGCTGCCAGAGCAGGTCATGGGGTTTTGTCAATGATTTATAGGAATTTTGCTAGTAGGGAAAAGGAGGTGATTATCCCATTGTATAAGGCCATGCCATAATTAACTGTGTACAGGTCTGGAGGCCTCATTTTAGGAAGGATGCAGAGTTGTTTGAGCGTGTACAGAGTAGGGCAACAAGATTGGTGTGGGGAACGAAGTTCTGCAAATTGCAGTGGCTGGAGACTAGGCACCTGTGAGGTGATCTGATTGAAGTGTATAAGACCTTGAATGGGTTGAGCACACTGAATTCTGATAGGATTCTTCCGCTTGCTCAGATTACAAATCTGAGGGGGGCATAAATTCAAATTGAGGAAAGACAGTTGTAGAATAGATGTGCAGAAATTTGCCTTTAGCCAGTGGGTAGTTAATTGCTGAAACAAAGTGCCATCTGTCATTGTGGAAGTTGATAGCCTAATAAATTCAAGGAGAAACTGGACAAACTTTTAGAGGGAATGGATGTGTGAAATTTTTTTTTTTGGCTGATGCTACCTAAGCTCATACACTTGCTTTCTTGCATCACGTGCCTCCATTACTACTACTGCTCCTACTATTCGAGCCTCCATAACATTCACTAACCTCATGCACGTACTATAGTTTAGTATTTTGTAAATATTTTAGTCCTGTCCTTTCAGATGCAACAGTATTGCTCATGCATTACATAGGTCATTTCCTGATTAGATATCGATCAGTGTGTTTCGACAGGTGTGTCTTATACAAGTCCTCATATGGAATGATGCTTCCATGATCCCTCAGCAAGTATTGGAGACAATCGACTGCACCATGAGAGACATTTTTGATACTGGGTGGAGATTTTAGGCAGGTGTTACCTGTGGTAAAAAAGGGAGGAGGAGGCAAATATATGAAAGTTGTTTAAAGAACAGTTATTTACGGGTGTGTTTAGAAACATAAACTGACGATAAATATGAAAGGCAGATTAGGAGGTTTCACGAGATGGTTGCTGAACATAGATGAAAACAGGATAAGGGAATTGGAGATCACCGATGATCTGATTTGTGAAGATGTGATAGACTTTATATCCATGCGGTCTCACTACAGAAGAGATCGGTAAATGGACATCTTGGTTCTAGGAATGAAGACATGAGAAGGCTCATCAATAAAGGGATCACAAATCTTCCTGGTGAGGGCGTATGATGTCATTCAATCGACTCTGTCTAGGTGGAGATGAATCCGGCAAAAGCGAAAACTTTTCTCTGCAATATCCTCCGGAATACATCAACAGTCTGATCCCTTCTGGACTTCCACCTCACTATCTACAGTTGAAAGTGGGTTGTTTGGCGATGCTCATTCGAAATCTCTGCATATCAGTGTGGTTGTGTAACGGATACAACGAATGATTCTCCATTGCAAGATTCTCACCGGTGACAAGAAAGGAGACATAATTCATATTCCTAGGATCACCTTAGACATGAGAGGGGACACGGATATGCCTTTCATTCTGAAGAGTACTCTACTACTCTAACAGGTAACTCCAGTTACCTGTTAGAGTAGCATTTGCAATGATGATAAATAAGTCACAGGGACAGACATTTGACTGCGTTGGATTCGTGTTAAATTGCAGAGACAACTATATGTAGCCCTTTTAAGATCCACAAGCAAGGTTGGTATACGCATACAATGGGCCGACAAAGGACCTAAACATATAAAGAACATTGTATTCGAAGATACATTATGAATTGAGACGAGATCTGTTTTGTAACAATAAAAATTCTTAGCTCCAAAGTTTTCTTCCTTAAATCTCTTGATTCCAATTTCCTTGAACTAAAGTGCTTATTTGGCATGATATGTTAAGCCAAATGATGCAGAACCCGTCATTTAATATAGAAACAGTTACCGAACATGTTGAACATCTTGTAAATCATTTAAAAGATTATAGAACAGAACCAGAATTTTGAAAATGTTAATAATTTTGTATCTGCAACACAAATAGTAAATATTTTGGATATTGATCCTGTTTTTCCTCAGGTTCAAAAAAGACCAAATAAAAAAAATGTTTGAATATGAAGCAAGGGATGAACCTATAAAAAATGCCAAAGATAATTTTAAAATAGACTTTTTTTTTTCCTTGATACTTGACACTACTTTGTCATCTCTTATTGAAAAGTTTATGCCGTTGAAAGAGAATAATGTAGTGTTTAAAATTGTCCATAATATCAACGCGTTAAAAGAATGGAATGAGGAAGATATATTAAAACATTGCAAAGGTTTGCACATGAAATTAAGCGACGACAATTATACAATTTATTTTTTCTCATCTACTAAGCATTAAGCTGCAAAATTCAACAAAAATTCGAATGATCGTGACATTGACAGCATAACTCTTTTTGAGGAAATCAAATCTTTACGATGTTTTATAAAAATAAAAAAAAATGTCTCCTCATGATTTATTAAATTTTATATACGAGAACAATTTGCATGAAGCGTTTCCGAATATTTCAGTAGTCTTAAGAATTTTTCTGACACTACCAGTGTCAGTTGCTTCAGGGGAAAGAAGTTTCTCAAAGCTTAAAATTATACAAAATTATTTATGATCAACTATGGCACAAGAATTTTTAACAGATTTATCTATAATATCTATAGAAAATGATATTATGGATAATTTGGACATTGGTGCATTAATTAAGGATTTTGTAGCAGCAAAAGTCAAGGCCGTTTTAAGAACTCTCGGGGCCCCCTCGAAGAATTTCCAAAAGTGGCCCCTATTCAGTTTTAATTTTTTTCTGGGTATCTCTTAGTTGCATTCCTAACCCTATGTATTAAAAGAGCTACTGGAAACTATGATCCATCACCATGCGAGAAGCTTTATACGGAGCGTAGCAGACACTTAAAAATTATAATTATATAATATCATGCGGTGCTTTCGACCGCCAACGTAACATGGACAGAGGGTCTTTTAAAAAATTATTTAAGATCAACAAGTGAGGCCACCAGTAGGCAGAGGCCCCCTGGCGTCTGCTGGGTGTGCCCATGCAAAAGCCCAAAGTGAACAAATTATGTAGTTATTTTAATTATAATGTGTGTGATTAAATTCCGTGATTATGTCAAAAAATAATACAAATTTACATACTACTAAATATTAGTGCAATAGACTGCTATTTGATTATAGTTATTACATATTATATAAAATTAGAATATTAAACTAATAGTTACTTAATAATAATATTATGTAATCTTTTTGTGCTGCCAAAAAACATTTTACCTACTTAAATATATATATATTTTATTTATTTACTTTTTTTTGTAATATATTGAACAATAAATTGAACTGAATGTACAGTCAGTCCTCGTATAACATGTGTTTACGCTACATGAATTCGATCATACACGATTTATAAATAGGGGAATGATATCTTATATAACACGAACCGAATTCGCTCATGCACGATTCACCTTTGTGTTTACAAGACATGGCAATCGAATGCAGAATCACCTCCAACCGAACGCAACACGAAGAGAAGATTCTGAAAACGTATTTGTTTTTTATATCAGTGAAGGGGAGACACATTTCACCATAATAACGTAAAAACCAACACAATTCCAGCTATTGGTATAATCGCAAATGCAATTAGATCGAGTTTACTACCAGTTTATAACAGATTCCACTAGCAGGAACACAACTGGAAATTGTTTTATGGTAGTAACCCCCAGAAATGTGCTTTAGTAAAATGTGAGGTGTTGATCTCTGCCTTTACGGTGTTGTTTATTCAGTTGCTACACGCGCGCAGCTTTGTTTATGTGTATCAAGCGTGCCTCCTCATTTTGTAATTGTGCTTTATTCCTTAAAAATGAGTAAAATACTTAAAAGGTGTAAAAAGGAAGCGTCCTGGTGAAGACACTGCAGATTCAGAGAGAAAAAAAAAATCGATAAACAGAGGCGGAATGGGTCAAAAATTCTTACCCGGGAAAATTTATAGTGGCCTCATACTATGATTTATGGCCAAAATCACACCGGTCTCTGGCCCATTGGGGTTTCCCCGGTAAGGCTTATGGCCAGTCCGCCTCTGTCGATAGAGGAAAAATATGAAATTGTAAAACGCTTTGAGCGAAATGAAAGACCATGTGATATTGCACGTGCTACAGACCTAAATGAGGCAACGCCGAGAATTACAAAGAATGCAGAGAAAATAAAAACAACTTTCGTAGCAGGAACAATTCACAGTGTAATTAAAATCCATTAGATTAAGGCACAAAGAATTGGGAGAGATGGAACGGCTATCATCTGTTTGGATAGAAAATCAAACAAAAAAAAACAAGTTTGCTTACAATAGAAGCAAGAGCATTAGCAATATTTTGTTTAGTAATAGTCGTAATAAAATACTTAAGTATTTTATTACGATAATTTTAATTTATTGTTTGGTAATGTTTTGGTTAAAAATGTGTGTTCAATCTTGGGTGGCCTGCACCTAACCCTATTTTTCCCATAGGACCTGTTGTTTATATTGCACGATTTTGCATTGCATGAGGGTTTCTAGGAACACAACTACTGTGCTATACAAGGACTGACTGTACTTTGATTACTAAAATAATAATATGTAGTCTTTTGTTACTTATATATATGTATATATACTAAAATTTTTAATTATTTTTGTAACCCCTTTCTAGTAGAGGGCAGTCTTATGAAAGTTTGCACAACACAGGCGGCTGACACCCACATGGTGGCCCTGCTTGTCGATATACAGGAATTTTGCAAGCAGGGATAAGAAGGTGATTATCCCCTTGTATAAAGCAATGATCAGGCCACACCTTGAGTACTGCATACAGATCTGGAAGTCTCATTTTAGGAAGGATGTACAGTTGCTAGAACAAGTACAAAGAAGGGAACAAAGGGGTGCTCTTATAAAGAAAGGCTTAAGTTCTGCAGATTGCAGCTTCTGGAGACTAGGCACCTGCAAGACGATCTGACTGAGGTGTATAAGGCCTTGAATGGATTGAGCAGTGCTCAATGCTAATGGAATTCTTCCTCTTGCTCAGATTATAAACCTGAGGGGGCATAGATTCAAACTGAGGAAAGACAGTTGGAGAATAGATGTGTGCAAGTTGATAGCTTAAATAAATTCAAAGCAGAACTAGACAAACATTTGGAATGAATCCATCAGTGAAATGGGATTTTTTTTTTTTTTTCTCTCTCTCTTTCTTTTGACCGATGCTGTATAAGCTTGTTTTCTTGCATCATGTGCCTCTACTAATGCTAATAATGCCTCTGGAATTTCTGGAACCAGCCTTTGCTGGCAATGAAAGTGGTTTCCACGGTGCTGCTTGTAAAGGGGGTTAAATCTGTTGTAAAGAATGAGAGCCTTAGCAGAAATCATACCAATGTTCACGGGTAAGTTTTTCTTGTGCTGGTCTTTGATCCAAATGAACAATGCATTCTCCATTTTTAACATCACTTTATCACATACATAAGCCGCGTCCATTCCTCCAGTTACCAAAAGGTTTCTGCTACAAGTTGCATTGGTTAGCCCAAAGCCATCTAAGTGGCATGCCCTGAATCAAATGTTTTTCTGCAGCCAGCTGGTTTATGCCAGCTCTGAGCACATCCAAGATCACCTCCCATGATCCTTTGCTTTAAATGCTTCACTTTACTTTAAATTTTGCAAGATATTCATTTCTCTGGTTACCAAAAGGTTTCTGCCACGGGTGGCAGTGGCTAGCCAAGCCACCTAAGTGTTATGCCCCAAATCATATGTTTTTCCGCAACCAGCTGGTTTATGCCACCTCTGAGCACATTCAAGATGATCCTTTGCACTACTCCTCTCTCGACTCTGTTTTTCCATTTGTATGGACTGTAGAAAGACCATCAAATTACGTCATTTCCGTGTTGCAAAATCGTGACAAATTGATTTTATTATCATCCGAATTTTAGTATGTTATCTGCAATATCACCTCTCGTGATATTTTGCATGATCTCCTATACCAACTTCATTTTTCTTTGTCATGAAATGGAAATTATGTTATTTCCGCTTCACAAAATCGTGACATTGGTTTTACTACCGTCGAAAATTTAGTAGGTGCTGCCAAAGATGTTTACATACCAAAAATACTCCACGAGGAAGATTCCAAGTTGGATGAATAAGGAAGTTGCCAGATTACTTGAGCAGAAAAATATGGCATGGAAAAGTAAGAATTCCACCACTTTGCACCGCCTTGCTGATCTGAGATTGTTTCATTATGTATCGTACAGTATTTTCGTTGATACCAAACATGCAGCCTATGGCTGCATATGCAAGCCCTTCTTGACGTTATCTAGAATCCACACTTTCTCTTTCAAAGTCTTCATTTTCTTGGCCCTTTTAGGCTTTTGTCAGTCACTAGATACTTCTTTTAGAACACATGGGTATTCACATAATCACAGTAATATTTTAAGGACAAGTAGCCTAACGCAGACACACACAAAGGTCTCAAGCTGTCCTACTCAGATGTTGTTCATTGGGTGAATGCACAAGCAGCAGCCAAATTTTTAGTATGATAAATTCCGCGACCGCCAATGCGAAAACACGAATATGGGACCCGACCGTACTTGCACTAGCTCATAATTTCGTATAATAAAGAGAACTATCTGAAATATTTTGGTTATTTATTTTTTTTTTTTCAATTGCAGTAAATATAAGGATATTGAATTTAATTATGCACGCTTAAAAGCCAGTGATGTTGGGTGGCTCTGCACTTTTACTTTAGTTTCTGGATATCAATGGCAAAAGATGTTATATATGAATAATCAGTCATTTGCTTGGGAATAAAAAGAAATCCTTCACTTTAATAAATGAAGAATGTATTTATTTTTCATTTTAAGTGTTCTTTGCCACATAATGCCTTACTACTTGTTCATCATTTTTGGTTTTCATTAGCATTTTTAAAATTAGCATTGGCACATGATGCAAGAAAGCAAGCTTATATAGTATCAGCCAAAAAAAAAAAAACCCTTATTTCGCCCATCCAAATGTTTGTCTAGTTCTGCCTCGAATCCATTTAAGCTTTCAACTTCTACAACAGATGGAAGTTTGTTCCAGCAATCAACCACCCGCTGGCTGAAGGCAAACTTCTGCACATCTATCCTACAACCGTCTTTCCTCAATTTGTTCTTTTTTTTTTGATCTTCTATCCAAACTGACATTCCACCTCTTCCAATTCTTTGTGTCTTGATCTGATGGATTTTGTTACACTTTGAGTTGTTCCTGCTATGAAAGTTGATTTTATTTTCAATGCATTCTTTCTAATTCTCGGTGTTGCCTCATTTAGGCCTGTAGCCGTGCAACATAACATGGTCTTCATTTCGCCCAGTGTTTCACAATTTCATATTTTTTCTCTATCGACAGAGGTGGACTGGCCATAAGCCTTACCGGGGAAACCCCGGTGGGCCGGAGGACGATGGAGGCTAGTGTGATTTTGGCCCTAAACGCTAGTATGAGGCTGCTACAAATTTTCCCGGGTAAGAATTTTTGACCCAGTCCGCCTCTGTCGTTCAATAATGCTTTTCTTTTTCTCTCCGAATCTGTAGTGTCTTCACCAAGACGCTTCCTTTTCACACCTTTTAAGTATTTTACTCATTTTTAGCGAATAAAGCACAATTACAAAACGAGGAGGCATACACATAAACAAAGCTGCGCCCATGTAGCAACTGAATAAAGAACACCGTAAAGGGAGAGACACAATTAACACCTCACTAGCTCACATTTTACTAAAGCACATTTCTTGGGTCACTACCATAAAACAAGAAAAACAATTTCCAGTTGCATTTCTGCTAGTGGAATCTGTTATAAACTCAATCTAATTGCATTTGCGATAATACCAATAGCTGGAATTGTATGGGTTTTTACGTTATTATGGTGAAATGTGTTTACACTTCACTGATATAAAATACATTTTCAGAATCTTGTCTTCATTCCTATCGTGTTGCATTCGGTTGGGGTGATTCCGCATTCGACTGCCATTTCTTGTAAACACAAAGGCAAATCATGCATAAGCAAATTCGGTCGTGTTATATACAACATTCCCCTCACTGAATGTAAACACGTGTTATACGAGGACTGACTGTACTTTACATTTCTCAATGTTAAACTTCATTTGCCACCTCTCAGCCCATCTGCTCAACTTTTCTAGATCCTGTTGCAGCAGTGTACTGTCAATAACAACCCTGCCAACCTTCATATCGTCTGCAAACTTGGACATTAAGCCTGATATACCATCATCAATATCATTTATAAATACAGAAAACAACAATGGACTGAACCCTGAGGGACTCCACTAATAACATTAGTCCACAAAGAACAAGTGTCCATTGATTACCACTCTGTCTTCTCTCACTCAACCATCCCTTTATCCATAGCAGCAATTTTACTCCAATGCTACAGTGATCCAATTTGTGCAACAGTATCAAAGGCCTTTCTAAGATCCAAATATATGATATCAAAGTTATTCTTTGCATCCAGTTCCTTTGTGACTACATCATAGTATCCAATCAAATTGGTGAGACAAGACTTCCCCCCCCTTAACAAACCCATGCTGTGTCCGAGCTATAACTGAAGTCTTGTCTAGATGATCCTGCAATGCTTCTTTAACCAGTGCTTCCATTAATTTCCTTGGAACAGAAGTTAAACTAACAGGTCTGTAATTACCTTTCTCCCTTTGATCTTCCTTTGTGGATTGGGTCACATCTGCACATCTCCAGCCCATGGATACTCTCATAATTATGGCTAAGGGTTCCCTTACTTCCTTTACCGCCTCCTTTAATATAACTGAATAGATCCCATCCACCCCAAGTGCCTTTCTTGTGTTTATCTTCAACAATTTCTCCTCCACTTTACTCTGAGTTATTACAAGATTATCTAGCTTACTGCTAGAGTTTAATACACCCCTGGCATTCCCCTCCCTGAATAACCCCTCATGTGTGAATGTAGATGCAAAATATTTATTTAGTTTGTTAGCTACCTGAGCAGGATCATCAAAAGTTGAACCATCGATATCAAGTGAACCAACCTGATTCATCCCCTTCCTTCTAGAGTTTACATAAGTAAAGAACTCTTTGCTGTTTTTCTTTGCATCCTTTGCCAATGATCTCTCGTAATCTGCTTTTGCCTGCCTAACCTTCTTTGTGACTTTGTTACATCCCATGCATTTTTCTTCTCTGTCACATGTGTAATTAGTTCATGTGCATCCATTTAGGCCTAAATCTTGAACAATATTTCTTAGTTAGTATGAAAAGCCTAGTAGCTTCCAAGATTAATTTTCTTTGAATGCTTCCCATTTTGAATTTGCTGTTGGTGACATCATCAGTTGTTCCCACCGTATAGAATTTAAATACTGTCTTAGACTACTGTAGTCACCTTTAAGAAAGCAAAAACCCTTTCCTTTACCCTTGATGGTAGTTACCTCTTTGAGTAAATCCCACTTCAGCACACTGTGATCACTGCCACCTAGTGGTTCCTTTATCTGCAGATTTTTAATGCATGAAGAATCACTACTGATAATCAGATCAAGAGTATTACTCCCTCTAGTTCCCAAACATGCTGCTGTATAAAACAATCATCCAATACATCCACAAAAGGATTGCTACTGTGTGAGTGACCAACCACAAATTCCAGTCAATCTCTGGGAAATTAAAATCTCCCATTATAAGACACTGCATTTATTGGCCCACTATTTCTCTGCACAATTGATCATTATACTCATCAGATTCATTAGGCCTATGACACACACCTACTCTAATTTTTTCTTTTCCCAGTGCTTATGTCACACCAAACAGACTCAACATTGCATTGTCCACCAACATCAATTGGATGCACTTCCTTAGATTTTGTGTTTCTTAACTAACAGCATAATCCCTCTTCCCTTCCTGTCTTGTCTATCCTTTCTATACACATTGTACTCTCCAAATTCCAATTCTGCTCATGTCTGTGTGACACCACGTCTCTGATATATCCCGACAATATCTGCCTTTGATGTCTTGACTAGCACTTCAAGCTCATCGAATTTATTAACTATACTCCTAGCATTGGTGTATATGCACCTGTTTCTACCCTTAGTTACCGTAACACAGCCCATGTATTTAGTTGTTCCACCATGACTCTCAGCAGTCCTGGAAATCCCCATTGCCTTGTTTTCCAGACTGCTGCTGAATTGCATTTCAATAGAAGCAGTGTAAGAATCACTTTCACCTCTGCCAGCAGCTACTGTTAATCTATTAGTCCGTGCTCCCCCCAAAGCTAGCAGTTTTCCGACCCGCCTAACTCTGCCTCGATAGCATCAGAAAATATTGTTGCACCCTTTCTATTTAAGTGTATCCCATCCCTGTAGAAACAGTCTCTCCTGTTAACAAGCACAGACCAGGCTGAGAAAAATTCTACCCATTGAGCCTTGCACAATCTTTCCAGGGCCGAACTGCAGACACTTTCAAATTCAACCCTAACTCAGCTTTTTTTTTTTTTTTTTTTTTTTTTCCAGCATTGACTTGTACTTGTTAAGTAATTCCGCTGGTCTCCTACTCTTAATATCATTAGTGCCAATGTGTACAACAATATCACCTTTTGTGCCCTTAAAAGATGATATCTGCTCTACGTCATCAACCTTTGCCCCTGGTAGACAGTCCTGTTCCATATATCCTTTTTGCACAATATGTTCCCCATTTCCCTGACAATAGAGTCATCTACAACCACTAGTTCCTTTGGGACCAGCGCATTCTGCCTTGGGGGTTGCTGCTGTGTTGCATGATGTTCAAGTGCAAGCTCTGGCATTGATGTGGGCAGCTGAAAGCTTGATGGGCCTCTCAATTTAAATCCTTTGAGGGCATCCACCATTATTGGTAATTCTCATGTTTTGTGTGTATAGCTTATAACAATCAAGAGATTTAATCCGAGAAGATTGTTGCTGTTACTTTAAATGCACACAAGGTGAGAAAAGCAATTATTATTTTCAGAAATTTAAGGGTATATATATGCTTGCCGAAAATTTTATGTCAGAAAAAGGAAGTGCCATATACACAGAAAGGACAGAATTCATTGGGTTCCTGGGCAACACGATGCTGTCACCCCTCTCGCTAGTGGACGAACCCACTGCTTGGCAGGTATATAGGTACAGTGGATCACTGCATTTATGGTAATTTTATGTCATTATGGATAAACGTTGTGAGTGAACAGACTCTGAAAGAGGGATGATAGTGGATGCCTGACACACAGGTCACTATCTCGGAGGTGGTACAGAAACTGCACTATTCCCGTTCAACAGTATCAGTAACGTATCGGGAATAACATCTCATCCTGGACAGTGCTGTGGGCTGAGAAAGGTGGTGGAATGAATGTGGCCATTGATGTTTGCCTCGCATTGTTTCAGCCAACTGGAGAGCAACACTGGCACAAATCATTGCCAAATTCAATGAGGGAGGTGCCAGAAACGTCTCCACCAAGGCCATCAGGTGATTATTAGCTGCAATAGGTTATGGGAGCCACCAACCCACCAGTCTCATTGCTAACACCACGACACAGGACTCTACGCCTCAACTGGGTGAAAGAACATCGGTACTGGTCCTTGGATGATTGCAGACAAGTCTCATTTCCAGTTATTTCAAGCAGACAGGAGGGGGCATATCTGGCGGAAACCACATGAAGCTATGCACTCGTCATGTCAAGGAACCTGAGGTTTGGGGCGTGTTTAACTAGCACATATTGGGACCTCTGGTATGTCTAGACGCATTTCTGAATGCGTCCAAGTTACATGTCCATCCTTGCAGACCATCCACATCTCATGGTCATCGTGCACCCACAGGGCAATAGACTTGTCAAGCAGGACAATGCACCTCCCCAGAGCCATGGTGCTTAGAACATGGTTTGAAGAGCATTCTGCAGATTTTACCACCTTGGATTGGCCTCCCCGTTCACCAGACATGAACCCTGTGGAGCATCTTTGTGATGCTGTGAAAAGATCTGTTCCAGCTTTGGATCCTCCACCCAGGAATGTGATGGAATTATGGACAGCAGTGCAGCAAGTATGGATGGAAATACCAGTGGAATACTTTCGTGAACTTCTGGGCTCAGTTCCTTGCCACGTGGCCCTATCTGGACGAAAGGTGGGCCTACCTGTTACTATGTAGATATCCCATGATTTCTGTCCACTCAGTGTATATCACATAAATGTGATATACACTGAGTGGATGAAATATGGAACGAAAGTGTGTATTGAGTGACCTTGAGCTGTTGTTTTTCTTTTTGCTACAGGTTACTTTAATTATGCAGGCATTTTGTTTGCTAAAGAAATATATATGTTACTCAGAATTTTAATGTGACTGCGCTGTAGTAGTCTATTTGTATAAGTTGGTATAGTGCTCTGTAGTCAACCTTAATGAGATTATGGACCTCATTATAGTTGACTTATGGAATAAAGATTTTTTATACCCAATACTATTGTAATTGAACAGCACTGAGTAGGAATAGGACAACTTAAGCAAAATACTTACAAATACCGTCATTGCATTTCATAGTAATGTTAATTTACATGCTTGCAGCATATGACATGCATTAATTTGGAAGTCTGGGAAATGTTATCAAAACAAACAAAAAAAAGGGGGGGGGGGAAGAGACTTAAAGAGTTTAAGAGCAGGAGACCTTTAAGAAATCTGGCTTCTCTTAGAAAGCCAAATCTCTTAGAGGCCTCCTGATTTTAAAATTCCAAAATCTGCTGTGTTATTATTATCATTATATTTTTTGAATGTGTATAAGTATTTTTAAAATCTAGCACTTTATTTTTATATATTTATTTTTTTTTTTTCAGACATTTCCACATGCCTTTACTACTGGAATTAGTTACATGGAATTTGAAAATGAATCCACAACTTACTTTGTAATATATTTATAAACCATTGTTTGTTTTGTATATAAAGACATGTATATAATTTTACATATTCTATTTAATAAAGGCTATTTTATTTTCATAAAAGTTATAGAGTGAATTACACTAACTTCTGTACACATAATTTTCACTAATATTAATACTCCTTAACATTACTTTTTCTCTTGTTTTGTTTCCAAAGATATAGGGTCAAGTTCAGGATCTGAAAAAGAAAATTAGTATTAACTTCTTAAGATATATGTAGAAGAAATATGGGTCAGAGTGAAAGGATGATATTTTTCAAAAATGCAGTGCAAAAAATAATGAGCCTTTTAATTAAGAGAGAAAAAAAAAATCATGGAGGCTTTATAGTAATGAAGCCTCAATGGGTTTTTCTGGACTACAAACCTGCACCTACTGAGTTCATAAAATTACTCATTTCATCACCACTCTAAAAAGAATCTTAACGTTGTTTTGCTCATAATGATACTCTTGGAGTGTTAATTTGCATACTTGCTTCTGGATGGATAGGTAAATGGAGCTTAGCGAACCATCTGTAGCTTTACGGCAATAGTTCTCATGATTGTTTAAGCCCACATGTGGTTAGTATTTTCATTTCCAATGTTTTACAATTACATTTATTATAATATTGCAATCTGCACTCCAGATGGCTTTTAATCTAAAATTCTTCAGCCACTGGATTCTCTTATTGTGCTGCCATACACCTGTAGTTGAGGAATGATTGAAAAGTTGAGCATAAGTAAGAAAGATACATCTTAAGCTAAAGATGCTGTATCAGATAAATAAGGCGGATGTTCAAGAAGTTCACAATTGTGAATTTTGAACATGCATCTTGTGTGTGTTGGGGGGGTCTGTAATGGTAGGTGAAAAATCATCCCTAATAGGGGAATAACTGATAGTTTGGTCCTTTCTAATAATCCACTAAGGGCAATTCTAATGCCATCACTCTACCACGTGAAGGGACAGACTTTTGCCTTCTTTGA
Source organism: Mastigoproctus giganteus (assembly GCF_048544385.1). Taxonomy (NCBI): domain Eukaryota; kingdom Metazoa; phylum Arthropoda; class Arachnida; order Uropygi; family Thelyphonidae; genus Mastigoproctus; species Mastigoproctus giganteus. Next base: position 45,929,375 of record NC_143583.1, read on the forward strand.
GGCATGATCTGAAAAATGTTTTCAGGTCTCAGCCATCAATCACAAGTCACTCCAACTATAAAATTCTTTGAATTTGAAACAAAACAAAATGATTCTATTGAGTGCCTGTCATAGTTTCAGTTGTAATCAGAGTTGATGGCCGGCCTTATAAGAAAAGGCTAAAGGAGTTGACCCTTTCTTATATTTATTTTTTATTTTTTTTTGTATCATTACAGCCTTTTATATGTTACCCTATATACTTTTTTAGTGATTCACCTGGTTCTGGGAAAGGATTTGCATAGTTGTGGCACCTTACAGTAAACATAATATTAAATAAGTACAGTGAAACTTCTCCTAACGGACATTTTCAAATTCCCCAACTCTCCTCTATTGGTTTTAATGTGTTTTTAGCTTCTGTCTAGCGGACATTCTCTGTAACGGACGCGGACAGGCAATCTGCACTGTTTCGTTTAGATTAGCACTTAATTTGATCTCCCCATAACGGACAGCGGGCGAGCTCGCGGCCCTTTTTCTGGGAACGTTTCTTCCACGTATTGCCTCAATCATGTGTTTATTTTCTATTTCCGATTCTCTGAATTTTATCAAGGTTTACGTTGCAGTTCTAAACCCTTTTTCAAGAATTTTAAGGCATGTGTAAAACTTCTGATGAATTCGGTGTGTGTGTGGGGGGGGGATTTTGTCGGCCTTTCGTCTTTTGAGTTTCAGTTTTCAGTTTTGTTCAGTGTCGTGTGAAGTGCACAATGTCTTCTCGTAAACATTTAACTTTAAAAGATCAAGTCGAACTCATTAATGCGTATGATCGGCAAAAAAAAAAAGTGTTCGCAATCTCACTGCAAAATTCAAAATCGGGAAGATGCAGGTAAGCGACATCCTAAAGAAAAAAAAAAAATGAACTGCTCAAACAATTTTGGCAACACGTAAATGATCAGGTTCAAAAATCATTCCCGAAAACTGTTGGACTTCAAATTTGTCGCGCACGTGCTAAAAAATTCCCATTAATGGGCCTATTATTAGGGAAAAGGCTTTGGAGGTTGCGAAATCTATGGGAGTAAATGAGTTCAAAGCTTCTGTGGGATGGCTAGACAAGTTCAAAACTCGGCATAAAATTTCTTGGAAAACCGTAAGTGGTGAAGGTGGATCTGTTGACACTGGGGTTGTAACAGAGTGGACCGTCAAATTGGAAGATTTATGTCGTAATTTTGAAGCTAAGGATATTTACAACTGTGACGAAACAGGGTTGTTTTTTAAAGCTCTTCCTGAAAAAAACAATGAGCCTAAAAAACGAAAAGTGCCAGGCCGGAAAAATTTCTAAGGAACACTTGACTGTACTATTGTGTACAAATAAGCTGGGAGACTTTGAACAGCCTCTTGTTATAGGAAAACCACAAAATCCTCGTTGTTTCAAGGGCATAAAGTTGAATATTTTGAATGTTGACTGGAAGTCTAATAAAAAAGCGTTGATGACACGAGATATCATGAGCGAATGGATAAGTCACTTTAACCAAAACATGATTCGTCAAAACAGAAAAATTATCCTTTTCATGGATAATGCTGCATCTCACCCGCACATCAAATTGTCCAACATTCAAATCGTTTTTCTGCCACCAAACACATCTGCAGAGAGTCAGCCCTTGGATCAAGGGATAATAAAAAATTTTAAACTTCACTACAGAAAACGTGTTTTAAGACATCTCATTGCAAACATGAACGATGTAACATGTGCAGGTGACCTTGCAAAGAAACTCAGCATCCTAGATGCGATTCAATGGATTTCCTCTTTAGTAAACGCAATTAGAAAACAAACTGTCGTGAACTGTTTTGTAAAGTCTGGCTTCTCAAACGCAAAAATTGAAGTTGTGAACAGCAATGTGGAGCACCAAGAAGAACAAGAACTTCAACATCTATTGATAATGTATGATACTTCCGCTACAAGTGACCCTGGCTACAAAGATATAGACTCGAACCTCACTACAGAAGATGGTGCTCTAGATATCAACGACATTATCATCGATATTTTTCAAGAAGTTCCTCATGAGCATGAAGAAATGGAAGGAGGTCATTCTGTCGAAGAACATATTAACGATGAACCACCGATGAAAATAGAAGAAGCGCTCATACAAATCAATCGTTTAAAAATGTTTTTCGCTGCTGAAGAAGATACTGAAGGACTTTTGATGGTTTCTTCACTCCAAACAAATGTTGAAAACAAAATTATCAGCCGGAAGAAGGTGCAGAAGAAAATAAGTGATTACTGTATGTATTTTTCTTAAGATAAAGTGAAAATATGCATAGCACAATTGTATGTATATTATTTACAAAAATATTGTGCAAAACCTGTATATAATTTAATTTAATTTTACATTAAACGTTTAACGATTTTTCTTTATTTCTTGTGTATGTAATTGTATATTATTTACAAAAATATTGTTCAAAATCTGTATATATTTTAATTTAATTTTACATTAAACGTTTAACAATTTTTTTTTTTTTTTTTTCATTTTCAGCTTTTCCACTGACATTACTTTGGGTATCTGTAAAAATATATATATTTTTACAGATACATAATCAGTCAATGCATAGTGAACACCTTCCTAATAGTGTGTATGTTCTCCTCTTGCTGCTAATACCACTATGGTGAAGCGTGCACTCTACAAGGCCTCTGAATGTTGCAGGATTGCATGGTGGAGGATCCAAACACTGGATTTGTTGTTCCATGTAATCTCAGCGATATTCTGTGGGATTCATATCCAGTGAATTTGGCAGCCTAGTAGCACCTGCAAGTCACTTCTGTGTTCGGTGAAAAACTTTCAAACAATACCAGCAACATGACAGGTCCATTATCCTGCTAGAACATACATGTCAGGAAGACAGTGACCATGATGGGGTGTACCAATCAGTCACAGTGGATAGTTAGTTTTTAGCATTCAGGAAAACATCCCCTATACCAAAACACTACCACCACTTGCCTGTTTGTGTTGGACCAGAGCATCAGAATGATCCTTCTCTGCAATTTGTTACTGTATCTTCCATCTACCATCCTCATGGCATAGCAGTAAATATGATCCATCAGATAAGGTAACTTTTTTTTCCAGTTGTCAATGGTTCAGATGCAAAATTTCAGGTGTCAGTGGTGATGGGTGGCCGCAAGCATGAGTACTTGACCACAGGCTCATAAGGAGGAGGGTTTGCTGGATCACAGTCTTGGAAACACTGCTAGTCTTCCTTTGGTTAAAGTTCATAATCAGCCATTCTACTACTTTCTGTCAGCTTACACAAGACAGAACAGCCTATGTTCACTGCAACCATCGATGAGATGTGAGCACCCACTGCACTGCTCACTACCCTTTGCTCTTGGAACTCCTTAACTACAGCACTCAGCCCACAAGATTCGTAGTTTCCATAATACTGCCACCCTTCAAACAGTACCTGACAATCATCCCTTTTTCAAAATCCATCAAATCACATCCTTTCCCTATGTAAATCAGTACTTCGTATGGACTGCATGCCATGAACCTGCAGTATCACATTTACTGGTTCTCACCCCAACGTGTGCCACCAGGCAGAGAGAAATGGTCAATTGCTAAAACACAGGTGGTCATAATGTTTTGACTGGGTTACAACCTTCAACTTTGTGTTAAACATAAAGGATGAAACATGCACAAAAAAATTTAGAGATTGTGGCCCTCTTGCCTTTTCATTAGCCTACTTCTTAACTACTCTCTGGTTTTTCAGCTTTACTCATATTCCTGCATGCAGTCCTTTACATGATGGCCTGTATACCAATGTCCATATATTCAAAACCACTGTATATTTTCTAGGCTCCAGTTTTCTGCAATGGATTAAACTTATCATTAATTATACAGAGATTTTCTTCTTTACACTACATGGTTTAAATGTGGTCACATGTTTCTTTATTATCTGGACATTTTACCCGTCACAATTTTAATGCAAAGGTCTTTTTTTCTTACTTTGATAACTTCCACAAGTAATCTGGCATACTCAACATTTTACTTATATGCTCCTAAATGTATCATTTGCATTTTAAGTTTCTAAATATTAGTAACCTCTCCTTTATTAGTCTTTTGAATAGTGATTGTACTTAATTTCTGTGCAAAGTTTTTTTTTTTTTTTTTGCATCAACGCTGACCATGCAAATCCCCCCCCCCCCAACATTCAACTCATTATTATTTTTTTATTATTAATTAATTAATATTTAAGATCATATAAACAAAATATTGAGTATGCCAGATTCCTTACGAAAGTTAAAATGCAAAGAAAGGTGATGTTGTTGTTATTTGGTTTTTAGGAGCATTAGCAACTAAGGCCATATTGCTTGGGGGATATGCGGTGGTCATTCCCTGACCTTTCCGCATCCTCCGTATTTGGTGGTCACGGGCTCGAACCCCGGTCTAATCAAGAAGCGTGTGCTATGCACTGCTACTCCCGCCCACCTGGCTATGGAGGCGCCAAAGAAAGGTTTGTTTGTTTGTTTGTTTTAGGGTTTTATGGCACATTAGCATCTAAGGCTATAGGCCAAAGAAAGGTGAGGTAACATTACTTCGAGAAGATGCAATGGAATTTGTGAATGTGTTGACCAGTGTAGGCTTCCAATCTATGTTTTGTTATCTGCTGCTTATCATACAACTGCATCTGAGTCTGCCATTTCCTGTAGCAGTGAACAATATCACTTCTTAAAGCAAGGACTATAGTAAAAATAGATCAAAAATTTTAGTACAGCATTTTCAAGGGTGAACAAAAGGCAACATGCCTGTAAATCTTCAGTACTACAGGGACTTCTAGAAATCTCATTTAGCAATTCTATACAAACCTGAAGGACTTTTTATCATTCCAAATTCATTATCCTATTCCTGAGATGGGGGGGAAAAAGTCATCTGCATTTTCCTAGATATCACTCATACTTCATATGAGTGATATTTATGATATAAAATTTTAGCATTAGCACATGATGCAAGAAAGCAAGCTTATATAGCATCAGCCAAAAAAAAAAAAAAAAAAAACCTCATTTCACCCATCCACTCGCTCCAAGTGTTTGCCTAGTTCTGCCTTGAATCTATTTAAGATATCAAATTCTTCAATGACAGATGGAAGTTTGTTCCAGCAATCAACCACCAGCTGGGTAAAGGCAAACTTCCACACAGCTATCCTACAACTGTCTTTCCTCACTTTAATTTTATGCCCTCTAGGTGATTATTCTGAGCAAGAGGAAGAATCCCATCAACATTGAGCATGCTCAGACCATTCAAGGCTTTATACACACCTCAATCAGATCACCTCGCAGGTGCCTACTCTCCAGCCACTGTAATTTGCAAAACTTAAGCCTTTCTTCATAAGAGCAACCCTTTGTTCCATTCACTAACCTTGTTGCCCTTCTCTGTACTCGTTCCAACAGCTCTACATCCTTAAAATGAGGCCTCCAGACCTGTATACAGTACTCAATATGTGGCCTGACCATTGCCTTATACAATGGGATAATCACCTCCTTATCCCTGTTAGAAAAATTTCTGTATATCATTGACAAGACACTATGAGCTACTTTTGCAGACCATCTGCACTGCTCAGAAAACATCATATCTGCCTGCGCAATTACCCCCAGGTCCTTTTCATTCTCTACCACTGACAGTGTAGCACCACACGGTTGATACGTTACTCCGGGGTTACTGCTTCCCATATGCAGTACTTTACATGTGTCAATGTTAAACTTCAGTTGCCACCTCTCAGCCCATCTGCTCAACTTTTCTAGATCCTGTTGCAGCAGCGTACTGTCATTAGTGTCATTAACAACTCTGCTGACCTTCGTATCGTCTGCAAACTTGGACATTAAGCCTGATATACCATCATCAATATCATTAATAAATACAGAAACAAAATGGACCAAACACTGAATCCTGGGGAACTCCACTAATAATATTTATGCAGAGGCAGGTGATAAATATTTTTGTAGACATCAGAGAATCTGATACTAGTTGTTTATTTGTTAACCCTTCGTCCATTGTGACCAAGGTTAAGAGACAGGTTATAACAAGATTACTTGAATAGGTGGAGTGTGTTATTTATTTTTTTAAAAAAATCCTTCTCGTTGCACTGTGGGGAGGGAGAACACACTTTCTCATTTAATTTGTGTGACATACATTACTTCCTAAAAGTATTGACATAACTTGAATATCCTGGAAAGAATTATGCAGGCAATATTTTTCCTTAAATTTCTTTTCAAAAATAGTGGGAAAATGATTCAATTAACAAATACTAGTAGACAAAACTATTTCAAATAAAAAGGAAATATTTTAAGTAATTTGCACACATAAAAATTCAATGGAAATTTAATTCTGAAAAATGTTAAACATATTTCATTGTGTGTACCCTCCTTGACAGTGATAATTAGCTGAATACAATACAGTATATTAGTATTAGTAATGGCCACATGGTGCAAGAAAGCCTATGGCTTATGCTGCACCAGCCAAAAAGAAAAAGAAAAAAAGCCAAATAAAACAATGATAAAAAAATAAATAAATAATAATTAATAAAAGAAAAGGAAATTAAACCTATCATCCTATGTGCTTCCCTCACCCAGATGACCTTTAAATTTCCCCAAACTGGCGGCCTCTACCACCCATGTAGGCAACTTATTCCAGTAATTTATAACTCGCTGGCTAAAATAAAACTTCCTGGAGTCCAATCTAAACATTTCACCCCGTAACTTGAATTTATGTCCCCTAGTTCTAGCATCATTTATAATCTTGAAAATTTCGTCCTCATTCATTTTACTGATGCCTCTCAGAGTCTTAAACACCTCAATCAAATCTCCTCTAAGGTGTCTAGTTTCCAAACTCTGCAACCCACATATTCAAAGTCGTTCTTCATAAGGACGCCCTTTTGCCGATCTCACCAGGCAAGTTACCCATCTTTGCACCCTTTCAAGAAGCTCGATGTCTTTCTTTAGGTGCAATCTCGATACTTGAACACAGTATTCCAAGTGTGCTCTAATAAAAGCCTTATATAATGGGATTATCACGTCCCTATCTACTTGCAAAAGTTTGATAGATCATCGATAGGACACCATGGGCCTTCCTTGCAACCTGTTTACAATGCTCAGAGAATTTCATGTCTGACCGTATCGTAACACCCAAGTCCCTTTCCTCCAGTACTGGGTTTAGTTGAACTCCACCAAGTGAATAGTTTTGGGATTACTGTTTCCCAGGTGTAATACCTTAAACTTTGTTGGATTAAAGCATAGCTGCCATTTTTCTGACCATTCCTGAAGTCTATCTAGGTCTCTCTGAAGAAGCTCAAGCTTGACAGTGATCATTAACTACTCTACCGATTTTAACATCATCTGCAAATTTAGACATCACGCCCTCTATCCCTTCATCAATGCCGTTTATGAAAATTAAAAACAACAGTGGTTCTAATACTGATCCTTGGGGAACCCCACTTCTTATATCAACCCAATCTGAGGAATAGCCATTTATCACAACCTTCTGCCCTGAAGCCATCCTGATATCTATCTAAGGAATTTCCCAGTGATTTCAACCTGTTCCAACTTATAAAGCAACTGCTCATGTGGGACTGAGTCAAAAGCTTTGCTGAAATCTAAATAAACAATGTCGAAATTATTCCCTAAATCCAGCTTGTGAGTGACCCTTTCAAAATAGCAAACCAGATTAGTTAAACATGATTTTCCCTTTACAAAACCATGCTGAGTATCCTTGAGAATTTCAATTCTATCCAAATGACCCTGAATTCCATCCTTGATCATTGCCTCCATGATTTTCCCTACCACTGAAGTCAGACTGACAAGTCAACAATTCCCACTTCACTCTTAAGAGCCACCCTTATGTATGGGAGATACATTGACACTTTTCCAATCCAACGGAATTCCCCAGTCTAGTGATGCTCGCATAATTAGCCTCAATGGTTCAATGCACTCACTCGCCGCCTTCCTTAAGATATTCCATCAAATATGTATTAGTTTTCCTCCTTACAAGATGAAACAGTTGGGCTGGGCAGTGAGGGGAAAAGAAAAGTGATTTATGAGAGATAAACCACTTTTCTCTTTAGATAGAGATAGACCTTAAAACACTCAAAGTCTGAACTTTTCTTGATATAGTCTAGCAATGACATTTTACAAGTTATGCTGATGAATAAATAGCTAAAAACAGAACACAAAACTGCATTAATAAACAGAAGTGAAATTTATTTAGCTATTAAAGATATATACAAAGTAACTAGCATAATTTTTCAGGAGCTGTCTTGCATCCCTTCTTCTGAGGCATTAAGGGACTACGGTGTGGCTAATGGCCACAGAAAGGCTGAAAAGTGTATTACAGTCCTACAGGCGTGACCTGGCACATCAGTGTAACTGCTTTAATACCCAAATAAATTTAATTCATTTTGGCAGTTGGAATGGAGATGTGCACTGCCAGGTGCGTGAGACGCGAGGTTTAATTGTTTGTTGACGTTTGTGGCTGTGACGCATGATGACGTGGCCAGCGTTTGTCCAATGATAGAACTACTGACTCTGTGATCGGGTTGACTTGGCAACCACTGTTCCTGTTCAAGGATTTATCCGAAGACTTTATATTTAACGATTCCAACCAGGTGGAATCGTTAAATATAAAGTCTTCGGATAAATCCTTGAACAGGAACAGTGGTTGCCAAGTCAACCCGATCACAGAGTCAGTAGTTCTATCATTGGACAAACGCTGGCCACGTCATCATGCGTCACAGCCACAAACGTCAACAAACAATTAAACCTCGCGTCTCACGCACCTGGCAGTGCACATCTCCATTCCAACTGCCATTCATGTATTTTTAATTCTGATGAAGGCTACCATATAGCCGAAAGCTTATATATTTCTTCTTTATTTGTACGCTCTGTGTGTAACTATAATAAATTTCTTAATTCATTTTATTTACACAATTTTACATTCACTCTTTAGTGTTTACAGAATATTTCTATATTCTGTACATTGAATACAGCAGCAGAATATTCCTACTGCTGCACTGAACAAACCATTTTGTGATATGTTTTATTCTGTCTTAGGTAATCTTAAAACATCTGCAGACAAATTATATATAAAGGATAAAAGTGTCATAAGAAAGACGACTTTTTTGTTATCAAGCAAGCAAAAGAGTAATAGAAATCATATAGATCATCCCATTTGCCACTGCATTCAAAAATAACATAAGGCTAGGAGAAAGGCGGTGAACAACTGACATGTGCCTTGAAAGCTTGATGAAGAAAATGTGTAAGTGTTGAGATAATTTAACATGTAAGTGAACAATTTCTTCTATCTCATTATTGACAGGATATACCTCAACATCTCTTCTATGACATGAGAGAGATGTCACACTGATAAAAGAAACTAGCTGAAGTCATATGTACTAAAATTGAAAAGGAAATTGGCTATAATATTAAGGAAGTTGGATTGTAAAAAGTTTAGAAAAGAAAGAATATTTAAGTTAAAAAAAAAAAAGTCAAAATTCAGTGATTTACAGAGTATGACAACTATAAAGAATGAGATACACCAATTTGAAGGGTAGAGCCAAATGGGAATACAAGATTAGATAATCTTTTACAATATCAGGTCATGGCAATTTCTAGATTTACAAATATTGTGTGTTCCTAACAAGTAGTTCATAAATTTAGGAAATTTATTCTATACATATAATGACGTGTGTCAAAAGATTTTTGCAGTTTTATTGCAGGTATCCATCGAAGTTTGAGACACATTTTTAGGCAGTGTTTGCAAATCAATCAATTTTTCCTGCAATATATATTTTTTTTCACTATGATGGTCAATGAGGTATATAGCTGCATGGGAAATGAGACTAAGAGCAACAAGTTGGCTAGGACTGGTACATGAATTTAAAGAAATATAAAGTTGGAAAGAAAAAATAAAGTACATTGAAAAATAAGTCACTGGCACACCTCCCAAGTTAAAACATCAATTTGAATTTTGCCATTTGTAATTTGATTCCATTTGTGTTTACTAATCTATATTGCACCCTTTATATTATTAAGTTATTTTAACCATTCTTACTGCAAAGACAACTGTTATTTTTAAATGTTCAGTTAAACTCCTCTAACCACATTTGGCTGCCCCAGAGTACAAAGCAATTTTTATTAGTGTAATATATATAGTATACATATAACACATTCAACAATGTGGTATGACCTTATTTAATTTATATTTAATGCCAATTCTATTTTCAAATGGTTAGTAAACATTAATACGAAGAAGTATATCCATGAAGAAAAGTTGACAATTTCTAGGAACGCATTAATCACATAACTCGAGGGACGTTTGTATTGTTGAATTATTTAATTTATAGATTACTCTACCCTCCAAAAAGTGTCCAGACTCCTGTTTCCATTGGTCATTGGATTTTTCCACATAAACTAGTGACTGGGACCGGTATATAAGAAGGCATAAAAGCTGTGCAGGGTGGTAGTTGTTCTTGTACAGCACATGATTTTGAGAAGGGTGATGTTGGATGTCACATTGCCAGCTTGCCAATTTGTTCAATTGCTGACAGCCTATGCCATCCAAAGTCAACCACCAATGTTACTATGAAATGGAAGTGTGACCATACTACCACCATCGAACAATGCAGACAAGAAAATGGAAGCTCATTCCATGTGACTAGAGGGTACTTGGGAGGGTAGCACAACAATTGCATCAGACATCCCTGAAAAACATCAACTAGGAGTTTAAGGTAGTGTTGTGAATGCATGGCATATGGAGTTCCACGGTATTTGTTTTCATGGGAGAGTGGCAACACACAACAGTTTCACCTTGCATGGTGAAGTGAATATGGTACTGGTCCGCAGAACAGGGGAAACTAGTTACGTGGAGTGATGGATCTCACTACACCCTATTTTGATCAGATGAGCAAGTACAGGTGCCTGGAGAAAGTCTGCTGCTAGAATACATTGTGGTAACTGAAGTTTGGAGGAGGTGGGATTATGGTGTGGCACTATTTCTCAAGATATGGCCTAGGACTTTGTTAGTTGTCCAGAGAGCCAGAAATGGCAACATCTATCTTAATATTTTGAACAATTCTGCACACCCTGTAATGTAAAAATTATTTATTACAAACCCATGTTTGTTTTAACAGGTTAATTGAGAACAATTCATAGACGTGAATGTATAAAAGTTGGAATGGCCAGTAAAGAGTCCCAATTTGAATCCCGTGGAACATATATAGGATGAATTGGAACAAAAGGCAAGGGGTAAACAAACACATCAATAACTCAGTCACTGTTCTACAGGAAGAATGGAGGGACATACCTGCTACATCTGTTATTTGTTGGTGGAAAGCCTACCCAGGATGGTGAAGTGTCAACAGCCAAAGGGAGACATACTATAGAAGTGAATGGCAGTGATATCAAAGTGAAACTGGTGTATGTGTCCATATACAGTAAACCCCCGATTTAACGGATTTCAGATTTAACAGACCGGACAAATAATAATACAGTAATGTACATATTAATCTCGACCATATGTTTTTTTTTTTTTTTTTAGGTTTTACAAAACTTCAGTATTATTATTAATTAAAAATTAATAATAATTACCTATTTCCATTATTGTTTTGATAATTACCTACTTTTATTTTTATAACGTTGATAGCCTAAATAAATTTAAGGCTGGGCTGGACAGGTATTTGGAAAGAATGGAAGGGTGAAATGGGAGAGTTTTTTTTGGCTGATGCTGCTTTCTTCCATCATGTGCCTCTACTAATACTAAATGCTAATAATCAAATTCAGGAAATTATTATTTTTTTTTTCTTAAAACGTTTTCAAATAGCTGTTTTCCCAGATTAGAGATAACAGATAAGAGCAGGCGGTGACTTGCGAGCTGAATGTGACTCAGGACACTAAACTGCAGGTCTACCAACTCGCTTTTTTTCGGTCTTAGTCTGCCTCGAGCATCAGGTTGTATAGTGTTTCTGTGATTTCTGAATTGTGACTTTATTTATTAAATAATTTTGCAAGCCTTACAATTTAAAATGGCATCAAGTGATAGAAGAGTTAAAAGAAAGCGTGTGAACTTAAATGTGGCACAGAAATTAGAGCTAATTGAGAAATTAGAACAAGGTGTCTCAGTAGCACATTTGTGAAATTTACAGCGAAAAAAAAACACTGTTTCTGATATCTGTAAATCAAAGGCCAAATTGCAACATAATTTTATATTGTACAGTATTGTATATTGTATTAAAGCTTTTTTTTTTTTTTTTTACATTAAGAACAATAAAAAATGGCCCCCAGGTTACATTCGAGTTAACCCCTTCTTCCCTATTTGTCCATTAAATTGAGGATTGACTGTACTTTTTTTGGAGGGTTGCATAAAAACTGGTGGATGATTTGATAGAAGCTAATGGATATGGTATGAAGATATGAGTGAATTCTGGCTGACGTGTGGCAGACATATGATGATATAATAACAAAAAAAAAGTACTTGCAGCCCTCATTTTGCGCTGGTCAGATTTGCGCCAATTCGCAATAGTGCCGATCACTGACAACAACGGCATTTTAATTTTATTTATTTATTTTTGCAATTTTTTTTATGTGAATCCCAAACACGAGAGGTATTAGAACCTATAGTACTTAGTACCGTGCTTCACAACTTGGTGATTCTCTTTTCCAATGGAGCCTTTATCTCATGGCTATTCCCAACCTCGTATTATTTGACATTGTAAGAATGCAAAATAGGATGATTTGCAAGATTTCTTTTCTTCTTTTCCTTGGTCGAATTACTGTTTCAAAACTTCTGATTTCAACGTTTGCTCAGATCGTGTCAGTGAAATTATTCTTGTAGGAATGGAATCCTTTATTCCACACTCCACTTTAAAATCTCGTCCTTTATCTAAACCTTAGTTTTCCAATAAATGTGCTAATGGTGTTCAAGAGAAGAAAGTTGCATATTGTAACTGGCTTGTTTCCAAATCAAGATTCATTTTCTGCCTTCACCAAAGCTCGCAACAATTGTAAAGCAGTTATTAATCAGTACAAATTAGATTTTGAACAGGCTAAGAGTAGAAAATTTGCTTCTTGCCCTAATGGTAGCTGAGCATTCTAGTCTCTTCCCAAAGCTAATTGGCTGCAGCTTTTTCCCCTCTGTGCTCCCACCTCTGCCAAAACCAGATGCTTCTGTTATCACTTCAGCCAAGGATAAAGCTGAACTGCTAGCATCCCATTTTTCCTCCAACTCCTGTATCAATGATCTTGGTAAAAACACCTCCCACCACTCCCAACACGCTCCATTCAATGCCTCCTGTGGTCTTCCGTCAAAAGGATGTCAGAAGGATTTTGACGAATTTTGAACCGAAGAAAGCTCCATGTACTTGTTCTCAAAACCTGTGCTCCTGAATTTACTCATGTTCTTTGCCGCCTTTTTTGACTTTATTATTCCAAAGGCGTTTTTCCTTCTGCTTGGAAATTTGCTCATATCCAGCCAGTTCGTAGCCGAGTGGGTAGGAGCGGGAGTGCAGTAGCACACGCTCCTTGAGTAGACTGGGGTTCAAGCCCCTGACTGCTGAATATGGTCGATCTTGAGGAGGCTTCCATCCTGCAGTGGGTTGATAATGGCTGCACTTTACTTTACTTTTACCGTGCTTGGGTTGGAGGTTGAGAAGACAAAAGAAGATATTTGTTGACATTGGACTTGAACTTCTGTAGATTGTAATTTTCAGGAAATACATATGAAGGAAGGTTGTTCCAGAAAACAGCAGTTGAATGAATAAATGAAGAAGATGAAAAGTTGGTTCTGTGAGTTTGAAGTTGGACAGTAAATGGATGTTGGCTGGTGGCGGCACGTGTTCGGACTGTTTTGAAAGAGAGAGCGGGAATTATAGAAGCCAATTCAGAAGAACAGTGCCCGTGGAAGTATCTGTAGAAGAGGCATGCAGCAGAAACAGTACATCTATGAGAAAGCGAGTGGAGAGAGACTGTTAGAGATGAATCATTAATTAACCTAACTGCCCTCTTCTGAATGGAATCAAGAAGCCTGAGAGAGGTTTTGGGGGCACCACCCCAGATGTGGGAACAATATTCCGTGGCAGGGCGGATTTGCGATTTATACAGAGTGAGCAGCTGTTTGGAAGAAAAGTAACGCCGAGAGCGAAAGAGAAAACCAAGTTTTTTAGATGCAGAGGAAGCAATATTTGTAATGTGCTTGTGCCAAGAGAGATTAGAAGTCAGGGTAATCCCCAAAAGAGATATATCGTTTTGCCTAGAAATCGGAGTGTCACTAAAGATAAGCATAGGAGCAGAAGAATCCTTTTTGCGAGATATAAGACAAGACTGAGTTTTAGAAGGGTTGAAATCAACTAAGTTGTCTTTGCCCCACTGGAGAATTACCTGAAGATCGGCATTTAAGGAATTGGTAGCAGATTTTCGAGAAGTTGAAGCTGATTGAGCAGGACAAGGTTTCTCAAAATGGAAAGTGGAATGCAATGTGCTATCATCGGCAAAACTATGGATAGGATTTCCAGTCAGTGGAAGAAGGTCATTAATATACAAGAGGAAATATAAATTTAAAGTTGAAAATCGTCAGAAAAATTTATCGGCATCATACTGTGCTATGTATCATGCACTATTCATGTGATTTAGGACAATCAACAATTAGCGCATCCGCATCAGAGACGAGAAAGATTGCCGCCCTCAAAGTAACCACTCGTGGATGCAGATGGTAAAGGCCACTGCAGTGAAGCATTCAGGTGGTTGTTGTTTACGCTATTTACACATGTTTGAAATTTATTACGCTAACATTTTTTTATTAATTGTGCTATTAATAAATTAAATAATAATAGTGATAGTCATGTGCAGTTTTTGCCAGTCGTGTTATAAAGAGATGCCATGTCTGGTAAAAGTAGTTAATTGAATCCTAGTGCAATATTCAGTGGATGGAATCTGGTGAAAGCCACCCTAATGTTTGTAGGGCTATGAATATGCCTCCATCGACTATTACTACAACTATGAAGAATGCTAATAAAATAAAACAATCAATGCAAAGTGGTAGGTAAAATGTTTGGTGCCCGGAACCTAACCCTGTGATTTCCAATTGACTCCATTATATAAAGGGTTCCATTTGCACCTGTCTCCCCAGGAACCTAATCCCGACGTAAATCGAGGGCTACCTGTATGGCACACATTATTTTTATGCAGTGACCGACTAGGCAAGATAACTGATAATCAGGATTCTTCCAAAATACAACAATCATCAAGACTTAAAGTTGCCAGGTTTGTTTTATTTATTTATTGTATAATGTCCTATGGTAAACAACAGGTTAAATAATGATAAAATAAAGCTAAAAAAATAAATGTGTAAATATCGTGGGGGAAAAAAATGAAAATATCTTGTGGATGTTTTGTGAATAATTCTGTATAGTTGCAGAAGTTGAACAAAAGTTCATAAAGAGCTGGAGTTGTAAACAGAATTTACAATGTCAAAAATAGTGGTAAGATCTAAATTTTGTATATCAAGCTATTACTACATACAGAATTACCACCTTTAAAAGTGAAGGAATAGTATAGTGAATAATTAGTCAAATTAAATAGATGGGTTTTACAGAATTGTAGATAGAAATGGACTTAGTTAAAATAAGAACTAAAAAAAAAAAAAAAAAAAAAAAAACTGTTCTATCAGAAATTAGTATAGGGTTTATCTGAAGGTTTTCTAACATTTCTCTATGCTTAATGAATTTAAGTTGCTTTAGTCCAAGTAATTTTTTAGCAAGTTTAGAAATATCAAATTATTATTAAATTCAGAAATAGCATTACTATAAAAGTAACTGACATTTTGGTTGTCCCAAAATTTAAAATAGTAACAATATTATGATTAAATGTAACTTGGTTTCAAACCTTTAAAACTAAATGTTGGAAATTTTTCTATATCTATTCCTTGCCCTCCTCCAAACTGTTTTTGTACTCTTTCAAGCTCATCAGCTAGTTGTCTATCAATCTCTGGTGTAGCATCGACAAGACCACCTCCTTGGGATCTAAATAAGAGTAATTGTATTTTACTACACTTTTATTAATACAGATTGAAATAAATTTGAAATATTTACCTAACATCTTAATCCAATAAAGTATTCTCGTTTTGGTGTAAGAAATTAAGAATAATAGCTTAATTTAGCTTAACTTAATTTGCATCATGTTGCTATTTTATTTTAGTTTTGGTTTTTTTTTAGGAGCATTAGCAACTAAGGCCATATTGCTCCGGGGATATGTGGTGGTCGTTCCCTAACCTTTCCACATCCTCCGTATTTGGTGGTCACGTGCTCGAACCCCGGTCTAATCAAGAAGCGTGTGCTACGCATTGCTGCTCCTGCCCACCTGGCTATGGAGGCACTGCACCATGTTGCATCAGATTCACTAGTCACAGTGCTTTCCCATCTGAAATCAATTCTTGTTTTATTTTTATATTCAGCTTTGTGTAAACCTGGGTAGTGGTGGCATCTCATTTAGCCTATCAAAAATTTTCCTTTTAATTTCTGAAAGAAAAAAAAATACATATATATATATATATATATATATATATTTTTTTTTTTTTAATTACGTAATGAATATTAAGTCTCATTAATTCTTTATGTATTGGAGTCCATCAGAGTCATTGGTATACTCCAAGCAGAACGTTAAAAAGTTTTCAAGAATAATAATTTAAAAAATATATATATATAATAAACAAATCTGCAGCCATTGTCAATCCACTGCAGGATTGAGACCTCAACATGTCACGTTGAAGAGTGCCCCCATCCTGCCATAATCTCCCATGCTGCTCCAGTGCAGTTTGGCAGATCAACCGTATTTAGCAGTCTGGGGCTTGAGCCCCAGTATATTCAAAGGACGTGTGATCCTTATGAAGGATCCTAGAAGCCTGTCTGCACTATCAGAAAAATTCAAGTAGGACACTATACAATTACTCCCAGGTCTTTTTTATTCTCCACTATCTTGGGTGTAGTTGCAGTTAACAAGTACGATGCCACCTAAATGTGAGAGAACTCATTCAATATGCTTTAATTTAGGAACTAGATACAAAAAATAATTTTGATATCATATACTTGGATTTCAGGAAAGTTTTTGACACTGTTACTGTTTGTTTCGGGATTTATTGGGTGCATCGGCAACTATGGCCATAGTGCGCCAGATACTGTTGAACATGGAAGATTAATATACAAATTGGAGCAGTATAGTATTAAGGTTAAGTTGCTACAATGGATAAAAGGGTGGTTGAGTGGGAGAAGAGTGGAGAGTGGTAATCAATGGACTGGTAATCCATTCAATGGAGTGGAGAGTGGTAATCAATGAACTCTTAGTGGAATAATGTTATTAGTGGAGTCCCACAGGGTTCGGTGCTGGGCCCACTGTTGTTTGTATATTTATCAATGAATTGATGAAGGTATATCAGGCTTAGTGTTAAAGTTTTTTTTTTTTTTTTTTTTATGAAAACCCCAAACACGAAAGGTATCGAAACCTATAGTACTTAGTACCGTGCATGGGTTGAAGGAGAAGTATGGGGGAAGGGGGGGATGCTGGAAACTTTGCTCTAGAGACTAAACATGGGTTTCACCACTTCAAGCCCCCAATAAGCAAAGTGGTGGTATTTCACCAGCAGATGAAAGTCATCTACCACCTACTCCAGCATTAGTCTTCTGGGGTAATTTAGCAAGAAATCGATAAAGGTATGCTATTTATCCTCACATTTTATTAGTTTACAGGGCGCTCGCATATCAAAAGGCATATTATATGCTTAGTAACGAGGAGCGATCACTTTATTTACCCTTTCATAATGTGAAACTGTGTGATGTTTGAGAATGGTCACAGCATTTATGCTCAAATTGTTATTTACAAAACTTCAAAATTCTGCCAGAACTCACTCTACAGAGCTCCACTGCATTCTGGGAACAAATGCGTGAACAGATGACACAAAGATTGGCAGGGTTGTTAATGACAGCTCGCTACTGCAACAGGATCTAGAAAATTTGGGAAGAGGGGCTGAGAAGTGGCAACTGAAGTTTAACATTGACAAATGCAAAGTACTGCATATGGGTAGAAGTAACCCCCAGAGGAACGTACCAACTGTGTGGTACTATACTTAGGATGGTAGAAAATGAAAAAGACCTAGGAGTGATTGTGCAGTCAGATATGAAGTTTTCTGAGCAAAGCAAACAGGCTGCCAGAGCAGGTCGTGGAGTATTGTCAATGTTATACAGGAATTTTGCTAGCAGGAAAAAGGAGTGATTATTCCATTGTATAAGGCAATGGTCAGGCCACGCCTTGAGTACTGCGTACAGGGAAGGGCAACAAGATTGGTGAGGGGAACAAAGGGGTCCTCTTAGCAAGAAAGGCTTAAGTTCTGCAAATTGCAGTGGCTGGAGACTAGGCACCTGCGAGTTGATCTGATTGAAGTGCATAAGACCTTGAATGGCTTGAGCACACTGAATTCTGATGGGATTCTTCCGCATGCTCAGATTATGAACCCGAGAGGGCATAAATTCAAATTGAAGGAAGACAGTTGTAGAATAGATGTGGAAATTTTTCTTTAGTCAGCGGGTGGTTAATTGCTGGACAAACTTTTAGAGGGAATGGTTGTGTGAAATTTTTTTTTTTTTTTTTTTTTGGCTGATGCTATATAAGCTTATACACTTGCTTTCTTGCATCACATGTCACTATTACAAACAAAGAACAAATAAAACCATCCTTAAACAAATACCAAGCAATACTGCAAAGCATTCAATAAGTGTGCCAAGACAGTAGTTGGTAATTTTTGTGTGCTTTATGTTTACAGCACTCGATTGATCGCTTAAGAATGCCTACTGTTTACAACCTAGCACTTGGGTGCATTTCGAACTCAGATATGTGACGTGGCACATTACCCCTAATAACAATTATATGCATAAATACAGTGAACGTACTAATTCGTATGTTATTCTGGGATTACTGTTACCCATATACAGTATCCTGCATTCATCAATGTTAAACCTCAATTGTTAAACTCATTTGTTAGACCTCTCCTCTCAGTCCTGTGCCTAATTTTTCTAGGTCTTGTTACTGGAGTATGCCACGACTCTTGTCATTACCAACCCTGACAACCTTTGAATAATCTGAAAACTTAAATAGTAAGTTTGATATGCCTTCATCAATACTGTTAATAATTATTGTATTGCTTGATTCAATTTCATCAACTTTTAAATCTGAATGCTAAAGAATTCAGACTCTCTACTCAGACTTTCATGCTACCAAAAACAAAATAATTTCTGCTTTAATACAAATAGCTGAACTTATTCAATAGTAATAGCATTCACCATATAGTACAAGAAAGCCACATGGTTTTTCCTGCACTGGCAAAAAAAAAAGCAAAAAACAAAATACAAATTATGTTCTTCCCTCCTATTCAGTAACTATTCAGTTGACCTTTGAATTCATTCAAACTTCCAGCCTCAACTACCTGTGTGGGAAATTTGTTTCAGCAATCAACAACTCACTGACTCAAAGAAAACTTCCTACAATTTAATCTAAACCTCAAGCCATGCAGTTTGAATTTACAACCCCTAGTTCTGGAATTCTTTATAAGTGAATTCCACCTTCATTCGTTTTACTCATCCCTCTCAGAGCCTCGTAAACCTCAATCAGGTCACCTTTGAGGTGCCCGGTTGCCAATCTCTGTAGCCCACATAATTGGAGTCTTTCCTCATATGGTTGTCCTACCGACCTCACCATTTGAGTTGCCTATCTTTGGACCTTTCCAAGAAGCTCAAGTCTTTTTTCAGATGAGGTTTCCATACTTAAACACAGTATTCCAAATGCAGCCTTACAACTGCCTTATACAGTAGGATTATGACCTCCCTATCTCTACAGGATAACATTCATAAATCACCAATAGGATACCACAGGCTTTCCTGGCTGCCTGTTTACACTGTTCAGAAAACTTCATATCTGCCATTATTTTTACTCCCAGATCCCTTTCCTTCTCCACTGTTTTTAATTCAACCTCACCAAGTGCATAATTTACTTTAGGGTTGCTATTCTCCAATTGTAAGAATGCATTTAGTAGGATTAAAACATAGCTACCACCTCTCTGACCATCTTTTGAAGTCTGTTCAAGTCATCCTGAGGGAGCACTGCCTGGCACTGATCATTAATGACTGCCAATCTTTACATCTGCAAATTTTGACAATATGGCTTCTATCCCTTCGTCAATGTCATTCATGAAAATGATAAACAACGGTGGTCCAAGAACTGATCCCTGGGGGATGAACCCCACTCATGATGTTACATCAGTCTGAAGATTATCCATTAATCACAACCCTCTGCCTTCTGCACTGTAGCCACCTCGTAATTCATTATAGAATCTTACCAGTAATCTCAACCTGTTCAAGGTTATACAGTAATCTCCCACGAGGGATGAGGCAAATGTTTTGCCCAAATAAACTATGTCGAAATTATTCCCTAACTCCAGCTCATGAGTAGCTGTGTCAAAATAGCCTACTAAGTTAGTTCAGTATGATTTATCCTTAACAAAGCCATGTTGTGTGTCCTTCAGAATGCACATCTATCTAAACATCATTGGATCACACTCTCAATCATTGCCTTAAGATTTTTCTTACCACCGAAGGCAGACTAACCAGTCTGTAGTTACCAACTTTGCTCTTAGAACTGCTTTTATGTATTGGCACCTCTCCATTCCAAAGGAATCTTCCCAGAGTCCAAAGGTGCCCCATAATTAACTTTGATGGTTCAATACACTCCCTCATAACGGTAGTTTTGGGGGAGATAATGATATACAGGCAGTTTCCCAGGTTTACAAGTTTTTATTTTCCAGTATCAACAAAATAGAAAATATGAACATTAATTGCAAAAAATGAATGTTAAACATTCATAAACACTGCATTTCAAGCCACGTATACCCAGTTATTTATGAATCAACACAATATTTGTGTTGATTCATAAAATCAACACAAAGCAGAACGGATATGGGTGTATTTTGAATACTCAGTCCGAGTATTAAGAACATACTTAATGTATGAAACAATGCTGTCGTTAAATCAAATTTGGAGGTTGACTTATTTTGTATATGTACGAATTTGCACTATTTTTAATTCCATGCTCATCCATCAAACAAATCCCTTTTCAAACACCCAACCCAACAGCCATTACTGCCTCATTTTTTTTACCCTAGTGTATTCTCTTCCATTTTATTTTTTTAGAAAGATTCATGGGCCAATGAATGGTCTGAGGCTATCTAACCAGGAGGGGATCCCCACATTTAAGCTAGACTTGTGAGAAACTAAGATTACTGACCTAATTTCCACTCTGTTTACACTCTGACATGACTGCTAGGTCAGAGGAATTTACTCCTAATCATTTTGGCAGTGAATACAATCATTAACTATATTTGGCAGTCTTGATGTGGGCTCAAAACCACAGTCAACTTAAAATGCATGTGCTACTGCCCTTCTGTACTTGCCTCCTCGGTCAAAGGTGTTCAGAATACAAAACAAGATTGAAAGAATGAATTCCTTTTCTCTGTACCTACACCAATAATAAATAATATGTCACAAAATACAAAGGGAAAAAAATGGGAATTCCTTAAGAAAATGGGGCAAAATACCAATCTCCTGCTGCTTTAGCAAGTAGTCACAGATACTGATAGCACAGTCAAACCAATGAAGTGTCAGGTGACAGATTAATTTCACTGAACCTGGAATCTAAGGGCCGTGCTGAAGTGTTTAGAAGATCAAAGTCCTATTTCATACTGTTCAATTCCACTTGTGTAAACTGTTGTCATCTTTGATGCTTTCTTCTTCACCAGTGCTTATTTGAGAAACACTCAGAATATGTCTACTGGAAATATCCAAGTTCTGAGTTTTAGCTGTAACTGCTATGGGAGACAGAACAAACAGATGACAGCAGATTTGGATATTGCAAATGTAAGCTTTATTTTCAATGCTATATCCTGTAATATCGCATATACAATAATATGTGGTCTCTGGGTTCAAGTCATATTATAGGTACATCTATCTGTCACTGAGTGTTCGTGAAGGGATAGAAAAGAAACAGATGCCAAGAATAATTCTGATATTATGTACAGGTAACCCTTGTATAACGTGGAGGTTTGGTTCCAGAAATATCACACATTACAGAAATCGCGTTATATGAGGTTCAGGTTTTATATAAAATGTAGGGTTGTTCCATAGTGTTTTTTTAATTATAAAAACAACAATGACATTCAACAAAAACATATTTTATTCATTCAAGAATGCATGTAACTAACTGTTTAACAAATACATAGCATAAAATTATAAAAATTAGGAATTGTACATAAATTTCATTGCACATAATGCATAATTAAAATATCCATTTCTTTAATGCAAAATTAAAGAAATGGATATTTTAATCGTCATCACTGTCTTCAGAAAAAATATTTCGTAGATATTCTTTATTTATGAGTGGCCGGATGTCGTTATCACTTGAAATCTCTTCA
The DNA here is from genome assembly GCF_048544385.1 of Mastigoproctus giganteus. Classification (NCBI taxonomy): domain Eukaryota; kingdom Metazoa; phylum Arthropoda; class Arachnida; order Uropygi; family Thelyphonidae; genus Mastigoproctus; species Mastigoproctus giganteus. The sequence goes on from NC_143583.1 coordinate 45,951,880, forward strand.
ACATCATTTGTATAATTCTCACTGGGTACTTCAGCTGGTTTTCTTATCAAAAAGTCGGTAATAAGACCTTGCTTACCACTATGCTGCAATTTTTTATTAAGTTTATAATATGGAGCTACACAACTGTCCAATTGTCTTTTGAATTTTTCCGAGCACTCTATTGAGGGATCATTATCCGTAAAACTTCCTAACTTTTGTGCCAAATTTAGTCCTTCTGCTAATTTCTTTAGACAACTCTTTAACAGACTCAGCACAATCAGAATCTTCAGTAGAACTTTCCTCACCATTTGTATTTGGTTTGCAGTCTTCTATTAATTGAACCAATTCCTCCTCATTTAAATCTGTTTCTTCATCAATTAATTCACGAATTTCATTTTCAACCATATTGGAAAATCCCTCGCCACCACAAATGTGTGCCAGGTTTGTTATATGACTTAGTTCAGCATCCACAGGAGGTACGAAATTTTGATTAAGGACGACACCAGGCCATATTTTTTTCCAGCAACCTTTCAGTGTAGAGGGTTTAAACTCCTTTACACATAGAGAAATAATTTTTACACAATTAAATATTGAAAACTCTTTCCACACTTGAGGTAGTGTCATGTTTGGATTAGATTCCATTTTTTCCAAAATTAATTTGAATGTTTGACGAATATAATACGCTTTAAATGTTGAAATTATCCCTTGATCAAGGGATTGAATAAGTGATGTTGTATTAGGTGGCAAATAAATTATTTTAATATTTGGATGGGTTACATTTTTTGAGTGCCCTGGTGCGTTATCTAAAATTAGTAAAATTTTAAATTCAATTTTTTCTTTGTGTATCTTTCTATATCAGGCACAAAACAGTTAAAAAACCAATTTTCAAATATGCTAGCTGTAAGCCATGCCTTTTTGTTGGCTCTCCAATAAACAGGGAGGGTGGACTTGTCAATCGCTTTCATAGCACGAGGATTTAAAGGTCGGTTAATTAACATTGGTTTTGCCATGTAATCACCTGACGCATTACTACAAAACAGTAAAGTAATTCTGTCTTTAGAAACTTTGAATCCAAGAGCTGTTTTTTCATTTTTCGATATATAAGTTTGTTTTGGCATTTTTTTCCAGTTTAACCCAAATTCGTCCTCATTGAATACCTGGTCTGCACTATATCCACCTTCTTTAATGATTTTTAAAAGTTCTGGGAATTTTCGGGCAGCATCTACGTGTCCTGATTCTCCTTGAAGCTGAAGATTATGCAAAGAAAATCGCTTTTTAAAATTTTCGGACCAGTCCTTACTGGCACAAAATTCATGCTGAGAGCTTTATTCTGAAAAATCTTGTTCAAGTTATTTTAAATATTGATAAATTTTGAGGGCTTTTTGTTTAATAAGGTTTCCACTCAAAGGCATTTTCTTGTGAGTGCAATCTTCAATCCAAATCATTAGAGATTTCTCCATATTTTCCATTAAAATATCGCGTACATAAGCAATGCGCTTTGCACTTATCATTGACCCAGCAATAACACTATCTTTGATTTTCTGCTCATTTTGTTTGATTGTACGGATTGTTGATTAATTTCCTTGCAACAACTCCTTGTTTTTCTCCATTTCTCAACCGATCCAAGATTTTAATTTTGAGAAAAAATGAATTTTCTTTTCAATGTTGGTTTTTTTCCTTCTTTTGCAGTTTTGGTGGCAATTACTATAAAAAAACTGATTTTTTATTTGCCAAGGGGTATTCTCTGAATAAATTCACTATTTTTAACCACTTGCACAACAATTAACTCTTTATAAGGTAAAAAATTGGCACTACATAAAAAAATATGTATGTACTTGCGTGATTCCCCTTATATAAATTCGGTTCTGGCAACTACACCCGTTATACGAGCAGACACAAATTTAACGAACATAAAGTTTGATTTTTAAGTCGCGTGGTGTGTGTGAAAATAAGCGATACAACAATTTGTAGATCGTGTTATATCGAAACCACGACTGCATCATACAAGGGTAGCCACAATTTATAAACCGCGTTGTATAGGTACCGCGTTATACGAGGGTTACCTGTACTTATATTTCAGCAAGGCTTTTGATAATGTTCTATACAAAGGATTGTTGTATAAATGTAGCACTGGAGCAAGTTACTACTATCGATAAAGGAATGGTTAAATCACAGGAGACAGAGTAGTTATAAATAGCCACTGCTCTTTATGGACTAATGTTATGGGTTACCACAGTGTTTTTGGTTGGACCTCTTACTATTTTTAATACTTATAAATGACCTTGATGTAGGTATTTCAAGTTTAATGTCTTAGTTTGCTGATGACACAAAGGTGGGCAAGATGGTATGCTACTCCAAAAATATCTAGATAAACTAGGCAGCTGAACTGAAAAATGACAAAAGAGGGTAACCAAGTACAGTCAGTCCTCGTATAACACGTGTTTACACTACACGAATTCGATCATACACGATTTATAAATAGGGGAACGATATCTTATATAACATGAACCGAATTCGCTTATGCACGATTCGCCTTTGTGTTTACAAGAAATGGCAGTCGAACGCAGAATCACCCCCACCGAATGCAACATGATAGGAATGAAGAGAAGATTCTGAAAATGTATTTATGTTTTTTATATCAGTGAAGGGGAGCACATTTCACCATAATAACGTAAAAACCAACAATTCCAGCTACCGGTATAATCGCAAATGCAATTAGATCGAGTTTACTACCAGTTTATAACAGATTCCACTAGCAGGAACACAACTGGAAATTGTTTTATGGTAGTAACCCCCAGAAATGTGCTTTAGTAAAATGTGAGGTGTTAATCTCTGCCTTTATGGTGTTGTTTATTCAGTTGCTTTGTTTATTCAGCTTTGTTTATGTGTATCAAGCGTGCCACCTCGTTTTGTAAGTTTTTTTTTTTTTTTTTTTATGAAAACCCCAAACACGAAAGGTATCAAAACCTATAGTACTTAGTACCGTGCATGGGTTGAAGGAGAAGTATGGGGGGAGGGGGATGCCGGAAACTTTGCTCTAGAGACTAAACATGGGTTTCACCACTTCAAGCCTCCAATAAGCAAAGTGGTGGTATTTCACCGGTTGATGAAAGTCATCTACCACCTATTGTGCTTTATTCTCTAAAAATGAGTAAAATAATTTTTACTTAAAAGGCGTGAAAAGGAAGCATCCTGGTGAAGACACTGAAGATTCAGAGAGAAAAAGAAAAGCAATATCGAAAATCAGAGGCGGACTGGGTCAAAAATTCTTGCCGGGGAAAATTTATAGTGGTCTCGTACTATGGTTTATGGCCAAAATCACACCGGCCTCCGGCCCACAGGGGTGTCCCCGGTAAGGCTTATGGCCAGTCCGCCTCTGTCGATAGAGAAAAAATATGAAATTGTGAAACGCTTTGAGCGAAATGAAAGACCATGTGATATTGCACGTGCTACAGACCTAAATGAGGCAACGCTGAGAATTACAAAGAATGCAGAGAAAATAAAAACAACTTTCATAGCAGGAACAACTCAAAGTGTAATTAAAATCCATTAGATTAAGACACAAAGAATTCGAAGAGATGGAACGGCTGTCATCTGTTTGGATAGAAAATCAAACAATAAACAAGTTTGCTTACGATAGAAGCAAAAGCATTAGCAATATTTTATTACGTAATAGTCGTAATAAAATGCGTAAGTATTTTATTACAATTATTTATTGTGTTTGGTAATTTTTTGGTTACAAATGTGTGTGTTCAATCTTGGGTGGTCAGCACCTAACCCCATTTTTCCCATAGGGCCTGTTGTTTATATTGCACGATTTTGCATTGCACGAGGGTTTCTAGGAACGCAACTATCGTGCTATACGAGGACTGACTGTATACAGTAAAGCACACAGAATTCTAGAATGAGGGCTTAATTTTGGTAGCATTAATCTCAGAATGCTATCCAAAAAAGTGGCCTCCGCAGCTGAGTGGTCAGGAGCCTGAATGCAGTAGTACACGCTCTTTGAGTAGACCGAGGTTCAAGCCCTTGACTGCTAAATACGGTCGATCTGCCAACCCACACTGGACCAGAGTGGTAGATTATGGTCCATTTTCATTAAACACGAATCATTGAGGAGGCTTCCATCCTGCAGTGAATTGATAATGGCTGCAGTTTACCTTTTTTTTGTTTTTTTTTAAATCCCAGAATAATATAATGTTTGGAGTAGCACCAAACTCAGGGAAAGATGATAATGAAAAAAGATTTTTTTTTTTTTTTTTTTGGCTGATGCTGCATAAGCTCATAACACTTGCTTTCTTGCATCACATGCCACTACTACTACTACCACCCCTACATCTCAGTAGGGCAGACAGGATACTAAAACAGCTTGTGGGTCTTTGTCAATATTACAGGCAGTTCCCGCTTTGAGTTTTTGCTTTACGAGTTCCCAGGTTTGAGTTTTTTTCCTCGAGTATCATGTATTCACAAAATCGAAAATATGAGCATTAATTGCAAAAAAAACGAATGTTAAATATTCATAAATACCGCATTTCAAACCAAGCTCTTAGCTATACAATATAGTGTACCCCCACTACGATATTAATCCGTTCCAGAGGCACCATTGTATCGCAAAAATATCGTAATGTGAACCCAATAACACATCGTTTTTTGGTAATTTGTACCAAGACCTCGGAAGTTGAAATTTTCGCTATATAACTAAGATTTTTATCTCTCTAAAAGCTCATTTTTGTAATGAAAATTGTAAAAGTTTTTACAATTTTCAATACAAAATTTGTAAAAGAAAATTGAAAATTGTAAAATTGTAACACCAATTCAAATCATTGAAATGCACTACACTTTCATCATTATCATATGTTCTGTTATAAGAATCATGTTCGAATGCTTTCATGATATTTTTCTGAAACATTTCTGGAGGTCATTACCAATAAAACAATAAAACCAATTTGCACTTTCCGGTTTATTGAGCTTTTCTGTAATGTAATCAATTATAAATGGGTAGTAAACTCCATCTTACTGTATTTACGAAAATATCAATAGCTGGAATTGTGTGGGTTTTTTACATTACGGTATTATGGTGAAATGTGTTTCCCCTTCACTGAAATCTTTAATCATATAAAAAACATAAATAAATTTTCAGAATTTTCTCTTCGTTCCTTTATTCCAAGATTGGTTTTCGCATCACTTTGTGCCTGAAGTAAAACAATATTGTGAAGATAAAAATATTCCTTTTCAGGTGATTCTGATTTTAGATAATGCACCTGCCACCCACCATTTCTGCAACATGACCACCCTACTGTTAAAATAAATTTTTTGCCACCAAATGCGACACCACTTTTTCAGCCAATGGACCAGAGCATTATTTAAACGTTTAAAGTGCACTATCTTCGGGAGACATTTGACATGTTAATTAATGCAAGAGGAGGGAGGTCCAACTGTTAAAGAATTTTGAAAAGAATTCTATATTTTAGATGCAATTAAAACAATAGAACGAACCTGGAACAAAATTACAGAGAACTTGAAGGGTGTTTGGAATAACCTGTGTACTCAATTTATTGATAATTTAAGGATTTCAAGAACCAGCAGAGATCGTACAAAATGAAACAGAAGCAGATTGCTAACCAATTGCAGCTTGATGTTTCTTCAACTGATGTCACTGATCTGTTTCAAGCACACAATGGAGAGCTCACAAATGAAGACCTCTTTGAAATAGCAAAATGTGAAGAAGCTGAGGAAGAAGAAGATTTAACAGCTGAAACTCCTGGTCGTTCCTTCACTCCCGAGGAGCTAGATGAAGCTTTTCAACACATAGAAAAAGCAATTGAGATTTTAGAGTCACAAGATTCAAATTTGGAGCATACTAGGAAAGTTGCTAGAGATTTAAAAAATGCTTATACATGCTATCGTGAAATTTATAAAGAAAAGAGAAGAATATCTTGGAAACAAATGCCTGAACGTATTTCTAAAGAAGACGACTCCTTGTGCCTCCAACAGACCAACAACGAGTGCCGAGACAACAATGAGTGATCAATGAGTGTGCATTTAGTCGATGATGATGAAGAATAAACATTCTTTAACGTTTGTAAGTCCTAAATAATTTCTTTATTATTATAATTTGCTTGATTTTACAAGCTATGTTTCTATTTCTTTGGATAAATCAATCATTGTTTAAGCATAAACTAATTAGCTAATTAATTTTATTGTTGAGAACATAACCCGTGATTTTAACATTACGTCTATGGGAAAACAATTCCCGCTTTACGAGCACGCGCTAGGAATGAATTAACTCGTAAAGTCGGGAACTACCTGTATACAGGAAATTTGCTATCAGGTACAAAGGGATGATTGCCACTCAACATTGTATAAAGCAATGGTCAGGTCACATTGGAAAATGCATATATATAGGTTTAGAAACCTCATTTTAGATATATGTAAATCTATTGGAAAGGGTGCAGAGAAGCACAATAATGATTAGGTAGGGCATAGGCCTGATGTAATCGAGTGGTCGGGAACCCGAGTTCAGTAGCACATGCTCTTTTGAGTGGGCCGGGTTCAAGCCTGTAACTGCTAAATATATTAACATTTGTATTGATTGATTTATTGTAAACTCCACTGACTTGGTGGTTGTGCCAGTGTATAAACAAGAACTTTTTTTTTTTTTTTAAATAGGTATTCTTAACAAGAAAGATTGGGGTCATCAATAAATACAGTGTCTGGAAACTAAACATCTGCATGGTGACCTAGCCGGAAGTGTTCATGGCTTTAAAAGGGTTAAGTAAACTAAATGGTAGCATTTTTAACATTTCTAAGGCAACACACAAAGGAAACAAGGCTTTAAAAAGGATAAGTAAACCAAATTGCAATAGCATCTTTTCTCTTCTTCGGACAACACACAAGGGAACATAAAGGGACCCTACTAGAACAGTGTTTCTCAACCTTTTAGTTGCTGTGGCACACTTTTAAAGATGCTAAAATTTTGTGGCACACTACAATCACTACTATATTCATAAACAGGAAGCTATTTCTGTTGGATTTACTTAATAATACATTTATTGTTTGTGTAGTATAGGTGAACAAATATAGTACTAGGCATCAAAATGTGACATCACGTTAACTGCACTCAGATCCATGCAGCATAAATAAATGAATTTTTTGTTTTAATTAATTTTTATTATAAAACTTAGATTTATTAATTTGCATTTTCTGCAACACTCTTGAAGCATACTCACATGGCACACAGGTTGAGAAACACTGTACAGTCAGTCCTCATATAACACGTGTTTACACTACACGAATTCGATCATACACGATTTATAAATAGGGGAATGATATCTTATTTAACACGAACTGAATTCGCTTATGCACGATTCGCCTTTGTGTTTACAAGAAATGGCAGTCGAACGCAGAATCACCCCAACCGAACACAACACGATAGGAAAGAAGAGAAGATTCTGAAAATGTATTTGTTTTTTATGTCAGTGAAGGGGAAACACATTTCCCCATAATAATAAAAACCAACACAATTCCAGCATCGGTATAATCGCAAATGCAATTAGATCGAGTTTACTACCAGTTTATAACAGATTCCATTAGCAGAAACGCAACTGGAAATTGTTTTTATTGTTTTATGGTAGTAACCCCTAGAAATGTGCTTTAGTAAAATGTGAGGTGTTAATAGTGTATATCTGTCTTTACGGTGTTGTTTATTCAGTTGCTACACGCGTGCAGCTTTGTTTATGTGTATCAAGCGTGCCTCATCATCTAGTAATTGTGCTTTATTCCCTAAAAATGAGTAAAATACTTAAAAGGTGTGAAAAGGAAGCGTCCTGGTGAAGACACTGCAGATTCAGAGAAAAAGAAAAAAAGCAATATCGATAAACAGAGGCGGACTGGGTCAAAAATTCTTACCTGGGAAAATTTGTAGTGGCCTCATACTATGGTTTATGGCCAAAATCACACTGGCCTCCGGCCCACCGGGGTTTCCCCTGGTAAGGCTTATGGCCAGTCCGCCTCTGTCGATATAGAAAAAATATGAAATTGTGAAACGCTTTGAGCAAAAGGAAAGACCATGCGATATTGCATGTGCTACAGACCTAAATGAGACAACGCCGAGAATTACAAAGAATGCAGAGAAAATAAAAACAACTTTCATAGCAGTAACAACTCAAAGTGTAATTAAAATCCATTAGATAAAGACACAAAGAATTGGAAGAGATGGAACGCCTGTCATCCGTTTGGATAGAAAATCAAACAGAAAACAAGTTTGCTTACGATAGAAGCAAAAGCATTAGCAATATTTTATTACGTAATAGTCGTAATAAAATACGTAAGTATTTTTTTACGATTATTTATTGTGTTTGGTAATGTTTTGGTTAAAAATATCTGTTCAATCTTGGGTGGTCGGCACCTAACCCCATCTTTCCCATAGGGCCTGTTGTTTATATTGCACGAGAGTTTCTAGGAACACAACTATCGTGCTATACGAGGACTGACTGTACTAGAAAATACAATGTGGTATATATTCTATATCAGTTGGTGCACTGCAGCAAATGTAAGGCCATTTTTTGAAAACTCTGATGTGTTTGAAAAAAAAATATAAAAATAAAAAAAAAAATGGTCTTTGGTAATTACATGATGAAACTGAGAAGGAACCCTTAATAAGTTGATTTCAGGACAGCTAAAAAACAAGTAAATGTGTATAGGACCAATCAACCATCAGAAAAACATTTCACAAAATGGATTACTGTGCTACTTATAAGCTGAAGCTCTCTCCCAGCCATGCACAATACTACCTATCTTAATGTGGAGAATGGATGCATCTGGGTGTGACATATGCCCAAAAATTTGTTTCACCAAGACTATTTGCACTAACAGAATTCAGTGGCAGTGGTATTATGGCATGGGCCTGTTTTACATGGTTTGAATTTGGTATACTGGTTGTCATCAGTGAAATCATAAATACAGTCATCTATTGTGATATTCTGAACAATTCTGCTTTGCCTATATTTTGGCATTCTTGGGAGATTGGCTAAACTGATATCTGGGCCACAAAGCACAGTCAGTACATCAGAGGTTTCAGAAGATAGCTGGTATGGGCTTGGCACACTCATGGTCCTGAGCTGGATATCACGATTCTTCTCTTTCTTGGTGATTCCCCTCTACTTTTGACATTCTCTCTCTCTCTCTCTCTCTCTCTCTCAGGATAACTCGGGAACTTTTTTTTTTTTTTTCTGCTGCAGCATAAGCCTCAGGCTTCCTTTCAACATGTGGCTATTAAGAATAATATGCCATTCGAGCCCAGAGCCAAGATTTGAATCCAACTCAACACTTTAGGATATTTTGGAACAATAATCGAGAGCCAGAACAAGACATTCTAATTCAAGCAGATAATTACATGCAGCCTTATAGAAGAGGTAGAGAAAGATTCCAGACTACACAAAAAAAAAAAAAAGATTATTAATGTCATTACAGCTCAAAGTGGAGGGTAGTTACACTTAAGTTTTTTTTACAATTTTTTTTAAGCCAGATGTTTTTCCATTTAATGTCTTCCAGTACATATCGAAGGGCAATATACAACATGGACAAGTAATTGTAAAAACATAGGAAAATGCCATAATTTGTCAACATCTTCCATTTCTAAAGTTGTTTTTTGTGGTGCAGTTGCACCACAAATTCTGCACCACAAAAAACAACTTGAGAAATGGAATTAAGATGGCAGTCTAATAATAGTAATATAGATAAAACCATTTCTGATATTAATTTACTGTGCAAAATGTATTTTAAAATCTCTGTATAAATGAATAAAGCAGCAGTTTGTCTACTATTCTTACTTGCTTTTCTGCCCATATTCTCTTAGTTTATCAACAAAAAGTTTCTGGATTGGATCTGTTAATGCTACCTTCTGCAGAACAACACTTGTGCCACCAAAATTTCTGGATAGACCCTTATATAAGCTGTTTTTTATTATCATTAGATGAGGAGTGATTCTTTCTACAAACATTTTATCTAAAAACAGAAACACAAAAATTATATTTACACAAATTAATGCATACAAATTGGAAATTTTTGTGTAGATAATGTAATTAGATATAAATAATATTATAAGTGGAATAAAATCATACTTTTAAGGCACTATGAACAGAGGATTTTTAAATCTATTTGAATGCTCAAAAATCAGTAGTGAGACATTTTAAAAACAACAAGCAAGTAATTTTCAGTTGTGAATTTTTAATCCTTTAGTTATACTAGATTCACTAGCTTTCACTGGGATTCTAGCAAAAAGAATGTATTAATCAGCCACATGTAAGTTTTCAAAATTGAAATATACAAAAGCTGCTCTATCAAGGTACATGCTTGACTTATTATAATAAAGCAAAAAACTAATCAAAATATATTTAAATAAATAACAAACTGCCAAACATGGGCTACATAAAATAATTATGGTTTTGTGTACAGGTAACCCTTGTATAACACAGTAGTTAGGTTCCTATAAAATATCATGTTGTGCAAAACTGTGTTATACAGGACTAAGAAAAAGTACAAAACGGGGATTACGTTCCAAAAACTAAAAAAATACACCATTCTAGATTTCGTGTATCTTCTACTGTCTTTAAAAAATCAGTAATCTAGATTTGTTTGCTTTTGCTTGATAAATCTTTATGAATTTCATTGTATGGAACTAAGCATTTTTTGAAGCTCCCTTTTGAACTTTTGGCTTCTTTCATTCAAGAATCTACATTCAAAAAAAAAGATTCTAATTGCTTGGCTAACTGTATGCCTTCCCGTTTTAGTGTAAAATTTGGAAGTTTAGAATTTATCTCCACTATCATCCTCTGAATTTATTTGGTTTTACCTCCGATGCCATTTCCAACAAATCTGCTTTGTCAGTCTCTTTTTCTACCAATAATTCTTGAACTTCTTCAGTAATCATATCTTTTAAAATTTTTTTTGTAGCATAGGTGATTAAGGCCATGTTACTCTGTGTATACTGTCTATTAATTGTACGTGTCCTGAGGCTGATTTTCTGTTTTGCTGAATGAAAAACCCCAAGATTCCAGGAGAAAAAACCATGCCACCCTCGCCTGAGCCCGATTAACTCAGCCACATTATGAAAAATACCCATAAAAATTCCTCCCATCATCGCCATGATTCAAACTCAGGTCTTTTCCACCCGGTGTGGGGAGGAGGGCGATTCTATTGCTGTGTTGCGTGCAACACAGCGGCAACCCCCAAGGCAGAATGCGCTGGTCCCAAAGGAACTAGTAGTTGTTGGTGACTCTATTGTCAGGGAAACGGGGAACATGCTTTGTAAAAAGGATAGGTGAACAGGACCAGGGTATGTCTGCCAGGGGCAAAGGTTGATGACGTAGAGCAGATATCATCTTTTAAGGGCACAAAAGGTGATATAGTTGTACACGTTGGCACTAATGATATCAAGAGTAGGAGACCGGCAGAATTGCTTAACAAGTACGGGTCACTGTTGAAAAAAAGCCGTGAAATAGGGTTGAATTTGAAAGTGTCTGCAATTCTGCCCAGACACGATAGGAGGGAGTATATGATGAGAGCCTTGTCAATCAATTCGGCCCTGGAAAGATTGTGCAAGGCTCAAGGGGTAGAATTTTTTTTTTCAGCCTGGACTGTACTTGTTAACAGGAGAGATTGCTGCTACAGGGATGGGATACACTTAAATAGAAAGGGTGCAAGAATATTTGCTGATGCTATCGAGGCAGTGTTAGGTGGGTCGGAAAACTGCTAGCTTGGGGGGAGACAAAGACGAATAGATTAACAGTAGCCACTGGCAGAGGTGAAAGAGATTCTTGCATTGCTTCTAATGGAATGAGCAGAAGCCTGAAAAACAAGATGCAGGATATTTCAGAGACTGCCGGGAGTCATTGCGGTACAAGTAAACACATGGGTTGTGTTAGGGTAGCTAAGAATAGAAATAGGTGCATGTATACTTGCGTGTACACCAATGCTAGGAGTTTAGTAAATAAATTTGATGAATTTGACGTATTGCTCAAAACATCAAAGGCAGATATTGTTGGGATATCAGAGACGTGGTGTCACACAGATATAAGGAATGCAGAACTGGAATTTGGGGAGTACGTCTACAGAAAGGATAGACTGGATAGGAAGGGAGGAGGGGTTATGCTATTAGTTAAGAAATACATAAAATCCAAGGAAGTGAAGCCAGTGGACATCGCTGGACAGTGCAGTGTCGAGTCAGTGTGGTGTGACATAAGCATTGGGAGATCAAAACTGAGAGTAGGAGTGTGCTATAGGCCTAATGACTCTGATGAGTATAATAAGAAACTGTACAGGGAAATAGAGTGGGCCAGTAAATCAGAGAGTCTTATAATGGAAGATTTTAATTTCCCAGATATTGACTGGAATTTGGGGGCTGGTCACTCACACACTAGCAAGGCTTTTGTGGATTTATTGGATGATTGTTTTCTACATCAGCATGTTCGGGAGGCAACTAGAGGGAGGAATACTCTTGATTTGATTATCAGCAGTGATTCTTCATGCATTAAGAATCTGCAGATAAATGAACCACTAGGTGGCAGTGATCACAGTGTGCTGAAGTGGGATTTACTCAAAGAGGTAACTACCATTAGGGGTAAAGGGAAGGGTTATTGCTTTCGTAAAGGCGACTACGATGGACTGAGACAGTATTTAAATTCTATACAGTGGGACCAACTGATGATGTTACCAACAGCAAATGCAAAATGGGAAGCATTATAAGAACTTATCTTGGAAGTTACTAGGCTTTACATACCAACTAAGAAATACTGTTCAAGGTTTAGGCCTAAATGGATGTCAGATGAACTGATGAGGCATATGGCAAAGAAGAAACATGCATGGGATACATACAAATTAACACATGACACAGAAGCCTATGATAGATACAAGTTGATCTGTAACCAAGTTACAAAGGAGGTTAGGCAGGCGAAGGCAGATTATGAGAAATCTTTGGCAAGGGATGCAAAGAAAAACAGCAAAGAGTTCTTTACTTATGTAAACTCTAGAAGGAAGGGGATGAATCAGATTGGTCCACTTGATATCGATGGGTCAACTGTTGATGATCCTGCTCAGGAAGCTAACAAACTAAATGAATATTTTGCATCGACATTCACACATGAGGAGTTATTTAGCGAGGGGAAAGCCAGAGGTGTATTCAACTCTAGCAGTAAGCTAGAGAATCTTGTAATAACTGAGAGTAAAGTGGAGGAGAAATTGTTGAAGATAAACACAAGAAAGGCACCCGGGGTGGATGGGATCTATCCAGTTATATTAAAGGAGGCAGCAAAGGAAGTAAGCAAACCCTTAGCCATAATTATGAGAGCTTTCATGGACTCAGGGGAGGTACCCACAGACTGGAGATGTGCAAATGTGACCCCAATTCACAAAGGAGGATCAAAGGCTGACACAAGTAATTATAGACCTGTGAGTTTAACTTCTGTTCCAGGAAAATTAATGGAGGCACTAGTTAAAGAAGCACTGCAGGATCATTTAGACAAGACTTCAGTTATAGCTCGGACACAGCATGGTTTTGTTAAGGGGAAGTCTTGCCTGACCAATTTGATTGGATACAATGATGCAATCACAAAGGAACTGGATGCGGGGAATAATTTGATATTATATACTTGGATCTTAGAAAGGCTTTTGATACTGTTGCACATGGAAGACTGCTGCACAAATTGGAGCAGTGTGACATTGGAGGCAAATTGCTGCTGTGGATAAAGGGGTGGCTGAGGGGGAGAAGACAGAGTGGTAATCAATGGACACTGCTCGTCGTGGACTAATGTTATTAGTGGAGTCCCTCAGGGCTCAGTGTTCGTTCCATTATTGTTTTCTGTATTCATAAATGATATTGATGATGGTATATCAAGCTTAATGTCGAAGTTCGCAGACGATACAAAGGTAGGCAGGGTTGTCAAGGACACTACTGACACTATGCTGCTGCAACAGGATCTGGAAAGGTTGAGCAGATGGGCTGACAGGTGGCAAATGAAGTTTAACATTGACAAATGTAAAGTACTACACATGGGAAACAGCAACCCCAGAGCAACGTATCAACTCTGTGGTACTACACTGACAGTGGTAGAGAATGAAAGGGACCTGGGCGTGGTTGTGCAGGCAGATATGAAGTTCTCTGAGCAGTGCAGACGGGCTGCAAGAGTAGCTCATGGTGTATTGTCAATGATATATAGGAATTTTTCTAGCAGGGATAAGGAGGTGATTATTCCCTTGTATAAGGCAATGGTCAGGCCACACAGAGTACTGTATACAGGTCTGGAGGCCTCATTTCAAGAAGGATGTAGAGCTGCTGGAACGAGTACAGAGAAGGGCAACAAGATTAGTGAATGGAACAAAGGGATGCTCTTATGAAGAAAGGCTTATGTTTTGCAAATTACAGTGTCTGGAGACTAGGCACCAGCGAGGTGATCTGATAGAGGTGTATAAAGCCTTGAATGGTTTGAGCATGCTCAATGCTGATGGGATTTTTCCTCTCGCTCAGAATAATCACCTGAGAGGGCATAAATTCAAATTGAGGAAAGACAGATGTAGGATAGACGTGCGGAAATTTGCCTTTAGCCAGCGGGTGGTTGGTTGGTGGAACAGACTTCCATCCCTTGTCGTGGAAGTTGATAGCCTAAATAAGTTTAAGGCTCAGCTGGACAGTTATTTCGAACGAACAGAGGGGTGAAATGGAAGTGGTTATTTTTTATTTATTTATTTATTTTTTTTTTTTTTTTGGCTGATACTGCATAAGCTTGCTTTCTTGCATCAAATGCCTCTACTAATGCTATCAACTGTGCTATCCACAATGGCTTCAGTAGTCATATCATCAAAACCTTCCCCTCCTACCGATGTAGCAAGTTCTACTATCGCACAGATTCCCTTTTCTGCCAGTTTGGCTATATTTTCTGAATGAACTGACTCTGGCCGTACATTTTTCCACATGCATTTAATATTGACGCTTTTACTTCTTTCAGCAATAAAGCTATGATTCTGATACGGTTCACAATTGAGAAATGTTTCCATGTCTCCATTACTTCAATAGATTCGGAATAAATTTTTTCCTAAATCCATTGGAACGATTTTCTGCTGTAAAGATGGATATAATGCCTTGATCTAATGGCTGAATGAAAGAAGTTGTATTAACCTAGTACAACTGTGAATGGAACAAAGTTGGTAGGGTCAAAACTTCAACGTTTGGATGACTTAAATCTTTTGGATGGCCTGGTGTGCTATCCAATAATAATAAAACTTTGAAATCTAAATTTTTCCATAAGTTCAAAGCACAGAACATAACACGGGGATTTCCGAACAAAATAAAATAGAGGGATTTCTCAATATTTTTTTTTGACTAGCACGTCAACAGCAGGAATTCCCCCCCCCCACAAAAGCTCAAAAATACCAAGTTGTGTGGGGTTTACCGAAATTTTCTAACCATGTTATATAAGTACCATGTTGTAGTAGTAGTAGCATGTGATGCAAGAAAGCATGTGTATGAGCTTATGCAGCATCAGCCAAAAAAAAAAAAAAAAAAACACACCATTCCCCTCCAAATGCTTGTCCAGTTCCTCCTTAAATTTATTCAACCTATCAACTTCCACAACGACAGATGGAAGTTTGTTCCAGCAATTAACCACCTGCTGGCTAAAGGCAAATTTCTGCACATCTCCTTTCTTAATTTGAATTTATGCCCCCTTAGGTTAGTAATCTGAACAAGTGGAAGAATCCCATCAGAATTCAGCGTGCTCAACACATTCAAGGCCTTATACACCTCAATCAGATCACCACGCAGGTGCCCAGTCTCCAGCCGCTGCAATTTGCAGAACTTAAGCCTCTCTTAGTAAGAGGATCCCTTCATTTCCCTCACCAATCTTGTTGCCCTTCTCTGTACATGCTCAAGCAAATCTACATCCTTCCTAAAATGAGGCCTCCAGACCTGTACGCAGTCTTGACCATTGCCTTATACAGAGGGACAATCACCTCCTTTTCCCTGCTAGCAAAATTCCTATATATCATTGACAAAACCCCATGACCTGCCCTGGCAGCCTGTCTGCATTGCTCAGAAAACTTCATATCTGACTGCACAATTACTCCCAGGTCTTTTTCATTTTCTACCACCTTAAGTGTAAAACCACACAGTTGGTACATTTCTCTGGGGTTACCTCTACCCATATACAGTACTTTGCATTTGTCAAGGTTGCCACTTCTTAGCCCATCTGCCCAAATTATCTAGATCCTGTTGCAGTAGCACACTGCCATTACTGTCATTAACAACCCTGCCAACCTTTGTATCATCTGCAAACTTCGACATTAAGCTTGATATATACCTTCATCAATATCATTGATAAAAAAAAAAAACAACAGTGGACCCAACACCGAACCCTGTGGGACTCCACTAATAACATTAGTCCACGAAGAGCAGCACCCATTGATTACCACCCTCTGTCTTCTCCCACTTAACCATCCTTTTATCCATTGTAGCAACTTACCCTTAATACCATTCTGCTCCAATTTATACAATAGTCTTCCATGCACAACAGTGTCAAAAGCTTTCCTGAAATCCAAATATATGATATCAAAATTATTTTTTGCATCCAGTTCCTTTGTAACCACATCATAATATCCTATCAAATTTGTCAGACAAAAACTTTCCCTTAACAAACCCATGCCGTGTCTGAATTATTGCTGCAATCTTGTCTAGATGATCCTGCAATGCATTTTTAACCAGTGACTCCATTATTTTACCCGGAACAGAAGTTAAACTAACTGGTCTGTAATTACTCGTGTCACCCTTTGATCCCCCCTTTGTGAATTGGGGATACATTTGCACATCTCCAGTCCGTGGGAACCTCCCCCGAGTCCAAGGATGCTCTCATAATTATGGCTAAGGGTTTGCTTAGTTGCTTTGCCGCCTCCTTTAATATAACTGGATAGATCCCATCCACCCCATGTGCTTTTCTTATGTTTAACTTCAACAATTTCTCCTCCACTTTGCTCTCAATTATTACAAAATCATTAAGTATCCTGCTACAATTTGATAACCTTCCGCCATTTTCAAACCTTAATAATTCCTCATGTGCGACTGTAGTTGCAAAATAATCATTCAGTTTGTTTGCTATCTGAGCAGTATCATCAACAGTCAAACCATCGATGTTAAGTGGACCAATCAGATTCATCCCCTTCCTTTTAAAGTTTATATAAGTAAAGAAATCCTTGCTGTTTTTCTTAGCATCTTTCGCCAAGGATTTCTCGTAATCTGCCTTCGCCTCCTTTGCGACCTGATTACAGACTAGCTTATATCTGCCATAGGCTTCTGAGTCGCTTGATAATTTATATGCATCCCATGCATTTTTCTTCTCTGTTACGAGTCTCATTAGTTCATTAGATAACCATTTAGGCCTAAACCTTGAACAATATTTCTTAATAGGTATGAAACTTTTAGTAACATCCACAATTAATTCCTTGAATGCTTCCCACTTAGAATTTACTGTTGGTGACATCGTCAGTTGATCCCACTGTACAGAATTTAAAAACTTTCTGAGACCACTGTACTCACCTTTATGGAAGCAAAAACCTTTTCCTTTACCCCTGATGGTAATTAATTGTGTAAGGATTGCCACAATTTATCAATCGTGTTAGAGCAAAACAGCGTTGTAGAAGTACCAGGTTATACAGGGGTTGCCTGAATTTATTTTGCAAATTGTCTAATTCTTAATGGGAATACTTTGGGGTTTGGTTGTTTAAGAGTAGCCAATGGGCAATTATATCTATGGGGAATCAGTGCAGTCAAATCCCATAAAAATTTTATTGTAATGAAAATATTTCCAGGTGGGATGATTTTCCATATTAATAGTGCTTTGTAAGTCTTATTGGAATAAAACAATTCTGCCAAAAAATTCACTACAACAAAATATTTTCAAAGTTCATCCATGTACTGGTTTACAAAGAAAAACCATATTAAAAATTATGAATAGTCATAGCAGGAATGCATAAACCTTGGTCTCTCCAGCAATGCTAGAAATTTATTATTTGGACACTGTTGGGTAAACCTCACAATATAAAAAGGGCTAAGTTAAGAAATAAATACCAACATTTACTTGAAATTAATATGGTAATTCTGAAAGATGTGGCAAAAGTATTCAGTATTATATACTTCACATTTTCCACAATGTTGAATTATCATGCAAAAGTTCAATACTTTACTTCTCCCTACTTGCAGGATGCAATGATACAGTATATCAGTGTCTTTTCACTAAAAAAAAAATAAAATAAAAATGGGAGAAAACATAAGAAAAGCAGATATACAGGACTATAATAAAATTATTCCAACAATGTCTGCATTTGATGCCTTGAACAGCACTTCAAATTCATCCAATTTATTTACTATGCTCCTAGCATTTGGTGTACATGCAAGTATACATGCAACTGCTCTTAGTTACCCTAACACAACCCGTATTTACTTGTTCCATGATGATTACCAGCAGTCTGTGAAATCCCTGGCACCTTGCTTTCCAGGCTGCAATTCATTCCAATAGAATTTAATCCTAAGAAAAACTGCAGACACTTTCAAATTTAATCCTACTGCTAAATGATCATTGCCACCTCAGCTAAAGTTAAAGCTAACCTGCTAGCATCATACTTTTCTTCTAACTTGTATATTGATGATCTTGGTAAATCACCTCCTACCATTCCTAGTACACTCCATTCAATGTCTCTTGTGGTCTTCCTTCAAAAGGATGTCAGAAGAATACTGAACATTCTTGAAGCCAAGCAAGTGCCAGGTCCTGCTAGCATTTCAAGTTAAATGATTCAGCTGGCATCAGCATTGATGAAAATGAACAGGAAAATGTGGTTATATTAGTCTGATATGTGGTTCTCTCAAAAGTATATTATGGTAGACGGCAAGTGGGACCCTTTTAATCATATACATGTGGACATATGTTTTTGTAAGGGGTGGCTACTAGAACGTCAGTTCAACTCCATCTCATATCTCTGTGAAGAACAGTACCACTGTAAAAGAGCAGGAAATGTGAAAAGTATGTTTGTGTAACTAGTATGCATGTTCTATTATTATGTTAGACAAGATAGGAGGGAGTATATGATGAGAGCATTGTTGATCAATTCGGCTTTGGAGAGATTGTGCAAGACTCAAGGGGTAGAATTTTTTTCAGCCTGGTCTGTGCTTGTTGACAAGGAGAGACTGCTTCTACAGGAATGGGGTATACTTAAATAGAAAGGGTGCAAGAATATTTGCTGATGCTATCGAGGCAGTGTTAGGTGGATCGGAAAACTGCTAGCTTAGGGGAATACACAGACTAAAAGGTTAACAGTGGCCGCAGACAGAGGCAAAAGTGATTCTTGCACTGCTTCTATTAGAATGAACAGCAGCCCGGAAAGCAAGGCAATGGAGATTTCCAGGACTGCTGGGAGTTATACTGGAACAAATAAATACATGAGCTGGGTTAGGGTAACTAAGAGTAGAAACAGGTGCATCTATGCAGGTAATCGTCGACTTACGACCTATGCGCTTTATGACCAATCGACTTACGACTGCTACTGCATCTTGCACTGTGTTTCAGTCTGAACTGAGCATACATACAAGATTGCTGCTAGGAAGAATGCTATACGCACGTCAACCCTCTCTTAATGCAGTGCTCTCAGATTTTTCTACTACACTCACACGTCCTATCCGTGTGGTCCCCGAAGCCTAATGGGAATGGTTGTGTGTGTAGCGTCAGCCCACTGCCCAGTAACGTGTGTTTGGCTCGAATAAGCTAGTCTTAATCCGTTTAGTCAGCTTTGCCATCACAATCCAACAAAACATCTTACCGATGTATGTATGTCGTGATTAATGCGTCTCGATCTCTGTTTGCATACATTACGTTCACTATTTTTGGTTCAGTTATATTTGTGTTACAATTAACATTTTTTTAAAACCCCTAAACATGTTAACCAAGAGGAAAGTGCCTTTGTCTACTCCTAGACCTGTCAAGAAAGAAAGGCCACTGATTTAGACACAAAACTGAAAGTGATCAAGCAGCATGAAGAAGGAAAGAAGGTGAACACGATCACACGTGATTTTAAGTTATCTTATTCTACAGTTTTGACAATTTTGAAAGACAAAGAAAGGATTCGTGAAGACGTTAAAAGTTCGGCACCCATGCGAGCAACAGTGATAACGAAACAACATACAGGGCCCATCCATGAAATGGAAAAATTGTTTCTTTGGATGGAAGATCAAATACAGAAGCGAACACCCTTAAGCCTTCTTACAGTGCAGTCGAAGGCTAGAAGTCTCTTTCAGACGCTGAAGAAACGTGCCGGAAAAGATTACACTCAGACATTTATAGCAAGTACAGGATGGTTCAAAAAGTAGATTCAACCTTCATAGGGTTCGAGTCACTGGAGAATCAGCAAGTGCCGATGTGGAAGGAGCTCAAGAGTTTGTTAAAAGTCTGGATGAAATAATTACGGAAGAAGGGTATCAACCAGAGCAGCTTTTCAACATGGATGAGACTGGATTGTTGTGGAAAAGGATGCCAGAACGCACTTACAATCACCAAGAAGTCAAAAGCATGCCTGGTTTTAAGGCACTTAAAGATAGGCTGACTTTGCTCCTTGGCGGAAACATCGCAGGTTTTAAACTGAAGCCTTTTTTTTAATTTATCATTCTGAAAATCCCCGTGCATTCAAGAATGTAAACAAGCACACTCTGCCTGTATACTTCCGTTCAAACTGAAAAGCCTGAACGACTCACATTGTTTGAAGACTGGTTTCTAAATTGTTTTGTACCTCAAGTTCGTGAATATTGCTTCGAGAAAGAAATTCCTTTCAAAATTGTATTAATCTTAGATGATGCACCTGGCCATCCACCTCACCTAGACCACCTCCATCCAGATGTAAAAGTTGTTTATTTGCCGCCAAATACAACTCCACTCATTCAGCCTATGGACCAAGGGGCGATTTCCACATTTAAGGCGCACTATCTTCGAACCACTTTCGCCCAAGCTATAGCTGCAACAGACGCCGACCAAGAACTATCTTTGTGAGAGTTTTGGAAACAGTACGATATTTATAAATGCATCAAAAATATTGCGGCCGCATGGGAGGCTGTGACAAAGAAATGCATGAATGGAATCTGGAAAAACTGTCCAGCGTTTTGTTAATATTATTGATGAATTTGATAGTGAACATGAACTTGAAATGGTTACGGAAAATATTGTAACACTGACAAAT
Organism: Mastigoproctus giganteus; assembly: GCF_048544385.1. Classification (NCBI taxonomy): domain Eukaryota; kingdom Metazoa; phylum Arthropoda; class Arachnida; order Uropygi; family Thelyphonidae; genus Mastigoproctus; species Mastigoproctus giganteus. The sequence goes on from NC_143583.1 coordinate 45,973,117, forward strand.
GAACTTTCTTTAAAGATTGAAGTGGAAGATGTTGAGGAGCTGCTAGGGCAAGAATCTGGAGAACTTACGAATGAAGAACTTATCGCTTTGGAAGAAGAAAGAATGGCCGAAGAAAAAAGGATGGAAGAAGAGAAAAATGAAGATGAGGAAGAACCAGAAAGAAAATTGACCACTAGAGGGTTATCTGAAGGTTTTTCTCTACTAAATAAACTTCTTACACATTTTGAGGAAATAGACCCAAACAACGAACAATTTGAAGGGATTGAACGAATGGTACAAGATGATTTTCGGCCATACCATGAAATTTACGAGCAGAAAAGGAAACAAACAATTCAGACAAAAATCAACATGTTTATGAGAAAAACAACTCCCACTACATCAAGTGGCGGCATTGATGACCCGCAGCCAAGCAAGAGTGGTCAGTAAAATATTTCTTATCTATTTTCTACATATGTTTTGTTTAGTTCTATAAGAAAAAATATTTTTTAGGTTTCATACAGTATTTGATATATTTTTTATTTTTGTAAATAGTAAACCAGTTGTGTTGTACACAGTGTCTGATTTACCTAAACTGGTCCGACTTACATCCAGATCGCTTTACGACCGGTCGGTCGGAACCTAACATAGTCGTAAGTCGACGACTACCTGTACTTGCATGTACACCACTGCTAGGAGTATAGTTAATAAATTTGATGAGCTTGAAGTGCTAGTCAAGACATAAAAGGCAGATATTGTTGGGATATCAGAGACGTCGTTTCACGCCGACATAAGCAGAGAATTGGAATTTGGGGAGTACAATGTGTACAGAAAGGATAGACAAGGCAGGAAGGGAGGAGGGGTTATGCTGTTAGTTACGAAACCCAAAATCTAAAGAAGTGTATCCAACTGATGTTGGTGGACAATGCAATGTTGAATCTGTTTGGTGTGACATAAGCACTGGGAAAGGAAAAATGAGAGTAGATGTATGTTATAGGCCTATTGAATCTGATGAGCTTAATAAGCAATTGTGCAGAGAAATAGAGTGGGCCAGTAAATCAGAATGTGTTATAATGAGGGATTTCAACTTTCCAGATATAGACTGGAACTTGTGGATTGGCCACTCGCACACTAGCAAGGCTTTTGTGGATTTATTGGATGACAGTTTTCTACAGCAACATGTTCGAGAGGCAACCAGAGGGAGTAATACTCTTGATCTGATTATCAGCAGTGATTATTCATGCATTAATTAAGAATTTGAAAATAAAGGAACCACTGGGTGACAGTGATCACAATGTACAGATGTGGGAATTATTTAAAGATGTAACTACCATCAAGGCTAAAGGGAATGGCTATTGCTTTCGTAAAAGCGACTACAGGGGTTTCAGACAGTTTTTAAATTCTGTACAGTGGGATCAACTGATGATGTTACCAATGCTAAATTCTAAATGGGAAGCCTTCAGGGACTTAATTTTGGAGGCTACTAGGCTTTCATTCCAACTAAGAAATACTGTTCAAGGTTTAGGCCTAAATGGATGTCAGATGAACTAATGAGGCTCATGCCAAAGAAGAAAAATGTATGGGATGCACATAAAGTATCAAGTGACACAGAAGCTTATGGCAGATATAAACTAGTCTGTAATCAAGTCACAAAGGAGGTTCGGCAGGCGAAGGCAGATTATGAGAAATTATTGGCAAAGGATGCAAAGAAAAACAGCAAAGAGTTCTTTACTTATATAAACTTTAGAAGGAAAGGGATGAATCAGATTGGACCACTTAATATAGATGGGTTGACTACTGATGACCATGCTCAGGTAGCTGATAAACTGAATGAGTATTCTGCATCTAATTCACAAATGAGGAGTTATTCAATGAGGGGAGTGCCCGAAGTTTATCAAAATCTAACAGGGAGCTAAGTGATTTTGTAATAACTGAGAGCAAAGTGGAGGAGAAACTGTTGAAGTTAAACATAAGGAAGGCACCTGGGGTGGACGGGATCTATCCAGTTATATTATCACAGGAAGTAAACAAACCCTTAGCCATTGTTGTTTTGTATATTTATCAACGATATCGATGAAGGTATATCAGGTTTAATGTCCAAGTTTGCAGATGATACAAAGGTTGGTAGGGTTGTTAACAACAGTAAAGACAGTATGCTACTCCAAGTGGATCTAGATAAGTTGGGCAAATGGGCTGAGAAGTGGCAACTAAAGTTTAACATTGACAAATGCAAAGTACTGCATATGGGTAGCAATAACCGAAGACAAATGTACCAACTGTGTGGTACTACACTCAGGGAAGTGGAAAGTGAAAAAGACCTGGGGGTAATTGTGCAGTCGAATATGAAGTTCGCTGAGCAGTGCAGACGGGCGGTCAGGGCAGGTCATAGAGTCTTGTCAATGATATATAGAAATTCTGCTAGCAGGGACACGGAGGTGATTATCCCATTATACAAAGCAATTGTCTGGCCACACCTAGAGTACAGGTCTGGAGGCCTCATTTTAGGATATAGAGTTACTAGAACAAGTACAAAGAAGGGCAACAAGATTGGTGAGCGGAACAAAGGGGTGCTCTTACCAAGAAAGGCTTAAGTTTTGCAAATTGCAGCACCTGGAGAGTAGGCACCTGTGAGGTGATCTGATTGAGGTATATAAGGCCTTGAATGGCTTGAGCAAGCTGAATGCTGGTGAGATTCTTCCTCTTGCTCAGATTAAGAACCTGAGGAGGCACAGATTCAAATTGAGGAAAGACAGTTGTAGAATAGATGTGCAGAAATTTGCCTTTAGCCAGCAGGTAGTTGATTGGTGGAACAGACTTCCATCTTTTTTTGTGTAAGGTGATAGCTTAAATAAATTTAAGGATGAGCTGGACAGGCATTTGCAATGAATGGAGGGGTGAAATGGGATGGGTTTTTTTTTTTTGGCTGATGCTGCATAAGCTTGCTTTCTTGCATCTTATTCTCTACTAATGCTAATGTTCTGGCCACTGGGCTACCCAGAAGCATGTCACCTGACAAGATGATTCTGGATGCTCATCCACACCATGGGAAAGTGGGCCAATCATATACAGGAATTTTTTTTAGCAATTATCCTAGGGGTAATTATCCTAATCTGTAAATCAACAGTCAACAACACCAGCCTAGGGTGGGGTCTCATTTCAAGTAATGAAATCAACTTTGCTTGAAAAGGTAAAAAGAAAGGAAATCATATTATATATCTGTGTTCTCCCCAGGACCTATCAAATGGTTGCGCTGCCCGGTGAATTTAAATGACTGCCCGGCTAATATTTAAGCGATTCTTGCAGTAACATATAGTACTGCTCGCTGATCTCAATCAATATTCATTTGAACATACTATGTGATCAAGATCAATGTGACTGGAGCATATAATGTTAAATTAAGCAATTAATTTTTGCTCTGGATCACTTAAGTCACATTTATAAATAACAGAAAATGTTATAATACTGCCAAGTATTACACTTCCCCACCTGGCTATTTCATAATGCCACCCAGCTGCCAAAATTTTCTGGGGAGAACACTGTATACAGTGGTGGATACAAAGGAATACTGAAGTTTCTTCACAAATGAAGAAACTTCAGTTCTGTAAAATGCAAAGTCTGGAAATTAGAAGATATGATTGAAGTAATGAAGTTTGAAAAGGCTGAGCAAATAAAAGGGTTGAGTTGAGAGATGAGAGGCATATTTTCTGAGATGATACAAAAGAGAAGAAGATTTAAATTAAGGAAAGATAAAGTAGACAGGATGTAAGCAGTTTGCCTTTAATAGTCTAATCGACCACTGGAACAAGTCGCCACCTAGCCTAAAGCTACATAAGGTGGGAAATTATGAGAAATTATCTTTAAAGAGGGACCAGGTCACTATTTCGATAAAGCAAATAAAATATATAACTTTGAAGACTTTTCCTTTTTTTTTTGAAAGAAGAAACATGTAAGACTTTCTTCCTTGTATTGTTCTATCATTTTAATACTAACACTAACAACTGCAGTTTATAACATATCAGGTTCTAGCCATAAGATTACAAAGTGGATTCTGATTTGAAACAGAACCCATTTTTTTTAACCTTCACACTTTATTATAAGCACCACACATACGAGAAGTTAATTTTTCAACTGGAATGAAAGAATATTCACCAACCTCAATAATTTTGGCTTTTTATTCCAAATAAACAGCTCTCCAGTGAAAAAATAATTTTTTATCTAGTCAGAAATATTTAAAATATCCATTACCAGGTGTATTTTTCGACTGTAAATATCTAGCAATCATAGCAACATCTAACTGACTAATAATGATCAAAGTAGTTGGCCACTGCCTTCACCTTTCCATACGACCTACACTTGAGGGTTACATTTCATTTAAAAAAAAAAAGGGGGGGGGGAGGTTATTCTTTACAATGCAGTACCCCTTCCAACTGAGTAGAAGTGACTAACATGCCTAGCCAGCTACCGTTAGTCTTAGGGTGTTTATCCTCCCCTCCGCTGTTTTAAAATATGAAAACGAGTCCCCGATCTTAACCCGATGCGCGGCAAGTTAGGACGCAAAAAATGCAAAGAAAATAAATATGTATAAGCAATTTAAGATTACAGCCAAACCTTCATATTCCTATTTTTAATTAACTCTCCCCAGTGTTTCAAAGGAACAGTTTGAATATGAAAAGCTTTGCATATTAGCAGCAAGATATTAACTATTTATTAAGCTGCTTATAAAGGAACTCGTGAAAGGAAATAATAACGTTACAAAAAAAACTCACTTAAATAAATAACAGTTTTTCACCTCACAAACTAACTTCTGCAAAGTTGCAAGGTACCGTACCTATACCTTTACCACTCGTTCTTCTCAATCTCGTTAAAGTCACCTCGCTAGATGGCAGCTCACGAAAATAAGTAAGCATATACTGTAATGAACATTATGATTATCTTCAAATTTTCATTCCAAGGTTGGGTTGGTTCGGTTGTTTATTAATAAATGTTATGTTTATTCCGGACGAGTATAACACGGTCAGAGGAGTTCAAGCAAGATAGAGAGAATGCAAAAAAACAACCATATTTAGCAGTTATGGACTTGAACCCCTGTCACTCAAAGCATATTATTGTTATTATTAATATCCATATGATGCAAGGAAGCATGAGGCTTATTCTGCACCAGGAAAAAAAAAAAAAGTTCCGAGTAACCCTGAGAGAGAGAGAGAGAGAGAGAGAGTGTGTGTGTGTGTGTCAAAAGTAGAAGGGAATCACCAAGAAAGAGAAGAATGATGATATCCAGCTCAGGACCCTGGGTGTGCCAAGCCCATACCAGATGTGTATGTACTTATAGACCATCGCGTCTGACTACTCGGCTAAGGCACCTTATGATTTATTAGCAGGCAACTAGTGCCATAAGGCGTTAATACACTGAGTGGACAGTAATCATGGGATACCTACCTAGTAACGGGTAGGCCCACCTTTCGCCCGGATAAGAGCAGTCACACGGCAAGGCATTGAGTCCACTAGTTCACGAAAGCGTTTCAAAGGTATGTCCATCAATGCTTGCTGCATCGCTGTCCATAATTCCGTCACATTCCTGGGTGGAGGAGCCAAAGCTCGCACGGACCTTTCCACAGCATCCAAAGATGCTCCAAAGGGTTCATGTCCGGTGAACGGGGGAGGGATGTTCCATGGTGCTAAAATCTGTTGAATGCTCTTCGAACCAGGTTCTAGTCACAATGGCTCTGTGGGGAGGTGCAATATCCTGCTGGAAGAGTCCATTGCCCTGTGGGTGCAGGACGACTATGAAGGGATGCAGATGGTCTGCAAGGATGGACCTGTAACCTGGACCATTCAGAGATGCGTCTAGAGGACCAGAGCTCCCAACGTGTGCGAGTTAAACACGTGCCAGACCATTACCGACCGTCCACCTGCCTCAACAATTCCTTGTTGACATGACGGATGCATGCCTTCGTGCGGTTTTCGCCAGATATGCACCCTTCCGTCTGCTCGAAATAACTGGAAACGGGACTCTTCGGACCAGGAGACCGTTTTCCAATCATCGAAGGTCCGGTGCCGATGTTGTTTCACCCAGTTGAGGTGCAGAGTTCTGTGTCGTGGTGTTAGCAATAGGACTCTGGTTGGTTGTCGGCTCCTATAACCCATTGCAGCTAATACCTGCCTGATGGTCTTGGTGGAGATGTTTCTGAGACCTCCCTCGTTGAAGTTCGCGGTGATTTTTGCCACTATCACTCTCCGGTTGGCTGACACAATGCAAGAAAAATGCCGACGGCCACGTTCATCCTCCACCTTTCTCTTCCCACTGCGCTGTCTCCGATGAGATGTTATACCAGAAAAGGCATATTCCCGATACACTCTTGATACTGTCGAACAGGGATAGTGCAATTTCTGATTGGCACCTCCGAGATAGAGTGATCCATTGGTTGGGCACCCACTATCATCCCTCTTTCGGAGTCGGTTAACTCACGACTTTTACCCAAACTGACATCGAATTACTGTCTACGTGAATGCAGTGTACCTGTCAAACGGTGGGTTCTTCTACTAACGAGAGGGGTGACAGCGTCGCGTTGCCCAGGAACCAGATATCCCATGATTTCTGTTCTTTCAGTGTATGTCATGAGAGTCATGTGAATCATTTCGGCCCTGGAGAAAATGTGGAAGGCCCCTGGGGTAGAATTTTTTCTGAGCGGAGTCTGTGCTTGTTAACAGGAGTGTGTATCCCTTCTGCACCCCTTCTATTCAAGCGTATCCCAGTCCAGTTTTTACAGTGGTGGGATACACTTGAATAGAAGGGGTGCAAGAATATTTGCTGATGCTATCGAAACAGTGATAGGTGGGTCGGAAAACTGACATCTTGGGGTACACAGACCAATAATTAACTAGAGCCACAGCCAGAGGCGAACGTGAAATTTGCTCTATTACTGTTGGTACATGCAGCAGCCTGGAAAGCAAGGCGTCTAGGACTTCAAGCCCTGCTGTGTGCCATCATGGAACAAAAAATGCATGGGCTGGGTTACACCCTGGAGAGAATAGGGTAACTACGACAAACAACACGTGCAATTATACTTGCATTTATACTAATGCATGTGGCATTTTAAATAAATTGGATGTATTTGTAGTAATTAAGTCGTTCGTCAAATGCAGACATTGTAGGAACAGCAAAATCATGGTGTCGCTCAGACTTAAGTGAGACTTAATTGGAATATAGAGACTGCAATGTATACAGGAAGGACCGACTGGACTAGAGAGCTGGATGGGTCATGCTCCTAGTTAAGAAGCATATAAAATCGAAGGCAGACTCTAGTTGACATCGGTGACGAGTGCAATGTTGAGTGAGTTTGTGATATAAGAAACTGGGAAAACAAAATTGAGAGCAGGATTGAGATATAGTGACTTTACCTTCTGTTCCATGAAAATTAATGGAGGCACTGGTTAAAGAAGCACTGCAGGATCATCTAGACAAGACTTCAGTTATAGCTCAGACACAGCATGGTTTTGTTAAGGGAAAGTCTTGCCTGACCAATTTGATTGGATACTATGATACAGTCACAAAAGAACTGGATGCAGTGAACAACTTTGATATTATATACTTGGATCTTATAAAGGCTTTTGATACTGTTGCACACGGAAGACGGCTGCACAAATTGGAGCAGTGTGGCATTGGAGGGAAATTGCTGCTATGGATAAAGGGATGGCTGAGTGGGAGAAGACAGAGAGTGGTAATCAATGGCCACTGCTCGTCGTGGACTAATGTTATTAGTGGAGTTCCTCAGGGTTCAGTGTTGGGTCCATTGTTGTTTTCTGTATTTATAAATGATATTGATGATGGTAAAAGTAAAGTGCAGCCATTATCAACCCACTGCAAGATGGAAGCCTCCTCAACAATTCATGCTGAGGGAAATGGACCATAATCTGCCACGCTGGTCCAGTGCGGGTTGGCAAATCGACCGTATTCAGCAGTCAGGGGCTTGATCCTCGGTCTACTCAAAGAGCGTGTGCTACTGCACTCCCGCTCCTGCCCACTCGGCTACGGAGGCCTTCAAGCTTAATGTCCAAGTTTACAGACGATACAAAATTTGGCAGGGTTGTTAAGGACACTACTGACGCTATGCTGCTACAACAGGATCTGGAAAGATGGAGCAGATGGGCTGAGGGGTAGCAAATGAAATTTAACATTTCATTTGCTACCTCTCACAAGATAGACAGAATACAAGAAACAGCATCGTATTCAGCAGTCACGGGCTTGAACCCCGGTCACTCAAGGCACGTGTACGTATGCACCCGTGCGCCTGACCACTAGGCTACGGCAGTGCAGGCAGAAATGACGTTCTCTGAGCAGTGCAGACGGGCTGCAAGAGTAGTTCATGGTGTCTTGTCAAAGATATACAGGAATTTTTCTAGCAGAGATAAGGAGGTGATTATTATTTCCTTGTATAAGGCAATGGTCAGGCCGCACCTTGAGTACTGTATACAGGTCTGGAGGCCTCATTTCAAGAAGGATGTAGAGCTGCTGGAACGAGTACAGAAAAGGGCAACAAGATTAGTGAATGGAACAAAGGGTTGCTCTTACGAAGAAAGGCTTAAGTTTTGCAAATTAGTGTCTGGAGACTAGGCACCGGCGAGATGATAGAGCCTATAGAGTGTATAAAGCCTTGAATGGTTTTGAGCATGCTCAATGCCGATGGGATTCTTTCTCTTGCTCAGTATAATCACGTGAGAGGGTATAAATTCAAATTGAGGAAAGACAGATGTAGGATAGATGTGCGGAAGTTTGCTTTTAGCCAGCGGGTAGTTTGTTGGTGTAACAGACTTCCATCCCTTTTTGTGGAGGTTGATCGCCTAAATATATTTAATGCTCAGCTGGACAGGTATTTCGAATGAACGAAGGGGTGAAGTGGAAGTTTTTTTTTTTTTTTTTTGGCTGATGCTGCATAACTTTTTTTCTTGCATCATATGCTTCTACTAATGCTAATAGCCAAATTCCAGTCAAATTAGGAGTGAAGTATAGGCATAAGAGGAAGCAATTTTCTTTGTCTAGTTATCAGCACTGATTCTTCAACAATTAAGAATCTGCAGGTAAAAGGCCCACTGGCTGCATCGATCACCCTGTACTAATGTGGAATTTAATTAAAGACATAACTACTGTCAAGGGCAAAGGGAAAAGCTTTTGCTTTCGTAAGGGTGACTATAATGGTCTCAGACAGTTTTTCAATTCTGCAGTTTAACCAACAGATAATGCTATGAATGACAAATTCTAAATGGAAATTATTCTGGGAATTAATGAAATAAGCTCCTATATTTTTCATGCCAGGGAAGAAATACTGTTGGAGGCTTACATCTAAATGGATGTCAGATGAACTATTGAAGCACGTGGCAGAAAAAAAAATTTCATGGGATGCATATAAATTATCACCTGATATAGAAGCCTATGGTAGATATAAAGTAGTCTGTGATCAAGTCACAATGGAGGATAGGCAAGATAAGGCAGATTATAAGAAAGAAAAACAGCAAAGACTTCTATGCTTATATTAACAGTAGAAGGAAGGGGTTGAATCACATTGGGTAACTTGATGTCTATGGATTATGTGTTGATGGGTTAACTATCTGTTAACTGTTGATGACCCTGCTCATTTTACGAACACATTGAATAGGTATTTTGAATTTGCTTTCGCACATAACAAATTCTTTAGGGAAGTGGACGCCAGAAGTTTATCAATCTCTAACTGGGAGCTAAATGGCTTTGTGATAACTGAATGGAAAATGGAGGAGAAACTGTTGAAGATGGACATAAAAAAGGCGCCTGGGGTGGATTGAATCCATCGAGATATATTAATGGAGACAGCAAAGAAGGTAAGCAAACCCTTGGCGTTATTATGAGAGCATCCTTGGATTCAATGAAGGTCACTATGGACTGGAGATGTGCGAATGTATTCCGAATGCACAAAGGGGGATCAAAAGGCGACGTGAGTAATTGCAGACCTGTTACCTTAACGTCTGTTCCATAGAAAATAATGTACTCACTGGTTAAAAGTCATGCAATTTTACTGCAATCACAGCATGGATTTGTTAAACGACGGTCTTGTCTAACCAATCTGATAGGTGATTATGATGCAGTGGCCAAGGAAGTGGAAGCACAAAATAATTTTGACATCATATACTGGGATTTCCAGAAGGCTTTTGATACTGTTGCACCTAAAAGGCTGTTGTACGAACTATAATAATGTGGCATTAAGGGCAAGTTTCTGGTATGCATAAAGGGACGGTTAATCGGATGAGGAAAAAGAGTATTTATCAATGGGCACTGCTCTTCATGGACTAATGTTATTAGTCCACGAAGATCAGGTGTAGAGTTCTCCAGTTATGAATGTGGGAACATTGTTGTTTTCAATATTTATCAATGATAGCGATGAAAGTATATCAGGCTTAATCTCTAAGTTACCTGAAGACACATCGGTTGGCATGATGGTATGCGGTAGTCATCAAGGTGAGCTACTGCAATAAGGCCTAGTAAAGTTCTGACGATGAGCTGAGAAATGGCAGTTGAAATTTAACGATGACAAATGCAGGGTAATGCATTTATCACCGTTATGGGTAACAGTAACCTCAGAGTAATTTATCAACTGTTTGGTACTACACACAGTATAGGGGAGAATGGAAACGTCTCAGGGGTAATTGTGCAGTCAGATATGTAATTCTCTCTAGGAGTGCAAACATGCTGCCAGGACAGCTCACTGCGTTTTTTCCGTAATACGAGGGGTGATCATTTAATTCGCGGGCTGGTGCAAGAGCTTATATTAATTTTCATCATCTGAATCTTCTGTGGAATTCTACTTCTCGAATTACTATCCCTTGAACTTTGTTCATTTTTACCATCTTCGTACCCACGCATTAAATGCTTCCTGCAAGCCTTTTTCGAAAAGACTGCGATATGCTTCCGTTGTGGCTCTGCGAGCATCGTTGTTGGACACAAAACGTTTGCCTTTCAGAGCTTTCTTCAGACTTGGAATAAAGAAGAAATGACACGGGCTCACTTTGGTTAATAAGGGGAATATGGCAGAACTTCGGCATCTATGGCAGTGATCGCTGCCTGCACAAAATTAACAATATGGGACCTGGCATTGTCGTGTTGGAGAAACCACTTCACGCCGGAAAGTTCGGTCACACCGGAATATGGTCCTTTGTGCCACGGTGTTTTGAACAGTGGTTTGTTTTTTCTGCAACATTAGAGTTATTGGCTTGCTCCTGCAATTGCACAAATTGTTTTTCCCCCACTCGTTAAGAGCTTTGAAGAAGTTCCCCCTCCCTGTGATCTGGGCCAAGCAGCTGGGAGTGACCCCAGCTGGCAGAGAGAGCTTTTTCAGTTCCGATATTGTTTCGAAATTTCCAGATTCTTTGTTTTTGCATTATTTTGTCTTACCTTGTTTCAGCTGTGATTTTATTACTATTATTAATAGGACTAATTAATTTAATAAATATAGCATTATTAACTTAAGTTATATTAGGATATAATAATCCCTAGAAGGAAGGCGACTGTTCCTTATCCTCTGGCCTAGTTGCCAGAGGAATCAGAGGAAGTGTTTGAATAAGAGTATCCTCAGAAGAAGGAACCTGTAGTGATACTACAAGACATCAGGGGTACTAGGGTGAATCCTGGAGCCTCCAGGAGAACCACCAGGTTAAGTTCCTAGGGAATGTACCGGGAAGGGTTCCAAACCTCAATCTCAACCAAGGTTCTCCTTGACCTCTGCAGATATGGCTGCTTTTCACCTTTGAAGAAGAGTAGGAAGGCTAAGGTTGGTTCAACTACGAAGCGAATAGATGAGCTTGAAGTTTTTATTGGGCCGATGGCTAAGTTGGTTGATAAAAGACCGATAGATGAGGAACGCAGCCCGGATGGCTTTGAGATTCAAAATGAGACAAGAAAGAAGCTATGTGTCTATATAACACATAATCGATTTGCCACTTCTACGACTAACATTGAGGAGGTGATGACTTTCTGGGATGTGATGGAAGGGGCTTTCAAGAAATTGTTTTTGAAAATGAGATTTTGAAGCTAAGCTTAGTTCTATGGATGGTGGTCAAGTATCTCCAAAACGGACATATGCGCAAGTGGTCCAACCTGAAGAGAAAGAGAGAGACCTAGAACCAAAACGGCCATTATAAAGGCTAAATCGGATCGATTTCCCACAAGTGACCAGTTGAAGACAGAACTGATAGATAACTGTTCAGCCGATGTTGCCAAACGTCCAAGTAATCGCTGTAAGACCAATAAGGGACAGACGCATTGGCTATTGAGGCTGTGTATGAGCAAGATATTCGCTGTAATGATGTAATGATGATGTGTAATTGCTGAATGTCCGTAAATGCGGGAACTTGGCCTGGAGGTCGAGAGGCTTCTCAGGAGATGCCCTAAAGTTGTGGATTTTGATTTCGACAAAGGTGTGACCAAGGAATATCTCCTTCAGGAATTGTGGGAGAGATTGCGGAATCGCTCTGAACCAGATTCGTTTTGATGTTAAAGTATTAACGAGAAATACGGCTAGCAGGTTCTCAGGCCAGAATTTTGTTTTGGAAGTGTCTGGGCTTATTAGGAAAATCCTGCTAGCTCAGACAAGAGTTTTTATCGATTGGGGCTCGCATCAAGCGAGGGACCTCTTGATGCCCACTCGATACTATAAGTGCATGGTATTTGCCCATGACACCAGATACTGTGATGCTGACGTGTCTTGTGGCCACTGTGCTGGTTAAGACCATACCTTTAAGGAGTGTACGAGTAAGGTGGATTCTCCAACATGTATCAGTTGTTGGAGGAGGAGTAGGGTCCCCTCTAAGCACACTGCAGTTGACAGTCAATGTCCTGAATATTTAAGGGCATTGGATTTACTAAAAAGAAGAACGGATTATGGCGAGTAGTATAAATATCATCTCCTGCAGTGACTGCTCGAAGTCCTCGCAGTTGGCTCTTGGAGTTTTTTGGTACTATTTATACCGAAATGTTGGTATAAGTTAAGGATTAATCCTTAATCCTCGACTGCAGGATTAGAAGCAGTCGTAGCATTGGATGAGCTTGGGTGGTTCCCTGGTACCGTGTTCTGTGGAGGTTCCTTGCTTGATGTGGGTCTCTTAAAGAATATTGTGGCAATTTCCAGTCTGGCCTGGTCTGAAGTTTCTTATTTGTTATTATGTGTACAATGAAATTGTGCCGTAGATTTAATATAGTTATTTGACTGATTTAGTGAAATTTCACAGGGCCGAAGAGCTGTTGTGATTATGAGAATACTGGGACAGTAGACTTGGACTGTGGTGTTACTAACAAGAACCATGTTGATTAATGTATTATTAGGTTAACTGTGGGAGCCCCCTATTTAAAAATGTTGTGGAATTATATGTATAAGCGCGAGATGCTTGCTCCTATGTATTCCACGTGGTGGATTTTTATTAAGTTGGTTGGCAGGTTGCTTTTTTTTTTTTGCTGTGGCGCAGATTGTGCTCGGCAGTGGTTTTTCTAGATAGAGCGACCTACCTCCTCGTGGTGGGGACGGTAACTCGTGGTGAGAGTGGAGATGCTATCCCAGCCGCGAATCCAAATGGTCGCACGATGTAATATGTTATTTGATTTATTTGTTGACCTAGTTAAGTGTTATTAAATGATATGTTGATTAACATACTAACCACGAAAGGTTTCTGATAGAATCACAGCGGAGCATTAGTCACATTATAGACGAGAAGAGAGTAGGCAACTAAGACGAAGGTGTTATTAAAAATGACAAAATGACACCGGAATATGGCCCTCTTACCATTACACTCATTATCATTCGTTTCGAAAAACGCCAATATGGCCGCCGTTGTGTTCGGACGTAAGATATATCGCTCCGTGATTTTTGTGTAAAAAATGTGTTTAAACTACAGTTCATGTTCTACAGTGTGTTCTCTCAAGAAAATATACAGTACAGGAGTCCCTTGGTGAGAAACGTTTTGCATTCTACCGGGTATTAAGTTAGATCCCAGCGTAATTTATTTGTTTCCTTTGTTGCCAGACTGCACTGGTCACCATGTGGCTGACGGCAGGGAAATAGAGAGCTGACCAATATAACGTGGCTGGCACGCTGGTATCTGGTCGTTGACTGGGGAGGTTGCCTTCATAGTGATTGCCTCCTGTGCTAACTTGTACAGAAACAACGTTCCAATATTTCTGGACTGTGTTTAAAGCAAGATTATAGAAAAAATCATGACTTTTGTGCTTTCCTCCTCCCATAAGCTTTCCATGGTGACGCGTGAACTTCTTACTCGTGCGATACATTGAAATCGTGATGTCACCATCGTCTTCGGCGTTCGCCGAAAACACCACAGGGAACTAATCCCATCGCTCTGGGTGCACTTTAGCACTTGGCTGTTCCCTCCCCCCACCACGTGACCAAGGGGAGAACTTAAACTTGCGATTAACAGTTGTAAGACACGTAATAAACCTACGGACTTGTGGTTAGGATCCATCGACAGCTCTTGGAGCCCTACTTTCAACAAGCAAGCCTAAAACCCGATAATCCGAAAAACCTCTTTAATCTGGAATACCAACAAAATGGAGAGAAAATCGGACAGAACTACCGTCGCTGTGGAACAAGATCAAAATAATGACTAGACATTCATAGAAAACCAAGAAGAGACGGATAATCCCCGCTCAGGAGCCCCCCGACCAAAGGAAAAAATTGGAAAATGACTGCTCCGAAATCAGAAAGGAAAACACGCTCGCAATCTGAGCAAAAGGAGACAAATGAAGTAGCTGCCACACAGAATGACATTACAGAGGACAAACGGGATGCCAATGATGCAACAAAAAATGCAGAGCCCCCCCCCCATGGACCCTACGCTGCCCGAAGGTTCTGTTCTGGACCAGATGCTGGTCCTCCGGGTGCAGCTCGAAAACAAGTTGAAGGAATCCTCTAGCAGAATAACCACTGCCCTCAGAGGAGAAATTGTGACCATCTGGACCAAGCTGGAAACAGTTCTACAGAATGTCCACGTAGAAGCAATAACAAATAAAGCCAAATTGGAGGCCTACATGGAATGTGGGGCAAAACAAATGCCACAGCGGGCACCCACTAACGCAGAAACGCTGAGGAAACCTACAAATGTACAGACCAAAAGTTAATCGGTCAAAAGAAAAACCCTTCTGCCTACACCCAACATAGTGGTTGTACGACCAGTAGGGAATGAAAAATCCACCAGTGAAGAAGAAGAAAGTCACAGAGAACTTGAAAGAGGACTTCGGCGCTACTAGAATCAAAGCTATCCGAAAAACCAGGAACCCCGGAATAGTTATTGAAACGGCAACCAAAGAAGAAGCACAGCAGATAATAACAAACCCCAAGATCTTCACCCTAGGCCTTACCGCGGAGGCCCCCAAAAGAAAAGGGCCATCTGTAATCATTTTTGATATTGACCAGGAAATGACATCTGAAAGTGTAAGGGAAGAGATATACAGGAAAAACCACCTAAACCAATTACCTGACAAGGATGAAAAACAGCTGATTATACCCAAGTACAGAACAAAATCTAGAAATAGTGGAAACTGCAACTGGGTGGTAGAGCTGGCCCTCGAAGCATGGCAGATCCTACGAATGCAAAACACCATATACATAGAGTGGAGCAGTCATAGATTTAGAGAACGTGTGGATGTACCAAGGTGCTACCGATGCTGCAAGTACGGCCACACAACACACACCTGCGCCCAAAGAGAAGCAACATGTGGCCACTGCTCTGAAATGGGCCACAATTACAGCAGCTGCCCAAAGAAAGAAAAAGATCCCATCTGCACCAACTGCAAATCCCTGAGGTTAGATCATGCCCATTACACACGCGACACAAACTGCCCAACCTACCAGAAAGCTAAGAGTTCATACTAGTCACGAATCAATTATGGTGATACACCATAAGAAATTTAATAACGCAATCCTTGTGGTGCACCAAACAAAAGCGCAGCAGGCCAGAGCAGTGGCCGACCAAGTACGGCAAAGCGCTGATGAGGCTAACGCAGATGTTATCCTGATACAGGAGCCCTACACTCACACAGGGCAAGTCAGGGGCTATCCGCTCTGATATAAAATTGTACAATGCAACGAAGACACTCCGAGGGCGGCGGTGGTAGTACGGAACCCGGAGATAACCACGACAAAAATACCACAGCTCTGCACGCCATGGGCAGCATGTGCCCATATTATTAGCTCTGTTGGCAGCCTGTATATGATCTCGCTGTACTGCAGATCCGGAATAGAAATAGATTTCGCTATCACTTACCTACAAACGGTGCAAGAAACCCTAGCAGGACAAAGAGTCGTAATCGGCGCCGATGTAAACTGCCGCTCCCCTGTCTGGCACAGCACTACTCCGGACCGACGAGGTACCAGGAATGGACAGAGGCTTGAGGAGTTCCTAGCAAATTCTATCTTCACTGTAAAGAATCAACCCTTCAATCTACAGACATACTGCAACACCCTATGGGAATCAACCATAGACATCGCGCTAACCACAAGAAACATAGAAGCTCATGTGACCGATTGGACTGTGCAAAACGCCTGGACCACATCGGATCACCGCACAATCACCTTCAATATCAAGAGAACGATGCCAAGACCAACAAATAGCAAATACATGGCGAGCAGGTTCGCCATCAAAAAGGCAAACTGGGAGCTCTTTCGAGAACAATTGATCCGCAAAGCACAAGCACATCATCATCATATAATCTAAAATGTTTTATGAGCACAAGCTCATCAACATAATAATCTTATTTTTACTTTACAATCTTTCGGACCACTTGGCCCCCTATACTAGCTAACACAGTTAGCCTTAGTAATAGGGGTTTCCACCCCTACCACGTGGAGGTAGGTCCTCTACTATCTAACCTATGTACAATAATAAAAATATACATCATTTCAGCCATAAAGCCAATAAAATCTTTTAAAATCACTACTACCAACTAGACATTTCTAATTCTAAAAACTTCATCGACAAACTTTAAAAATACTTTATACATCATCAAGTCTCGAAAGACCTCGTGCCGGTCAATAGTTCCACCCATCTTTGCCCTGAGTTCACTTCTAGGGCCATCATACAAAGAGCAAACCAAGAGAACATGATCAACATCTTCTGAGGCTCCACAAGCACAATATTCATTATCAGCCAACCCAAACTGTCGCAATCGAACCCTAAGACCATGACCTGTTACCAAAATTGCTTGGTGAACTCCCAACATTGGCCATGATTCTTGTCTACTGCGTGTTGTAACACTTGGGATAAATCCATAAGTCACTCGCCACGCTTCAGAATGCGTCCAGCGATCCTGCCAGATCTGAGTTATCTCTTCAGCAAGTCTTCGCCCTTTTTTGTTCACATCTACTTTGATATATTCGTAAGCATTATTAGGGCAAGATCTCAATCCAAAAAGCTCTGCAGGCTGATTTTTCTTTGTCTTATACAATAGATATTGCTTTACCACCACTAGATCTATGGGAATCTTCCCCGACAATACCTGCAGGGCATCACTGGACACTGTTCTACATGCTCTTGATAGAGCTAGGATAGCCGATCTCTGAGCTGCAAATAAGTGTCTTCGCACAAAACAATGTGCTATAGCTCCGTCCCACGCACCACATCCATATGTCACTATTGGGATAAATACGCAATGGTACAAGAGCCTGAGAGCTTTACCCCTCAGACCCCACTCATGGCGAACCACTCGTCTTATTCGTCCATATACTTTCTTTACTTTATCCCTGATATATTTGGCATGTGGTACGAAGCTCAACCTTTCATCCAAGAGTACTCCCAAATACTTAACTTGTGTTCGGTACTTCAAGGTATTTCCCCTCAACCTCACTACGGGATTTCTATTGGCACTCAGCCTACCTTTTAGCAACATCAAAACTGTTTTACTTGTTGAGATACTCAACTTGTTACCATCTATCGGATCACCGTACAATCACCTTCAATATCAAGAGAACGATGCCAAGACCAACAAATAGCAAATACATGGCGAGCAGGTTCGCCATCAAAAAGGTAAACTGGGAGCTCTTTCGAGAACAATTGATCCGCAAAGCACAAGCACAGGAGGAAGTGACCGGATGGGAGAGTGACAGGATGGAAAACGTAGACAGGATGCAGGAGAAAGTCACCTACATTATAACCACTGCAGCGGAAATGGAGATGAAAAGGAAGACACCCTCCATAGGAGCCATGCCGTGGTGGACCCGGAGTTACAAAGACTACGAAAGCAAGTTCAAATAAAGTGAAAAGAATACCAGAAGTCGAGGAGAACCTGGCCACTGGCAGAGGTAGCCTCTCTAAGACATCAATACCAACAGCTACGCACTGCCTACATTGAAAAAATAAAGAAAAATAAGAAAGCCTCCTGGGAGCGACTAATCTCTGCGACCGGAAATGAGGACCCCTGGGGGGTTGTATACAAAATAACCACAAATAAGCTCCCCAGGGGGGGAAATAGCAACGGCAACAAAAAGGCCTCTAGGATCCCTCACTAAAACATGGGATGATTCAATTAATTCTAAATACAATAATTCTAGAACCCCCAGACAACTTCAGTGACAAGCAGGAATAAATCTCCCAAGCGAACGAGGCATACACATCGCAACAAATGGAGCCGCCCTTCACCATGGAGGAGCTACAAAATGCTGCGGCACAGATGCGAAATAGGAAATGCCCGAGACCGGACCTCCTGGAGCCGGAGCTGATCAAAAAGGCCATGGAACACATACCTGGCCTCCTGCTCAAACTTCTAAACTGCTGCCTGCAAGCGGGGATATTTCCGACCTCCTAGAAAACCGCAAATCTGAAACTCATCCTGAAGAACCCTAACAAGCCACCAGAACAACCGGATTCCTACCGACCGATAGCTTTACTGACTACCCTGAGTAAACTATACGAAAGGCTGTTGCATAAAAGAATTATGAGCTACTACAAAGCTGCAAACCTAGAATCACATAAAGAATATGGATTCAAACCGGGATTGTGTGTGTGTGTGTGTGTGTGTGTGTGTGTGTGTGTGTGTGTGTGTGTGTGTGTGTGTGTGTGTGTGTGTGTGTGTGTGTGTGTGTGTGTGTGTGTGTGTATACTGTGTCGGGGTGGTACCTAGGCATATGCCCATCTCCACCTAAAACATTTTAATAACAGAAAAACTGTAAAGTGGGCCTGAAATATAGCTAAGAAGTAGAATATTCAAAAGAAGAAAATTTTGAGATGGATATAATTTTGAGTATTGATCTAAATTTAATAGCTAATTTTAGTATAGGAAAGGCTAAAGTTGTATTATAGTAGTGTTTGTGTGTCTAGTGTGTTGTTAATGTCAGGTCACTTTGCCATCAAGAAGCAGCTGTCATCTACAGCTGCTAACTGATGCCCGTCCCCGGCATGTAGAGCCGGACCTGCTCTACTATTATAATCTTTCGTGCCAAAGCACAATCCCGCACCCAACAGAGAAAGTGCAATACTGTTGGGTGCCAGCGTTCCTGGTCCTGGGCCACCCAGACCCAGGAACCAGGAAAAAAAAAAAAAAAAAAAACCACCGAAGTGGTACATGTTGAGGAACCCCAGATCAGACATATAGCTTCCTGATCTGCAGCTCCCAACCCAGATGCATTATGCATAGTTCAAATAAGCAGCCAACTCGACCTCTGACATGTTTCTTAAGATTGTCCTGCTGGTGAACACTGCAGATGCAAACCTCTGCAAGGCCTGGAAACTGGAAGCATCGCTTAAGAGAACCTGCACATTATCCTCAGTGATGTTTGTAAGTTCTTTAAAAAGTTGGTTCCGCACAGTTCTGTATAAAGGACAGAGAAATAAAATGTGTGACCAAGATTCTACATCACCACAGGTGCACCACGGATCTGGCTCCAATCCTCGAGAATGTAGCTTTTCACGAAAGGACCCATGTCCGTCAATAAATAATTGGTATACATCGAAGGATGAAACCATGACGACACTGTTTTTGTTAATGCAAAGTCTGCTGATGGGATTAACTTCCTTGTTACTTGTCCAACCTCAGAAGAGCTCCACCGATTTTTCCAAACCTCCACCAATGAATTCCAGGCTTTACTTTTTTCTTCTTTGATGTTATTTGTAAGATCAATGGAAATGTCCAAATATTCAGTTGGAATTCCCTTCCTCAGTGCGTACAACATTCCCCGATACATAATATACAAATCCAGAGGAATAGTTCCTGCGATAACCTGTAATGCCTCTGTTGACACTGTTCGCGGAGCGTGTAAAAGAGCCAATAACATTGATCTCTGTAACGACATGAGTTTTCTTCTGATACGGACCTTGACTACCACACCCATCCACACTCCAGCTGCATAGGCCCCGGGTGCCAAGCGTTTCCGTGGTCAAGTGATTATTGTGCGTATATCAAGCGTTTTTCTTGCCTGCGAATAAGTTTTCCTTTGTTTTATCTTGCAGTTATTCAATTTTCTGTTAAGTAGCTCTAGTCTCATATAAGAAATAAGAAGAGAGCCCAGAAGAAGGAAATCACCTTTTTCTTTAATTTAGATCTAGTAACCGTACTAACTCTACGCTTGGCCACAAAGCGGCACTGCTCCTGCCTCCCCGTGGCGGGGCCGGTAACCTGGGTGGTAAAGAGAAACCCCCAGGGCGAAAAGGAGCCATTATGGATAAAAATAATTATCCACCGTTAGAGCCTTCGAGCTCAAGAACAGACACTTATATAAATTATGACCCCAATCACGACTTAGAAAATGATCACCCAAAGAGACAGAAGACTAATCAGATGGAGCAACCCTGCCCATCCTTTTTAATTTTCCACTCCCTTACTAGTCAGCCAATGAGCAAACTGTCTCCCTTCGTAATACAAAAACATCTCGAAGGTATTGCAGGATCGCCTAAGACTGTCAAGAGATTACAATCAGGAGACCTGCTAGTGGAAACTACGAACCACAGGCATTCGGAGAAACTCTTACAGTTAACAAACTTTGCGGGCATTCCGGTAAAAATATCTCCTCACGCAACCCTAAATTCATCTAAGGGTGTCATATCCAGTTGGGACCTGTTAAATGTCACAGAGGAAGAAATTACCCAAGAGCTGCAGGGACAAAATGTAATTCAAGCCAAACGTATAATGACTAAAAAAGATAATCAACTTATCCCAACTAGAAACATTATTCTCACGTTCAATACGCCCAACTTACCGTCCTCTGTAAAAGCAGGTTATTTACTTTGTGGTATCCGCCCATACATTCCCAATCCTTTAAGATGTTTTAAATGTCAAAAGTATGGCCACTCACAAACTGTATGCAGAGGAGTTCCTGTCTGTCCCAACTGTGGTTCCTCGGATCACATACAAAGTGACTGTACGACTACTAAAATGATATGTCCAAATTGCAAAGGTGATCATCCTGCCTATTCCAGAACTTGTGAAAAATGGAAAACGGAGAAACAAATTGTAAAATACAAGGTCGAGAACAAAGTGAGTTACCCAGAAGCGAGAAGACTAGTGACACCTACTATGAATAAAAATATTTCCTATGCTAATGCAGTTAAAAAATACCAAACAGTCTCTACTCAAACTAATGTTACAGTTCCTACTAATATTTCAATTTCAGATTGGGCTAGAACTGTCCTCTCTGAGGAAAAACCAAATGTACGTAAACAACAACCCAAACTCTCAGACCAAGCAAATAATACTCCTCTTACAATACCAGCGGAATCTCCTCCTCCAATGAGTGCTACCACACCATGTATGACAAATTCAAATATAACCAAAAATATTCGAGACACAAGCATGGACACAGATGGCACATCTATAGAGGAAGATCCTCTTTTAGAGATCCATGCTGAAGAAGAAGAAATGGACACTGGTCGGCCAGTCTTCCAAAAAAAAGACAAACACAAATTGGATCGCCATAAACCAATCACTTTCAAAAAGCAGTCAGAATCAGCTCCATCAACTAAACACAAATAATGCCTTGTATCTTACAATGGAACTGCAGAGGCTTTCGTTGCAATACAGTCGATATCCAAGATCTAATAAATCGATTTTCTCCAGTTGCCCTTTGTCTTCAGGAAACATACTTAACTTCGCAAATTTCTCCTTCGATAAAGAACTATTGCCTTTATCGAAGGGATCGTAATACAGCAAATGCTGCCCATGGTGGTGTAGCAATCCTGATAAATTCAGTGATCCCAACTAAACATATTCCACTTCAAACTGAAATAGAAGCTGTTGCTGTGCGTATAAAGCTCCATATAGAAATAACTTTAGTATCAATCTACTTACAGCCAAACCGTACCTACTGTTTAAAAGATCTTGAAGATCTCCTTATACAGATACCTCCACCTCTCTGTATGTTAGGGGACTTCAACGGGCACCACCCCTTATGGGGTGATCCTAAATTAGATAGACGAGGTCGACTCATTGAGAGCCTAATAGAGGCAGTAAACCTCAACATATTCAATACTGGCACACACACTCACGTTCAGCTCCCAAATGGACATACCTCAGCTATAGATCTCTCCATTTGTTCCCCATTACTGGTCCCGACCATAGAGTGGTATGTTTTAAATGATATAATGGGTAGTGATCACTTCCCAATCGTATGCAACCTATTAATAGCACAGGCTCCTCCAGCTCAACCGTGCAGAAAATGGAAATTTGCCCGAGCAAACTGGGCAAAATTCCGGTCATCAATATCAATATCTTTTGATGAGGAAAAAATCCGTCTGCAGCCTATCGATGATGTGACAGAATACATCACGTCACATCTCCTAAATGTGGCTAAAGAAACAATACCACTGTCAAATCCCTCGGTTCGTAAGCATTATAATTATTGGTGGAATGAGCAATGCACAAAAGCCAAAAAAGAAAAAAATAAAGCCTGGAATTTGTTTCGGCAATATCCAACAACACCCAATCTAATAAATTATAAGAAGTCAAAGGCAAAAGCACGCTTCATACAAAGGCAAGCAAAGAAAGAATCCTGGATCCGTTTTGCATCAAGCATTAACAAAAACACCGACACCAAAATAATATGGAAAAAAATTAGACAGCTTTCTGGTAAGTTCCCTACTGTACCTTCACCAATTCTGTCCTATAATGGGCAAGATCTATCTAGCCCTTTAGATATCGCAAATGCTTTGGGCAACACATTTGCTGAAATCTCAGCGGCAGCAGCTTACACTCCACTTTTCCAGAGAATTAAAAACACTGCAGAACAGCACTCTGTTAACTTCCACACTGCTCTCCTTCTGCCGTATAACAAACCCCTACAATATTCCGAACTCTTGCATGCTATCGGAACAGCCCACAATGGTGCTCCCGGACCAGACGGAATCTATTACGTCATGCTACAACATCTTGATGACAGAGCATTGCATCTCCTTCTGCTCTTTTACAATCGCATTTTTCTAGAAAATATCTATCCAACTTCTTGGCATCATTCTACTGTTTTGGCATTCCTAAAACCTGAAAAAGATCCAATCAATCCCCATAGTTATAGACCAATATCCCTCTCAAGCTGCCTCAGCAAAATTCTAGAAAAAATTGTCCACTGTAGACTCGTCTGGATCATTGAGTCAGAACAGTTAATGAGCAAGAGTCAGTATGGCTTTCGTCAAAACAGGTCATGCCTGGACCTTATGGTAAAGGCTGAATTTGCCATTCGTAATGCCTTTATTAAGCATGAACATCTAGTAATGGTCTCCATAGATATAGAGAAGGCTTTTGATACCACCTGGCGGCATGGCATACTAAGAGACCTTTACTCTCTTGGTCTGCGGGGCAACCTTCCTATATTTATAAAGCATTTTCTACACACTAGATCTTTTCAAGTTCGATACCAACATGCCCTCTCTGCAACTTACATTCAGGAAGAAGGTGTTCCACAGGGATCAGTACTGAGTGCCACTCTTTTTGCCCTAAGAATAGACTCTATCACTAAACAACTTCCAAATACTGTAGAAACTTACCTTTATGCGGATGACCTTGCCATCTCCTGTCATTCCCAAAATATGAGATCTATTGAACGACAGCTTCAGATATCGTTAAATAAAATACAGCAATGGGCCAGCCTTAACGGCTATAGGCTATCACAGCAGAAAACAGTTGCTATTCATTTTTGTAGACAACGAAAATTTCATCTGGATCCTGAACTTCACATCTCTAATATTTCCATCCCAGTCACTAGTAACATTAGATTTCTAGGTTTAATCATGGACAACAAGCTAAATTTCTTAGAGCACATTAAAAAAGTACGTACTGCCTGCTTAAAAAAGATAAACATACTAAGAGCTTTATCTGCACAAACGTGGGGTGCAGATCGAACCTGCCGTCTTCGATTATACAAGGCATTAATCAGATCCCGTCTTGATTATGGAGCTCCCATTTATGATTCTGCCAGAAAGAGCGCATTACGCTGGCTTGATCCAGTACAACACAGTGCACTGAGGATTGCACTTGGCGCATTCAGAACATCGCCCGCACATAGCCTTTACATTGATGCTCATGAGCCGCCACTATATTTACGTAGGAAACTACTATTGCTAAAGTATTCTGTCAAGATACAAAGTTGTGCCTCGCATCCCATTCAGCCATATCTTTTCAATCCACCATTAGAAAATCTGTACAGAAATAAACCTAACATAGTAAAACCAGCTGGTCATCGCCTTCTTGAACTACTGCAGGTTTGGAATATATCCCTCCATTCCGTACAACAAGTAGCCACTTGTACCCAACCACCATGGGTTCAAACTCCTATACCGACCTGTGACACTTACCTCTGCCAGTGGGGAAAGAATGTTTTGCAATCATCAAATATCAGGCAAGTTCATACTGTCCACACTCAAAAGTATGTTGATTTTTTACCAATATACACAGATGGCTCTAAATCCAATTCAAAAGTTGGAGCAGCTGCAGTGTTTCCGAATACAATTGTATCAGCAGCCCTTCCTCCTGAATTCAGTATCTTCTCAGCTGAATTATTCGCAATTAAACTCGCTTTAAAAAATCTCCCTTCTGACTGCTCTTTAAAATCAGTAATTTACACTGATTCCCTCAGCTCAATCAAGGCTTTGTGTAGTTCCTCAGATAAATTTCACCCTGTTATAAATGAGATTAGAAAAATATTACTAAAGATAAAAGAACATCACCAAAGGGTCACCTTCTGCTGGATACCAGCACATTCTGGTATTTTAGGCAATGAACAGGCTGATAAAGCCGCAAAAAACCCAACCAGCTTAGATTTAACCAATATCCCTGTTCCAGCGTCAGACTGTGCACTAATGATTCATGCTGCATGCCTATCAGAATGGACAGCACTATGGCATTCCCAAACGAATAATAAACTCTTACAGATTAAACAGGTTCCGAAAATCTGGCTCTCCAGTGTCCGGACATCAAGACGGGAAGAAGTAATTCTTTCAAGAGCAAGAATAGGTCATACTTACCTGACCCATCTTCATTTACTCACAGGAGATGATCCACCACAGTGTCCACATTGTTCTCTAAACTTGACAGTGAAACACATTCTCATTGAATGTCCATACTATAAACAAAACAGAAATACAACCCTGCTATCTTTGGTTAACCCTCGAAAACCAATAACTCTAGAGAATATCATTGGTGACAATGCAAACATTCCGGAATTTTTTAACTTTCTGAAACAAATTGGAGTTTTTAGTCATTTCTGATTACTGCCCTTTCTGACGTGACAAGAATTTCTTATATATTATATATATATATATATTATTACAATAAAAGAATAGGCGCATTATAGCCAAAGCAGCGTATGCGCCATAAAACCCCCACAACAACAACAACAACAACCAGCTGCATAAGCCACTATTGGGAGAAAAACTGTTCTGTAATATAACAGCATAGTTCTTTTATTGAGTCCCCATTCTTTCCTAGAGATCCTCATCACTGCAGAAGTGAATTTCTTGATTTTTTCGTTTAGGTGCGATACATGCAAATGAAAACCCATTCTGTCATCCAAAATCACTCCTAAATATTTCCTTCCGACTTCCTGGCTCAGGACTTGGGCGAAGTGAGCTGCCAGGCCTTTGCTGACGATTTGTTCCTGATGGCGGAGGCAGACACCAGATCGGGCCTGGAGACTCATGCAAACCAGGCAATACAGGTGTTACAGGATTGGGCAAAGCTACACATGTTGAAGATCTCACCCACGAAGACGAACTCTGTTCTACTGAAAGGAGTGCTCGACATCCACAGACCATCCCAAATAAAGATAGCAGGAGCAACCATCAAACTTGCAAAACAAATACGATACTTAGAAATTACAATCGAGAGTAATTTATCCTTCACCCCTCACATCATCCACCTGAAAGAAAAACTAAGGAATTACGCAGCATTAATAGCAAGAGTCTCACGCAGGGACTGGGGATTAAACAGAAAAACCCTGTCCCTGTACTACAATGCAATTTTCATCCCAGCCATTACCTACGGAACCCCGATATGGTACAAAAAAGCAGGAACAGTAGTAAATAAAAGACACCTGGACACAATCCAGCGTAGCATTATGCTCATCATCTCTCGTGCATGCAGAACAGTGAGCATGCAGCCCTCCAGGTCTTGACAGGAGTCCTCCCACTGGACTTGGAGGGGCCTCACTGCGGGCTGATGTACCACCTGTCTAAGGGAATACCCACTACAATCTATGGACTTACCCTAGAACCAAACAACCGCAAAGCAGAAAAGGATAGAATCGTGGCTCACCTGTTACAGCTGTGGCAGGACAGATGGACAGCATCAAACAAAGGCGAAGTGACGAAGAGATTCATACCACTGGTTGCCAAGACGTATCCAAAAGCCTCCCCCCCGTGGTTTAACCCGCGGTTAAATGCAACCTACTTACTAACGGGCCATGGCCCATTTAAGGCAAAATTGAACATGCTGGGTATAACGGAGGAGCTAACTTGCACCTGTGGTGAGCCTGAAACATGGCATCATATAATGCACGACTGTGAGTGCTATGAGTAACACAGAAGCGTGCTAATAACTAAAATACAGTACATACCAAAAAACAAAGAACACCATCTCTTGGACACAGAAAACGACTACGCGGCTTTCAGCCAATTTTCACGAGAAGTCTTCGACCGAAGAAGTACGGAAATTGCCATCCACAATGAATGAAAGTAAATGTCATACTCGAAGAAAATCGACCACCCCACAAGACTGCAAAGAGCAAGAGGAAATCAAAATGAGCATGGAGGAAGACAACCCCGATCAAAGGACCCTACAAAGATCAAGAAAATAGTAAAGTGACAAGGAACCTGGTCAGACACAGCCACAGGAACTAACCGACGAAGATGAGTACATGCAAACAAACCAAGTGACAAAAAACCCGGACTGGACATAATCCAGGAACTACTTGCAGTATGCCATATGGCGGTCTGAATAGGACTTCCTAGTCCTATCACCTATTCACCTTTAATTCCCAATCCCCAGGCAGGGGGAGACGGTTTCCTGTTCCCTCCCTCACCTGATACTCCCTGCTTCTCTACTCCTGGTGGGGCATGGGCCTGCCCCACTGCTTTTGGGGACACTTACTCTATTGTCCCCATACTTCTGGCTTTCTCCCCAGTCTTTAGCCTCCTTCCCCTACTCTGTCTATACACTAGCCCATGTCCCACACAATGTCAAAAATTAAAATATGTCCAAATTCAAACCGCGCACGCAAAATTCTTTCGGCTTAAACCTTTTTCAGCGATTATTTTATTTTATTATTTTTTATTTATTTATTATTTTTTTATTATTTTTTTTATTATTATTTAAAAAAAAATTTTTTTTTTAGGCCCTAGCCACTGAAATCTCAGGAAACTAGGTGGCAGGGCCTGCCAGTGTAAAATATCAACGAATATAACGAATCCACGAAGCTAAGTGTGGACAACGTTGGGCCCAGCAGGGGTCTAGCGGCTAAATGGCCAGGAGAACAACGATACACAACACTACACTTACAAAATCCATACACTTTTAAATCTCTAGCCTTTACAGTGAACTGTTACACCTACAATGAAAGCAACGCGGAATTGGGGGAAACCCCCCGTGCCTCTAGACAAGAATACACTTTACACTTTTATCATTCGTTTCATTTATCTGTTTAACTATTTCCGATGCATTTAAACCCCGTCTGACACAATAACGAATCGCAAATCGCTTTCAATCGGTATGCCCGACATGATACTTGCTTCAAACTATTCGTCAGTGACACGCGACTAAAAACCTCTATTCATGCAACACTAACCCGACAAATACTGGCATGCGCACACAGAGTCTGCTCAGTAGCGATCAGAGAGAGAGAGAGAGAGAGAGAGCCTCTAGCGGCAGTTATGGAAAGTTCGTGCGGTAAACATAAAATCTTGTACCATGCCGCGAATTAAATAATCACCTCTCGTATACAGGAACTTTGCTAGCAGGGATAAGGCCATGGTCAGGAATCATCTTGAGTACTGTATACAGGTTTGGTGGCCTCACTGTAGGAAGGATGTAGAACTGCTGGCATGGGTGCAGGGAAGGGCAACCAGATTGGTGAAGGAAACGAACGGGTGCTCTTACCTAGAAAGGCTTCAGTTCTGTAAATTGCGTCTCGAGATTAGGACATGAGGGGAGATCTGGTTGAGGTGTTTAAGGCCTACAATGGATTGCGTAAGCCAAATGTTAATGGCATTCTTCCTCTTGTTGAGATTACGCACATTAAGGGGGGCATAAATTCAAATTTAGGAAGGATTATTGCAGGATAGATGTGCGGAAGTTTGCCTTCAGCCAGTGGGTGGCTAATTGTTGGAACAGCCTTCCATCTGTTGTTGCTGTAGTGGAGGGTTTGAATAAAAGATTAAGCAAATTCTTGGTGGATATGGATAGATGACGTGGGTGTTTTTCGATGTGAAACATCCTCGGGGCACTTACCGAGTGAATCTGATCGGTCACAAAAAATGCGTCATGAAAGTGACGTTATCTGCGGCTTTCTCGAGAGACGCTTCCCACACTCCCATCACTAATCTGTGCCGAGCACTCACTAGTAATGTGATTAGAGCGCGTGACGCATTTTTTGTAACCGATACGATGTCTCGAATTCTAACTTTTTAGAATTTTTGAATAGCAATTGTAGGAGGTATGACGACGTAACGGTCATACCTCTTACAATTACTATTACAAGAAGTATGATTGCAACAATACAAGTATTTTTCATATTATTGCAACAATATTTATATTTGTCAACAATTTCTCTTTTCGTCTCGCATTTTCGTTACATTCCATTGTTAGGTGCCCCCAACAGTCGTTTCAACTACAAGATCTGGTACTTCAATCGAAGCTATTTTCTAGAGACATTTAGATACGCAGGGCCGGTTTAAGGCACGATCAAGCAGTTCCTCCGAACAGGGTGCCAAAATTTAGGGGGCTCAAATGCCCTGAAAATTCACTGATTTGCTGTAAATTTGAAGTCTGAGAGGGCGCACCAAATGCAAGTATACGTCTCTTGCTTTAGTTATCATAAATCCATTGTATCTTGTCTTCCAGAAATTATGGAAATTTGTGAATGATTAATAAAATATTTACAATACAAAAGCTATTTTATTTCGTAATCAATATTTACAAATCAAAATACCTAAAAGAAACGCGAAAGATGTTTCACATAAAACCATCTACCGCGTGTGCTCGGCATACGCGCCACGCTTACTAATACTATTTGTAAACTTGCTTTCTTGTATTATTTGCCACTACTATTACTACTACTAGTAAAAGTCCTGTCTTGGTAAATGTCTCCATTTCGGTGGCACTTGTGTCCTGTCTTGGTAAATGTCTCCATTTCGGTGGCACTTGTGTCCTGTCTGAATGTGTGATGGTGGATGAAACAAGGTAAATGAGTGAGTGTTGCGTACTGTAAGAAATCAGTCTGCCCCTAAAAAAAAAAAAAAGTGTACTTATGTAATTGTTAGTATGATAGCTGTATATTGAGTGGAATAAACGGTTAGTATGTGTTGTTCTAGCAGGCCCTCTCCAAATTGGACTACAGTGGGAGTGCAATCTCCCCCCAATCTAGGGCGCTGTAGCCTATGCTTTATTCCCAACTAACTCATACTTCCTTCCCCCACCTCCAATCCTTATTTTTTTCCCGGTGGACCCTACACCGCAAATCTTTAACTATTCTTCTCTGCACGTATGGATGATGGGCTTCTTCCACAGGGAAAAACACCCGTCATCCACACGTGGGGGAGGCGTCCCCTCTATACTTTTAACTTCCTACTTCTTGGTGGACAGCCTTCCTATCATCCACTCTAACCTTCTTTTTCTGTTCCCTCCCTCTTCACTGTCACCCCCTTTCACGTCTTTCTCTTCCAGAGTTTATTTTTACACTGGAGCTCTACCTGGTAAGATCAGGGGCAGTCCAGAGTTTGCCACCGCCAGAGTCTTTCTTCTACTGTACACTGCTGCAGTAGGCGGAAATGCGATGTCCCACTAAGGGCCATAGCGGCTAAATGTTGGTCTGGCATTTACAGAGTTTGTACTGCATCACAAAGTCTATTGTCAGGGAAACGGGGAACATGCTTTGTAAAAAGGATAGGTGGAACAGGACCAGGGTATGTCTGCCAGGGGCAAAGGTTGATGACGTTGTAGAGCGAATATCATCTTTTAAGGGCACAAAAGGTGATATAGTTGTACACGTTGGCACTAATAATATTAAGAGTAGGAGACCGGCAGAATTACTTAACAAGTACAGGTCACTGTTGAACAAAAGCCGAGAATTAGGGTTGAATTTGAAAATGTCTGCAATTCTGCCCAGACACGATAGGAGGGAGTATATGATGAGAGCCTTGTCGATCAATTCGGCCCTGGAAAGATTGTGCAAGGCTCAAGGGGTAGAATTTTTTTCAGCCTGGACTGTACTTGTTAACAGGAGAGATTGCTTCTACAGGGATGGGATACACTTAAATAGAAAGGGTGCAAGAATATTTGCTGATGCTATCGAGGCAGTGTTAGGTGGGTCGGAAAACTGCTAGCTTGGGGGAGACAAAGACCCATAGATTGACAGTAGCCACTGGCAGAGGTGAAAGAGATTCTTGCACTGCTTCTATTAGAATGAGCAGAAGCCTGAAAAACAAGATTCAGGATATTTCAGAGACTGCTGGGAGCCATTGCGGTACAAGTAAACACATGGGTTGCGTTAGGGTAGCTAAGAATAGAAACAGGTGCAGGTATACCTGCGTGTACACCAATGCTAGGGGTTTATTAAATAAATTTGATGAATTTGAGGTATTGCTCAAAATATCAAAGGCAGATATTGTTGGGATATCAGAGACGTGGTGTCACACAGATATAAGGGATGCAGAACTGGAATTTGGGGAGTACAACGTCTACAGAAAGGATAGACTGGATAGGAAGGGGGGAGGGGTTATGCTCTTAGTTAAGAAACACATAAAAACCAAGGAAGTGAAGCCAGTCGACATCGCTGGACAGTGCAGTGTTGAGTCAGTTTGGTGTGATATAAGCATTGGGAGATCAAAATTGAGAGTAGGAGTGTGCTATAGGCCTAATGACTCTGATGAGTATAATAAGATATTGTACAGGGAAATAGAGTATGCCAGTAAATCAGAGAGTCTTATAATGGGAGATTTTAATTTCCCAGATATTGACTGGAATTTGGGGGCTGGTCACTCACACACTAGCAGGGCTTTTGTGGATTTATTGGATGATTGTTTTCTACATCAGCATGTTCGGGAGGCAACTAGAGGGAGTAATACTCTTGATTTGATTATCAGCAGTGATTCTTCATGCATTAAGAATCTGCAGATAAATGAACCACTAGGTGGCAGTGATCACAGTGTGCTGAAGTGGGATTTACTCAAAGAGGAAACTACCATTAGGGGTAAAAGGAAGGGTTATTGCTTCCGTAAAGGCGACTACGATGGACTGAGACAGTATTTAAATTCTATACAGTGGGACCAACTGATGATGTTACCAACAGCAAATTCAAAATGGGAAGCATTCAAAGAACTT
This sequence comes from Mastigoproctus giganteus, assembly GCF_048544385.1. Lineage (NCBI taxonomy): Eukaryota > Metazoa > Arthropoda > Arachnida > Uropygi > Thelyphonidae > Mastigoproctus > Mastigoproctus giganteus. Next base: position 46,005,125 of record NC_143583.1, read on the forward strand.
ATCTTGGAAGCTATATACCAACAAAGAAATATTGTTCAAGGTTTAGGCTAAAATGGATGTCAGATGAACTAATGAGGCATATGGCAGAGAAGAAAAATGCATGGGATACTTACAAATTAACACATGACACAGAAGCCTATGATAGATACAAGTTGATATGCAACCAAGTTACAAAGGAGGTTAGGCAGGCGAAGGCAGATTACGAGAAATCCTTGGCAAGGGATGCAAAGAAAAACAGCAAAGAGTTCTTTACTTATGGAAACTCTAGAAAGAAGGGGATGAATCAGATTGGTCCACTTGATATTGATGGGTCAACTGTTGATGATCCTGCTCAGGTAGCTAACAAACTAAATGAATATTTTGCATCGACATTCACACATGAGGAGTTATTCAGCGAGGGGAATGCCAGAAGTGTATTCAACTCTAGCAGTAAGCTACAGAATCTTGAAATAACTGGAAGTAAAGTGGAGGAGAAACTGTGAAGATAAACACAAGAAAGGCACCCGGGGTGGATGGGATCTATCCAGTTATATTAAAGGAGGCAGCAAAGGAAGTAAGCAAACCCTTAGCCATAATTATGAGAGCTTCCTTGGACTCAGGGGAGGTACCCATAGACTGGAAATGTACAAATGTGACCCCAATTCACAAAGGAGGATGAAAGGCTGACACAAGTAATTATAGACCTGTGAGCTTAACTTCTGTTCCAGGAAAATTAATGGAGGCACTGGTTAAAGAAGCACTGCAGGATTATTTAGACAAGACTTCAGTTATAGCTCGGACACAGCATGGTTTTGTTAAGGGGAAGTCTTGCCTGACCAATTTGATTGGATACTATGATGCAGTCACAAAAGAACTGGATGCAGGGAATAGCTTTGATATTATATACTTGGATCTTAGAAAGGCTTTTGATACTGTTGCACATGGAAGACTGCTACACAAATTGGAGCATTGTGACATTGGAGGCAAATTGCTGCTATGGATAAAGGGGTGGTTGAGGGGGAGAAGACAGAGAATGGTAATCAATGGACACTGCTCATCGTGGACTAATGTTATTAGTGGAGTCCCTCAGGGCTCAGTGTTGGGTCCATTATTGTTTTCTGTATTTATAAATGATATTGATGATGGTATATCAAGCTTAATGTCCAAGTTTGCAGACGATACAAAGGTTGGCAGGGTTGTCAAGGACACTACTGACACTATGCTGCTGCAACAGGATCTGGAAAGGTTGAGCAGATGGGCTGAGAGGTGGCAAATGAGGTTTAACATTGACAAATGTAAAGTACTACACATGGGAAACAGCAACCCCAGATCAACATATCAACTCGGTGGTACTACACTGACAGTGGTAGAGAATGAAAGGGACTTGGGGGTGGTTGTGCAGGCAGATATGAAGTTCTCTGAGCAGTGCAGACGGGCTGCAAGAGTAGCTCATGGAGTATTGTCAATGATATACAGGAATTTTTCCAGCAGGGATAAGGAGGTGATTATTCCCTTGTATAAGGCAATGGTCAGGCCACACCTAGAGTACTGTAAACAGGTCTGGAGGCCTCATTTCAAGAAGGATGTAGAGCTGCTGGAACGAGTACAGAGAAGGGCAACAAGATTAGTGAATGGAACAAAGGGGTGCTCTTACGAAGAAAGGCTTAAGTTTTGCAAATTACAGTGTCTGGAGACTAGGCACCAGCGAGGTGATCTGATAGAGGTGTATAAAGCCTTGAATGGTTTGAGCATGCTCAATGCTGATGGGATTCTTCCTCTAGCTCAGAAAAATCACCTGAGAGGGCATAAATTCAAATTGAGGAAAGACAGATGTAGGATAGACGTGCGGAAATTTGCCTTTAGCCAGCGGGTGGTTGGTTGGTGGAACAGACTTCCATCCCTTGTAGTGGAGGTTGATAGCCTAAATAAGTTTAAGGCTCAGCTGGACAGGTATTTTGAACGAACAGAGGGGTGAAGTGGAAGTGGTTTTTTTTTTTTTTTTTGGCTGATGCTGCATAAGCTTGCTTTCTTGCATCAAATGCCTCTACTAATGCTAATGCTAATGCTAATGCTGAAAAAAAAGTATACTTCGCGGTTTGTAAGGGAAACCTCCGGTGCCGCTAGACAAGGAACACTATACTACTAATACAGTACTTCTACCACTATTAATAATTTTCTGGAACCAGATTCCTGAGGCAAATAACACAATAGGCAAATCTTTCTTTGTAGTAGTGTTAAGGTTCTTTTGTTCAGACTCCAATCTGAGCTAGAAATCCATCTGAGCTCTCTTTGCTGGTGATATTTCGTAATTAGCTTTTATTCGACCTACACACATTAGCTGCATTTTACACATTCTTTAACAATGCTCTTAAAATCGGTATCAGATTATCTGTAATTGTCCCGTTGTTTCCATCAGTTAAATTCTTAAATTTACCTGTCATCCACTTTGGCATCTTACGGAACTTAACCACTGGTACTAATTCTTTGTGACTTCAAGGATATATTCCATAAATAATTCTCATAATATATTTATATTCAACACTAAACAATAATGGGCGTCCAAGAAATATCTCATTCCATTGTAGTCCTTTCTCTCTCTTGAAACCGAAACCCTCGCCTTTACCTTTGACCACATGCATTTCTTTTGATAAAACTATTTCATAGTACTATGATCATTGCCTGATATTGGTTTCTTCACCGCCACGTTTTTGATACATTAGGTTCAGTAGTGAAAACTAGTGTAAGCGTTGTTTTTTTTTTTTTTTTTTGCTAAAAAAAAAGGTAAACTGCAGCTATTTTCAATCCACTGCAGGATGGCAGCATCCTCAACAATTCATGCTAAGGGAAAATGGACCTTTGTCTTAACAAATTCTGTATGAGTAGTACCTACATGATCCTTATGCTACTAGCTACAAGGTGACGTTCTTGTTTCACCTGTGCCTTTATCAGATAATTAGCAATTAATATATTTGTATTAATAGTGTTCTGGGTAAAGAAATAGTGCTGCAGAGTCACCTGATCTTGTTTCAAGGCTATCGACTAGCCTTTGTTGAAAGTGCACCTTGAACAACATAGCTTAAGGAAACGGAATCAGAATCACCCAACCCCAGGGACTAATCTCTTAATCCTACAGCTAATTAGTTAGAAGTAATGGGAAAACTCTTTCCTTGTTACAACGCATACTTGATGTTAACTTAATGATAATGCAAATGAATCAGCTCAGCACAATGTTGCTGGATGCTATGTTCCACAACAACCAACCCAACAATACGCCAATTCAGGTTACAGCTACTCTCAAGGATATGCTGCAGTGCAGCCAATGGCATCAGTAGAAATAAATCAAGACAGCATGCAATGCCAGCAACCATTATTAAGCCAATCTATATGTAATCAGCTGACTAATTTTGATCCAAAACCAACAGCAAGCTATCAGTAACCGAAATGAAGCGCTTTCGCAACTAATAATGTCCCCAATACCAAAGATTATCAAAGATTGTCAGTCCCAGTTAATCCAGCAATGAATGGAAGACACCGTCAAGAAAAACAAAGAGAAATAGTCACTGATCTGATACAAGAAATGTCAAAGCAAAAACAATAGCAAAACAATACTCAACAGTTACGAGCAACAAATTCGATGTACTAGCTTAAGACACGGAAGAAGACAACGGAGAAGAAGATGATGCGTGTGTCAGGCCACACCTTAAGTATTGTATACAGGTCTCATTTTAAAGATGTAGAGCTGTTGGAACAAGTACAGAGAAGGACAAGATTAGTGAATGTAACAAAGGGTTGCTCTTAGAAAGGAACGCTTAAGTTTTAATTTTGCAAATTACACCTCAATCAGATCATCTGCAAGGTGATCTGGGTGTATAAAGCTTTGAATGGTTTGAATATGCTCAATGCTGATGGGATTCTTCCTCTTCCTCAGAATAATCGCCTGAGAGGGCATACATTCAAATTGAGGAAAGACTTGTAGAATAGATGTGCGGATGTTTGCCTTTAGCCAGCGGGTGGTTGATTGCTGGAACAAACTGTGGTTGTAGAGGTTGATAGCATTCTCAGGCAGAACTTGACAAACATTTGGAGCGAGTGGGTGGGTGAAATGAGAAGGGTGTATGTGTGTGTGTTTTTTTTAATGGCTGATGCTATATAAGTTTGCTTTCTTGCATCATGTGCCCTTGGTAATGCTAATGCTAATATTGGCAATAGAGCAATTGGACGGTATGCTTTGGCTGCACCAGTGGGACGATTTGGACACTTCGGTAAAAGCCTGAGGTTGGCATGTTTCCAACGTGCAGGAAAGGAGCCTTCATTAAGACACTTGTTGAATAGTTGTACTAGAACATCGGGTGCAACAGACCAAAGGTGTTTGCCGGACTTCCCCTCAGTGAGCATCAGTCCGGAAGCTTTTCCATTTTTGATTTTATTTATGGCTAACGCAACCTCCTCTTCCGTGAATGGTTCTTCTGTGGCCGAGGGCAATTGTATACTTCGGTGTTATGATCAGAATTGTCTTGGTAGATTATTCCGTCTAGAATCTTGTTCATTGTCTCTTCCCAGGAAAGCGTCTCCGAGGAGCCCTCAGAATGGATAGAATTTATGATACCTGTGAACCCTACTTTGTTCCTTATGAGCTTGTGAACCAAACCCCAAGGGTTTTTATTGCCTTCCGTCTCCACGAAGGCACCCCAGGGACTTTGTTTGGAATTATAAATTTTATTCGTGTATTCTCTCCGGATTGTATTGTATTTTTCATTGTATTGTGCTACTGTTTGCAGTGGGTGTGTTCTTCATTTTCTTTGTAACTCTTTCCTTGCACGCTGGGGAGAGGAGCGGAGATCTGTTAATTCTTCTGACCACCAGGGAACTTATTTCGGATGTCGCGTACATTTTTCATCGAGGCACGTGATGCTTTATGCAGTAAGTCTTGCAGGAAATTAGTTTTCTGGTAGCTATTCATGGTTTGAAAGCACTCAGCTGAATGGTGGTGAAGAGGATCTCGGATAATGTTCTCAAAGATATCCCATTTGGCAGTTCTAGCGGAGAATCTGATGGTATCGTGAACATACATCAAACGAGTAGAGGTACTGTTTTCAATGCTATATGTTGTTAGTCGATGATCACTGATGGTGGCAGTGTCGCGTACTTGCCAGTGTCATAGTCTGTTGACAAGAGAGGAGGTTAATAGTGTGATATCCAGGTTCGACTCCCCATTTCCCGAGCTGTACGTAGTTGGCTGTCCCGGTAGATTGGTTATTACAAGTCCACGAGAGGCAATGAAATCCTCTAGTAAGTCTCCTTTGGCATCAACCCAATGGCATTATGCCATTGGGTTGATCGAGCATTTGAGTCAGCAGCTATGATATACATATAGCATTGAAAACAGTACATCTCCATTTCTAAGGAGGTCAAGGGCTTGCTCAAGACGAGCAATGTGTGGCTATATCTCGGTGCCAAATTGAAAATACGCCGTGAGGAATACTGATGCGGCCAAAGTTGCCCGCAACAGTTGCCCCAGCCAGATGTGGGCAGCATAGGGAATCAATTCTAGTGATGACTAGATCCGGATTGCGGACAATGATGGATGGCCCCAAGACAGTGCTGTTGTATTTCTGAAGTTAAAAAATGTGTAGGAAACTAGACGTGCGACTTGGGTCCGATGTCGTCGAAAGTGAGTCAAGTATGCAAATATGTGAGTCGAGAAATCTACGTGAGAAGGAGTGTCCACGAGCCACCGAAGAAGAGATAGTCAGCCAGAAAGATTTGAAATGGATATGAGAAGCCTATCTGCTACGGAAGAAACCCTGAGTGCAAAATAATTGAAGGTAGCGGCCCATTTAGGAATGTAAGTGCGCTGCAATTTTATTGAACCCCGAACTCATAGACTTATAATCTAAAATCTGTGAGAAATTGTTTGATAGTTTCTTTCAAAGGAAATTTTTTTTTGTAATGTACAATTAAGTTATTAAGTTGGGTTAGATTATAGATAAAGTTAATGACCATGAAATGATGTAAGGCTACTAAAGGGGTAAAGAAGAAAAAGAATATAAGGAAGTTAATAATATAATAAATCATAGGCGTAGTAGGATGAGAATGTGATAACCTATATCATCTGTTAATGCATTGTCTATATTCTAGACAATGTGTTAACAGATGATAATATAACAGATAAGATTTTAGGTAATGTGTAATAGAAAGAAAAATTCATTTTATTGAGAAATCTTGAGAGAAAAGGAGAACCCTACCCAGTATCACAACAGGGAAATAACAAAGATGCTTGTGGGTGAGGATGTAGTAAGCACTACTGAAGTATGGTGATAATAGTACTTGATGTGATAGGTGATTTGATAAAAATAAATGTTTTGTAGTAAGAACTACTGATGTAAGGTGAAAATAGTAATTGATTTGATGTGTTGATATATAGGTGATTTGACAGAAATAAGTGATTTGTAGAAAATACTACTGATGTAAGGTGATGGAAATAGTAATTGATTTGATGGGTGATTTGATAGGTGATTTGATAGATATGTGATTTGTAGCAAGTATGAGACAACAGGTATAAAGTGAAAACCTGTAAAGGAGGAGAAGCACCTTTTCCTAAGCAATAGTTGGAATTTATTAACTCCGTGTGAGGGATTACCAAATAAGGAAAAAGGAAAGGAAGAGTTGTGTTAACCAACGTAAATTATTTATGTATATGAGGAAATATTTGAGAATAGTACTATGTGAGATGGTGAATTTTCTTGTATCATAGTTCGTATATATGAAAATTTAAATTTGCAATTTGTATATGTATATATGTAAATTTTGTTTATACAAGGCTCATTAAAAGTTTGTTATTTATGTAAATGTTGGGTCGTTTTCATGCTTTGCTAACTAGCCGCTTTACGCACCCTAGAATTTGGAATTTTCTTAAAATTTCATTCAGATTTGCGATTTGTGTCCGCCCGGGACTTCAGTAGGTTTGAAGTAATTTATTAAAAAAAAAAATTAAATTAAAAAAAATTATAAATATACTGGCGACCACAGTTCATTTCTTTCTCCTACTATTTTTCTCATGAATGTTAGAACCTTCTTCTGAGTTGGAATCTTTCTTAAGTTTCCCAATTGCATGCATTGAACTATATAAAGTTTCCCAACTGCATGCATAACATTTTCCAGTTTGAAAAACCTTGCATTACCCAAACTAAGTTGCTTTAGTCACTGAAATATTCACCAGCCTAAAGCAACTTAGTTTGGGTAATGCAAGGAAAGGAAGACACCTAACAAAAATATTGACCAAGTTGACGAAATATATAAATTAAATTAAATAATATACAGTAGGTAGAACTATAATATTCGAAGAATAAAATACTACTATAATAATACTCAAAATTAAGTATAATTATTTGTTTGCACAAATTATATATTATATTGGCACCTATAAAAAAATAAAATTAGTGGAATCATGGGATAATAGTCAAAGCCTGTGCAAGGCCTGCAGTTTATGATGTCATCCTCCGTAATTTAATGATAGTTTTTCTAGATCTTCGCGTAGTTGGATGACTCATCACAATCCCAAAAGGATTCAGAAACGACTTTAAAATTAGTTAGTTTAGTAAACTGAATATATTATGCCAGGATGGAAACATTTTCTTTTAGGAGTCTTTGAGTATCCGTGTGCAATAAGCGCCAAACAATAGCGGCCAATTATGCTGCTTTAGCGACTTATTCTAAATAGTAGTTAATTGAGCTCCCTTATCGACTGATCCTGAATAGTGTCCCATTTTGCTACCTAATGATTCATCCTAGATGATGGTTCTTCTGCTAACTTGGGGGTTGATCGCAGGTGATTCAATGAATATGATGGCTCTGTGGGGGGACATGTAAAGTTTTATTTACCTTATTTATTATTATTATATCCTTTAATTATTTACCTTTTTATTTACCCTTTTACCTTGGAAATTTTATTTAGATTGTTAGGCACCCTCACACCCTCCAAGGCCCACTTTTTTGTCACCTGACTGCAATACACTGTATATCTCATGGAAGATTCTCAGGATCATGAGGGTAATTTCTTCACTTTCCCCTTAAACTGATTTTTTCATGCTGCAACCAGGAAAAGCGACTATGACATATAGGCATTTTTTAAACGTGACGCAATTTTAGAACGTAACTTGCTGTCCCCTTTAAATGCCTCTCGCTAATTCTGAATAAGCAAATCCAATTCAACTCAAGCTGGCGTAGCCATATTTTCGTATAATTTTTTCTCTTTCTTCTTGTCCCTTGCGATTAGCTGTTACAATCAGCGGCCTACACACTAAGTGGAATATGCATTAGTATAAATATTAATATAAACATTTGCTATATAGTGCAAGGAAGCCACAGGCTTTTGCTACACCGGCGAAAAAACAAAACAAAACAGTAGATAATAAAATACAAATTATGGGCTTCTTTCTCATGTATTAGTATTAGAAATGGGCATATAGTGCAAGGAAACTTAAGGCTCTCTCTCTCTCTCTCTCTCTCTCTCTCTCCTACAACTATTCTTTTTTAATTTAAATTTATGTCGTCTTATGTATGTTGTCTGAGAAAGATATTTACATTTAGTTTACTCAATTCATTTAAATACTTAAACACAGAGGCGCACTGGTTCAAAAATTCTTACCAGGGAAAACAAATAAAATGTAATATTAAAAATCACTCCGACTTCCGGCCCACCAGGGTTTCTTCTGTAAGCCTTATGGCCAGTCCGACCCAACTTTTTAGCATTAGCATTAGTAAAAGCACATGATGCAAAAAAGCAAGCTTATATAGCATCAGCCAAAAAAAAAAAAAAAAAAAAAAAAACCGTCTAATTTCACCCATCCACTCGCTCCAAATGTTTGTTTAGTTCTGCTTTGAATCTATTTAAGCTATAAACTTCTTTGCTGGAGGATTGGTAACACAAGAAAAGTAGAACAAGCATTAAGGGAAAACAAAGGATTTAAATCAGCAGCCATGAGCAGTAATACAGAAAGACAAATGATACTGAAACTGAAGAATAGCGATGGTGTACTTATAAACAGCAGAGAAGGCATAATTCAAATAGCAGAAGACTACTATAGAGAATTATACAAGGAGCAAGGGAATGATACCAGCAGTGGGGAACATGGATTGCAAAGTAGCAACACATACGACATACCCGATATTCTTCCTGATGAGGTAGAACATGCATTGAAGAAAATGAAGAATCGGAAAGCCCCAGGGGAAGATGGAGTTACTGTAGAGTTGTTAAAATTGGGAGGAAGAGACATAACACAAAAACTGGCAAGGCTCTTCACAAAGTGCATTCGAAAAGGTGTGATGCCTAAGCAGTGGAATAATGCAATCATAGTTTTGCTGCATAAGAAAGGAGATAAATCAGAAATTGGAAATTATAGACCAATTAGCTTGTTATCCCATATCTACAAGTTGTTCACAAGGGTCATTACTAACAGATTAGAAAGAATACTTGATGAGAATCAACCGAAAGAGCAAGCTGGCTTTAGGACAGGATTCTCAACTACGGATCACCTTCACGTAATATCACAGCTAATGGAGAAAGCAAATGAATATAAAACACCATTATGCCTGGCGTTTGTGGATTATGAAAAGGCGTTTGACTCCATACAGCATAAGGCAATGTTCCGGGCACTGGAAAGACAAGGCATAGATACTCCATATATTATGATTTTGAAGAAAATATATGAGAGTGCTACATCCTTTATTAGACTAGACAAAGACAGTAGGAAATTTAAAATTGAGAAAGGAGTTCGACAAGGAGACACAATATCTCCGAAGCTGTTTACTGCTGCTCTTGAGGAAGCTTTCAGAAGATTAGACTGGTCGCAGAAAGGAGTCAATGTGAACGGAGAGTACCTAAACCATTTACGATTTGCAGATGACATTGTGGTCATAAGCCACGATCCCAAAGAATTAGAGGAAAATCTTAATCAGTTATGCACAGTTAGTAAGGATTTTGGACTAAAGATGAATATGGCTAAAACAAAAGTAATGATGAACAAGTATGCCACGGAAAGGGAAATAATGATTGAAGGAGCAGTAATTGAAAAGGTGGAGTCATATACTTATCTGGGACAAGTTATTAGCTGTAATAATGATAAATGGCTGGAAGTCAAGAGAAGAATAAATTTTGGATGGATAGCATTCAGGAAATATAGTCACATACTGAAGAGCAATATCCCAGTTTGTCTGAAACGTAAAATAATGAATCAATGTATACTCCCCACCATGACTTATGGAAGTGAAACTTGGGCACTCACCAAAAGAATGGAAGAGAAGCTAAGAACTACACAGCGAAGAATGGAACGAATTGTATTGGGAATCAGACTGTTAGATAAGAAGAGAAACACATGGATTAGGCAGCAAACTCAAGTAAAGGACATTCTTATCAAAACTAAAGAACTAAAATGGTCTTGGGCAGGACACATAGCTCGAAGATATGATGACAGATGGACTAAGAAAATAACAGAATGGTACCCAAGAGGAGCTAGAAGAAAACCTGGAAGACAAAGGCGGAGATGGATAGATGAAATTCATGAGTTTTTGAGCAGTAAAGGATGGCCAGTGCTCAAAACAGAAGGAACTGGAAAGTTGCTGGAGAGGCCTTCATCCTGCAGTGGATTTAAAATGGCTGATGATGATGAATGATGATGATGAAGCTATAAACTTCTACAACGACAGATGGAAGTTTGTTCCAGCACATCTATCGTACATCCGTCTTTCCTCAATTTTAATTTATGCCCTCAGGTATTCTGAGCATTGAGCATCGAGAGAAAGAATCTCATCAGCATTGAGCATGCTCAAACCAATCAAGGCCTTATACACCTCAATCAGATCACCTCGCAGGTGCCTAGTCTCCAGACACTGTAATTTGCAAAACTTAAGCCTTTCTTCGTAAGAGCAACCCTTTGTTCCATTCACTAATCTTGTTGCCCTCAGTACTCGTTCCAGCAGCTCTACATCCTTCTTAAAATGATGAGGCCTCCAGACCTGTATACAGTACTCAAGGTGTGGCCCGACCATTACTTTGTACAAGGGGATAATTACCGCTTTATCCCTACTAGAAAAATTCATGTATATCATTGACAAAACACCATGAGCTACTCTTGCAGATCGTCTGAACTGCTCGGAAAACTCCATATTACTCCTGCACAATTACCCCCAGGTCTTTTTCATTCTCTACCACACGGTTGATACGTTACTCTGGGGTTACTACTTCTCATATGTAGTACTTTACATTTGTCGATGTTAAACTTCATTTGCCACCTCTCACCCTATCTGCTCAACCTTTCTAGATCCTGTTGCAGCAGCGTGCTGTCATTATTGTCATTAACAACCCTGTTGACCTTCGTGTCGTCTGCAAACTTGGACATTAAAAGCCTGATATACCATTATCAATATCATTTATAAATACAGAAAACAACAATGGACCCAACACTGAACCCTGAGGGACTCCACTAATAACATTAGTCCACGAAGAGCAGTGTCCATTGATTACCACTCTCTGTCTTCTCCCACTGAACCATCCCTTTATCCATAGCAGCAATTTAACTCCAATGCCACACTGCTCCAATCTGTGCAGCAGTCTTCCATGTGCAACAGTATCAAAAGCCTTTCTAAGATCCAAATATATAATATAAAAATTATTCTTTGCATCCAGTTCTTTTGTGACTGCATCATAGTATCCAATCAAATTGGTCAGGCAAGACTTCCCCTTAACAAAGCCATGCTGTGTCCGAGCTATAACTGAAGGCTTGTCTAGATGATCCTGCAGCGCTTATTTAACCAGTGCCTCCATTAATTTCCCTGGAACAGAAGTTATTTAAACATTTCAATCAGGTCTCTTCACGGATGTCTAGTTTCCAGACGCTTCAATTTCCATCAGTGAAGTATTTAATGGCAAATATCCTTTTGTGTACCTGTCTAATCTTGTTGCCATTCTCTGTTGGAACAGACGCAGAGATGAGTAAAAACATTAACAAGTTAGAATGTTGAAATTCAAATATTGAATTTGATGATATATTGTAGTCAAATGCTATGTGAAAATCTATATATATAAATTATTCCTTCTAGATGGTATTTGAGCCCTAGCCGTGAGAATCAAAGAGATATGCACCAAACAGTTTACTAAAACAACTATAGATGGCGACACTTACATTAGTTGTATTACAAGTTTGTTTTCTTCAGAAGAGAAGGGCGATTATAATATTTTATTAATATTTTCCATTTACTCTTGTGTTTTAACAGTACGACCCTTCAAATAGTTACGAAACATTCGAATAGTTACAAAACATTCGAATAGTTACAAAACATTTATTGTTATCTTAAATTTAGAACTCAGAATCAAAATATTCAAACATGATCTGAAACCTGGAGTAAACAGCTATCTACTATTAACAAAGTACAACTATTTCAATTGAGTTTTACCGAAGTGTAAATCAGATTTACTTAGCTCGGAGAGAAATCTAAATAACTTTTAATTACTTTGGGTGAAAGAATTTATGTCTCTTGAAGTGAATAGGGACGAAAACATTTTCCAATAAATCACTACGAACTTAATAACCCGTTCTTGAAATTCGTAGTCAGTTATTTGTAAACCTGACAGCCCTGAGTCCAATATGCCTCACCTGCTTTGAATCGATCTCAGTTTATATACATTATCAAAACCGTTATGGAATAAAGGTTGTTCATGATATTGGGCTCGAGTCTTGCATCTACAAAAAATAAATCATATATCATTCGAAAAGTCTCAACTAGGGAATCTAGTTTATAATATTAAATATTAGATTATTAAATTTACATAAAAGAATAACTAGCATTGTAAATCAGGATATGATAAGGGGAGGGGAACGATGACAGAAACAGTAGTCTAACGAATAAAATAGTTCTCTGTGTGTTTTTATTTGTTTAGCCATACGTGATAAAATATACACGTAGGCCTTTTTTCATTTGTGTTTTTGAACTATTCTTTGTTTATTTTGACATAAAAAAAAAATGTAGACACCATGTCACTTGAATGGGAATTTACCCATTAAATAAACTAACCACCGAATGTTAAACTGAACTTTTTGATCTTTATAATTAGCCTCAATGGCATTCTGTGATCCACTTGGATCACAAATATCACTAAAAAGTCCAACACAGAATTCGATATACCGCTGGTAAAGTAAAATGGCTACTTTGCATTATTGTTGAAGTATACTGTATGTATGTAGAACATCTCTTAACATTCACAACACGCATTCTCAATTATCTTTGATCCAATTGATTCTTTAAAAGCATTTATTATCAAATTAAATCATCACAAAGCAGACTCAGAGCTCCATCAAGAAAAATCTATACTGAAAATATTGTCTGAAGAGATTTTATAAATAATGCATTCTAGCGAAAGGTGTTTCTAACAGCAAAACTAACTGGGCCTCTTACTGTTTAAAGTACTTATTAACGATATTGATGAAGCTGATTATCTAAGTTTGTAGATACAAAAGTTTTTAGGGTGGGAAATGATAGGAATCAAGGCATACTGCTGCAGTAGGACCTAGATAAATTAGGCAAATAGGCCGAAAAATGCTAATTGAGGTTTAACGTTGGTAAATGGAAGGTACTATATATGAGCAGCCGTAATCCCAGAATAAAATACCACTTAGGGGACACCACACCAATTAGATGGTGAAGAACGAACGAGACTTAGAAGTAATTGTACAGCTCGAGATAAAGTTTAAGGGCACGAAAGGTGATATAGTTGTACAAGTTGGCACTAATGATATTAAGAGTAGGAGACCGCAGAATTACTTATCAAGTACAGGTCACTGTTGAAAAAAAGCCGTGAATTAGGGTTGAATTTGAAAATGTCTGCAATTCTGCCCAGACACGATAAGAGGGAGTATATGATGAGAGCCTTGTCGATCAATTCAGCATTGGAAAGATTGTGCAAGGCTCAAGGGGTAGAATTTTTTTCAGCATGGTCTGTACTTGTTAACAGGAGAGACTGCTTCTACAGGGATGGAATACACTTAAATAGAAAGGGTGCAAGAATATTTGCTGATGCTATCGAGGCAGTATTAGGTGGGTCGGAAACTGCTAGCTTGGGGGGGAAGGACTAATAGATTAACAGTAGCCACTGGCAGAGGTGAAAGTGATTCTTGCACTGCTTCTATTGGAATGAGCAGAAACCTGGAAAACAAGATGCAGGTTATTTCATAGACTGCTGGGAGTCATTGCGGTACAAGTAAACACATGGGTTGTGTTAGGATAACTAAGAATAGGAACAGGTGCATGTATACTTGCGTGTACACCAATGCTAGTAGTTTGGTAAATAAATTTGATGAATTTGAGGTATTGCTAAAAACATCAAAGGCAGATATTGTTGGGATATCAGAGACGTGTTGTCACACAGATATAAGGAATGCAGAACTGGAATTTGGGGAGTACAACGTCTACAGAAATTATTATTATTATTATTTTAGGGTTACCCGTAATTAAATACATTAACCCGTATTTGTGTCTGTAAATTGCGTATGTTCTATGGTTGATTTACCTGTTTTGCTGGACGAAAAAACCCCAGTTACTGGGGAGAAAAACCTTGCTATCTACGCTTGAGACCAACTAACTCAGCCACGGAGTGAAAAAAGCCCATTAAAGTTCCTGGCGTCATCGACGGGATTCGAACCCAGGCCTTTTCCACCCGGTGTGGGGAGGACGGTGACGATACCACTGTGCTACGCGCCCAGACCAACGTCTATCTACAGAAAGGATAGACAAGATAGAAAGGGAGGAGAGGTTATGCCATTAGCTAAGAAACGCATAAAATCCAAGGAAGTGAAGCCAGTCGACGTCGCCGGACAGTGCAGTGTCGAGTCAGTTTGGTGTGACATAAGCATTGGGAGATCAAAATTGAGAGTAGGAGTGTGTTATAGGCCTACTGACTCTGATGAGTATAATAAGAAACTGTACAGGGAAATAGAGTGGGCCAGTAAATCAGAGAGTCTTATAATGGGGGATTTTAATTTCCCAGATATTGACTGAAATTTGTGGGTTGGTCACTCACACACTAGCAAGGCTTTTGTGGATTTAATGGATGATTGTTTTCTACATCAGCATGTTCGGGAGGCAACTAGAGAGAGTAATACTCTTGATTTCATTATCAGTAGTGATTCGTTATGCCTTAAGAATCTGCAGATAAAGGAACCACTAGGTGGCAGTGATCACAGTGTGCTAAAGTGGGAGTTACTCAAAGAGGTAACTACCATCAGGGGTAAAGGAAAGGGTTATTGCTTTCGTTAAGGCGACTCGATGGTCTGAGACAGTATTTAAATTCTGTACAGTGGGACCAACTGATGATGTTACCAAGAGCAAATTGAAAACGGGAAGCATTCAAAGAACTTATCTTGGAAGCTACTAGGCTTTAAATACCAACTAAGAAATATGTTCAAGGTTTAGGCCTAAATGGATGTCAGATGAACTAATGAGACACATGGCAGAGAATAAAAATGCATAGGATACATATAAATTAACACGTGACACAGAAGCCTATGATAGATATATGCTGGTCTGTAACCAAGTCACAAAGGAGGTTAGGCAGGCAAAGCTAGATTATGAGAAATCTTTAGCAAAGGATGTAAAGAAAAACAGCAAAGAGTTCTTTACTTATGTAAACTCTAGAAGGAAGGGGATGAATCAGATTGGTCCACTTGATATCGATGGTTCAACTGTTGATGATCCTGCTGAGGAAGCTAACAAACTAAATGTATATTTTGTATCGACATTCACACATGAGGAGTTATTCAGTGAGGGGAATGTCAGAGGTGTATTCAACTCTGGCAGTAAGCTAGATAATCTTGTAATAACTGAGAGTAAAGTGGAGGAGAAATTGTTGAAGATAAACACAAGAAAGGCACCTGGGGTGGATGGGATCTATCCAGTTATATTAAAGGAGGCAGCAAAGGAAGTGAACAACCCCTTAGCCATAATTATGAGAGCTTTCTTGGACTCAGGGGAGGTACCCGTAGACTGGAGATGTGCAAATGTGACCCCAATTCACAAAGGACCATCAAAGACTGACACAAGCAATTATAGACCTGTGAGTTTAGCTTCTGTTCCAGGAAAATTAATGGAGGCACTGGTTAAAGAAGCACTGCAAGATCATCTAGACAAGACTTCAGTTATAACTCGGACAGAGCATGGTGTTGTTAAGGGGAAGTCTTGCCTGACCAATTTGATTGGATACTATGATGCAGTCAGAAAAGAGCTGGATGCAGGGAACAGCTTTGATATTATATACTTGGATCTTAGAAAGGCTTTTGATACTGTTGCACATGGAAGACTGCTGCACAAATTGGAGCAGTGTGGCATAATGAAATAAACCTTGAGAATGCTGCGCACTACAATTGCACAGGTAAATAATTACATAGGTCATTTCCTGATTACATATCGATTAGTGCGTTTCAAGAGGTATCTTCGTCATACCTCTGCATTTTACGTAGAAAAGTATGCGCGGGGGTGAATGAGCAGGGGGCGGAACCCCCTAGTAAACTATTATTTTTGAACAAGTTAACATAACCCAGAGTGATGCCTCATAAGAATTAAAGTATTGACTTACATATGGATTTTTTTTTTAAAAGCATAAGAAACTTATAACTATAGAACTGTACTTACTCCTAACATTTATCAGCACGCAATCTCAAATATCTTTCAATTAAATCGAATTTTTAAAAAGTACTTTATTATCAAATATAGAATATAAATAATTATCGTTAATTAATAAATCAAAATAAACTATTATTTAAAAATAACATTAACAATGCTTTTATGTACAGCGCTTGACTTTTAATTTATTATAATAATAATTATTATTTTAATAGCAGTACTAGGGGGATTCGTCCCCTGCTCGCTGTGGTCGCTTCTGTTGATAAAATAAAATACATGTACTTACAGCAGCTTTAGACACTGTGTATGTCTCTTGCTCAGCTATGAATCTATAAATACGTTACTATATCTAGACTAAGGCGCATCTAGGGCTAGAGCCTCAAGCTGCGAACAAATTTGGACTATGTATATATAAAGTGCTTTAGCATCATAATACACAGCCATTTCTGAATAAACAGAAAATTTTTAAGGCGGCATCGTTTTAGGTTATATCTCATATTGTGAATACCTTCACAACGAGTTGCTATGATATTGCACTACTTCGAATAAGTAACGCTTCACCTAAGGAGAAGACTAATGTTACTTATTCTCAGATAGGTACCACCACCCAGACGGCACCGTTTCAGGGCTATTTGGCCCTTCTTCGGTGTGGGGGTAGGTACCCAAGTGATGCAATGATGGCAAAAACAGTTATGAAGTATAACTCCACAATATGAGAGATTCCTGATGGTGTATGATGTATTTAGACTAAGGCCCATTATGATGCTAAAGCACTTTATATATACATAGTCCAAATTTGTTCGCAGCTTGAGGCTCTAGCCCTAAATGCGCCTTAGTCTAAATACATCATACACCATCAGGCATCTCTCATATTGTGGAGTTATACTTCATAACTGTTTTTGCCATCATTGCATCACTTGGGTACCTACCCACTCACCGAAGAAGGGCCAAATAGCCCTGAAACGGCACCAGGGGGAGCCTGATGATGTCCGGAGTTTCCAAGAATAGGCAACAACAGCTTCTCCACTGGGGAAGCGTTGCCTATTCGAGGAGTTTATGAGTTTTTGAGTGGTGTGAGTTGAAGGAGTTACTGTCCCTTTCATTCTTCCTCACCGTTTCTTTTCCTCTTCCACACCTACTATTACTTTCCCTCTACCTTTTTGCTTTTCTAAGTCTAATAGGGACAACTGGATAGTCGAGTTATTATCCCACACAAATACAAAATAGCCCTGAAACGGTGCCGTCTGGGTGGTGGTACCTATCTGAGAATAAGTAACACTAGTCTTCTCCTTAGGTGAAGCGTTACTTATTCGAAGTAGTGCAATATCATGGCAACTCGTTGTGAAGGTATTCACAATATGAGATATAACCTAAAACGATGCCGCCTTAAAAATTTTCTGTTTATTCAGAAATGGCTGTGTATTATGATGCTAAAGCACTTTATATATACATAGTTACTATATCTATATAATATGGGTGAGATAGACAACTCTTAAAGAAAAACTACGATCGTAGTGTGAAAGACATCATTTCATCTGTATCTCATATTGTGCTCATCCTTCACAACGAGTTACCATGCATTGCGTTACTTCGAATAAGTAACGCTTCACTAATAGAGAAGACTATTGTTACTTATTCTCGGTGGATAGGCGGCACCGTTTCAAAGCTAGTTGGCTTTTCATCGGTGGGTGCCTTTCACACTACGATCGAATTTTTTCTTTAAGAGTTGTCTATGGTGTATCTACACCGATATTATATAGATATAGAATCTTAAACTGTTAAAATTTATGCCTTGTTGCATTTAGTTTATTTAAATAAATACGTTATATATGAAAATTAAGAATGGTACCGCGTAGTCATGTCAGATAAACATAGCGCATGACCACGCTTAAACAGAAGCTTGTGTTATCACAGTAAAACAAGCTTTTGTTCCGTATTTTTGTATTTGTTACGTATTACCACGTAACCCGCATCTCTCTTCTCCCATTGGCTGAATAAATATCACTAGGAGGAGCATTATTTTAATGTATAGAAAGATTACTGATTAATGAAGCAGGGAAGCAAGCTTATACAGCTGAAAAAAAAAAAAAAAAAACGCTACCAACTTCATCTGTTCATCCCTCTAATAATAATTTTATTGTAATTCTTTCCACTTCCACAGCACCAGATAAGTAGTTTGTTCCAACAATCAAATACTCTCTGGCGGATATCAAATTTTCGCACAAGCGTCGTGCACCCATCCCTTTCAAAAATAAGTTTATGTCCCCTTGTGTGCGTTGTCTGAGAAAGAATCAGAATATCATCAAATTTACACAATCCATTTAAAGTCTTAAACACTTGAATCAGGTCTCCTCGCAAGTGCCTAGTTTCCAAGAGTTTGCAGAACCGAAGTTTTTCGTGGTAAGAGAATCTCCCTGTGTTCACTAATCTGGTGCTCTTCTCTTCACTGTTCCAATGGTGCAGAGAAGAGCAACGACATCTTTCCTAAATGAGGCTTCCATACCTGTATGGAGTACTCAAGATGTGACCTAAGTCTAATCATTGCTTAATACAGTGGGATAATCCCCACCCCTTATCCCTGTTAGCAAAGTTCCTGTATATCATTATACAGGAACTTTGTCATTATATCGTCGATAGAACCCAATGAGCTGTTCTAGCAGCTTATGTCTGCATATGCCGCTCTCAGAGAACTTTTAGCATTAGCATTAGTAGAAGCATATATCACACCCATACCACTATATGCCTCAGAAATCTGGTCCTCTGCATCTACCTCTCGATGTAATAAATTTCTATCAATGGAATATTGGATTCTGCGGTGGCTGAACCGTCTGGGAGGGAACCCCTTCACAATCTCGAAATCCATTCTCAGTCAATCCTAGTCAACCTAGGCATGACCTCCTGGAAGCTCATTATCCTCAAAAAAAATCTGTCAACGTTTACCAAGCTACTAACTCGCCATATTGATGCCCCATCAATAAAAGATATCATCGCACCAACAAGAGGAATAAATAGAAGCCATCCCCCACTTAGGATGAAGCTATCAAACTTGGGCTCCCTAAAAGGAATGTTCCCATGTAACACCATTGAACACTTCAATACCTTCTCCACTGATCCGATAAAGTTTGAAGTCAATAAAACCTACAGAAGCCAAATTATAGACCAAATCTGGACTAAATCACCAGGATTGCTGTGAAAATTGAGCAGTTTTTATTAGAAATTTGATGATATGAAATGCAATAATGTAATGAATAAATAAATCTGTTATGTTAGTTACTGATAAAGAAGTCAACTTATGTATTTAACTCTTCAATTATCATGATCTATGTTAATTCAAAGGGAATACATTTAGTAAATGTATATATCTATTTAATAGTTTTTATTATACAATAATTATATTGTAAAGAGCTGAAAATTTGTACAAAAGTGTATAATGTATATTTTATAATTTCTGTATACCCTTCTAGCCCACTTGCTGTACAGGGGGTAAACCTTGTGTTAATAAACTGATAGTAAATAAATAAAATAAAAAATATGATGCAAGAAAGCAAGCTTATGCAGTATCAGCCAAAAAAAAAAAAAAATTCCACTTCACCCCTTCGTTCATTCGAAATACCTGTCCAGCTGAGCCTTAAATTTATTTAGGCTATCAACCTCCACAACAAGGGATGGAAGTCTGTTCCACCAACCAACTACCCGCTGGCTAAAGGCAAACTTCCGAACATCAATCCTACATCTGTCTTTCCTCAATTTGAATTTATGCTCACTCAGGTGATTATTCTGAGCAAGAGGAAGAATCCCATCAGTATTGAGCATGCTCAAACTATTCAAGGCTTTATACACCTCTATCAGATCACCTCGCTGGTGCCTAGTCTCCAGACACTGTAATTTGCAAAACTTAAGCCTTTCTTCGTAAGAGCACCCCTTTGTTCCATTCACTAATCTTGTTGCCCTTCTCTGTACTCGTTCCAGCAGCTCTACATCCTTCTTGAAATGAGGCCTCCAGACCTGTATACAGTACTCTAGGTGTGGCCTGACCATCGCCTTATACAATGGAATAATCACCTCCTTATCCCTGCTGGAAAAATTCCTGTATATCATTGACAATACGCCATGAGCTACTCTTGGAGCCCGTCTGCACTGCTCAGAGAACTTCATATCTGCCTGCACAACCACCCCCAGGTCCCTTTCATTCTCTACTACTCTCAGTGTAGTACCACAGAGTTGATACGTTGCTCTGGGGTTGCTGTTTCCCATGTGTAGTACTTTACATTTGTCAATGTTAAATTTCATTTGCCACCTCTCAGCCCATCTGCTCAACCTTTCCAGATCCTGGTCTGGAAAGGTTTTACCAGGCCTTTCCAGGTCACTTAGGAAAGGCATGGTAAAAATTCAGATCTTGGATACCACTCCATCCTTTGACTCAAAGTCAGAAAGAAGGCAGTGATTGGCAGGTGCCACTCACTATTTAGCCCCTCCTCCTTTTCTCCTAGGTTGACATGCCTCGTGTGTTTATCTCCACACTAGCCACTGTTTTAAAATCGGGAACTCGTTTTCCGATTTTAAAACAGCGAAATGTGGAGGATAAACACTGTACCTAATCTAAGCACACCCCCACCTCGACGACACAGAACAATCAAAAACAAAACGCATTCACAATAATTACCCAATCACAGAATTCGACCACACAATCACTCCTACGACCACGCCCACTGCGCGGAGACAAGTGGTACCCAAATAATAGATTTTAGTCAAAGGCCTGTTGCTCGGGTAGTAGTAGTAGTAGTAGTAGTAGAAGTAGTAGTGGCACATGATGCAAGAAAGCAAGTGTAGCAGCTTATGCAGCATCAGCCAAAAAAAAAAAAAAAAAAAAATCACACCATTCCCTCCAAATGCCTGTCCAGTTCCTCCTTAAATTTATTCAACCTATCAACTTCCACAACGACAGATGGAAGTTTGTTCCAGCAATTAACCACCCGCTGACTAAAGGCAAATTTCCGCACATCTATTCTACATCTGTCCTTTCTTAATTTGAACTTATGTCCCCGTAGGTTGGTAATCTGAACAAGTGGAAGGATCCCATCAGAATTCAGCGTGCTCAACCCATTCAAGGCCTTATAGACCTCAATCAGATCACCGCGCAGGTGCCTAGTCTCCAGCCACTGCAATTTGCAGAACTTAAGCCTCTCTTGGTAAGAGAATCCCTTCATTCCCCTCACCAATCGTGTTGCTCTTCTCTGTACACGCTCAAGCAAATCTACATCCTTCCTAAAATGAGGCCTCCAGACCTGTACGCAGTACTCAAGGCGTGGCCTGACCATTGCCTTATACAGAGGGACAATCACCTCCTTTTCCCTGCTAGCAAAATTCCTATATATCATTGACAAAACCCCATGACCTGCCCTGGCAGCCTGTCTGCATTGCTAAGAAAACTTCATATCGGACTACACAATTACTCCCAGGTCTTTTTCATTTTCTACCACCTTAAGTGTAGTACCACACAGTTGGCACGTTTCTCTGGGGTTACTTCTACCCATATGCAGTACTTTGCATTTGTCAAGGTTGAACTTCAGTTGCCACTTCTTAGCCCATCTGCCCAAATTATCTAGATCCTGTTGCAGTAGCACACTGCCATTACTGTCATTAACAACCCTGCCAACCTTTGTGTCATCTGCAAACTTCGACATTAAGCCTGATATACCTTCATCAATATCATTGATAAATACACAAAAAACAGTGGACCCAACACCGAACCCTGTGGGACTCCACTAATAACATTAGTCCACGAAGAGCAGCACCCATTGATTACCACCCTCTGTCTTCTCCCACTTAACCATCCTTTTATCCATTGTAGCAACTTACCCTTAATACCATTCTGCTCCAATTTGTACAGTAGTCTTCCATGCGCAACAGTGTCAAAAGCTTTCCTGAAATCCAAGTATATGATATCAAAATTATTTTTTGCATCCAGTTCCTTTGTGACCACATCATAATAACCAATCAAATTTGTCAGACAAGACTTTCCCTTAACAAACCCATGCTGTGTTTGAATTATTGCTGCAGTCTTGTCTAGATGATCCTGCAATGCATCTTTAACCAGTGACTCCATTATTTTACCCGGAACAGAAGTTAAACTAACTGGTCTGTAATTACTCGTGTCACCCTTCGATCCACCTTTGTGAATTGGGGACACATTTGCACATCTCCAGTCCGTAGGAACCTCCCCTGAGTCCAAGGATGCTCTCATAATTATGGCTAAGGGTTTGCTTAGTTGCTTTGCCGCCTCCTTTAAAATAACTGGATAGATCCCATCCACCCCAGGTGCCTTTCTTATGTTTAACTTCAACAATTTCTCCTCCACTTTGCTCTCAGTTATTACAAAATCATTAAGCACACTGCTACAATTTGATAACCTTCTTCCATTTTCAAATTGTAATAATTCCTCACGTGTGAATGTAGATGCAAAATACTCATTCAGTTTGTTTGCTATCTGAGCAGGATCATCAACAGTCGAACCATCGATGTCAAGTGGACCAATTATATTCATCCCCTTCCTTTTAGAGTTTATATAAGTAAAGAAATCCTTGCTGTTTTTCTTAGCATCTTTTGCCAAAGATTTCTCGTAATCCGCCTTCGCCTGCCGAACCTCCTTTGTGACCTGATTACAGACTAGCTTATATCTGCCACAGGCTTCTGCGTCACCTGATAATTTATATGCATCCCATGCATTTTTCTTCTCTGTCACGAGTTTCATAATGTATGAGGAATTTTGTTGCATCCGAAAGAGCAGGACTAAAACGTTTAACTAAAATATTTACAAACTATAGAAAATTTTAAATATTTACAAATATACAATAATCATTAATATACAAAAAACGTTACAATGAAACATCAAATGTTAGACATTGAAGCACGTGCCCGAGGTTGGTGAACGTGATGGAGGCAGTTGTCAATAATTAATTGCATTTGTAGTGACGTAATTTCCTCGCCGTCTTCTTCCACTGGCTCGAATAAATATCACTAGGAGGAAAACCTTTTTTTAATGTACAGACAGATATATATTTGTAAACCAGAAGTGGGTGGCATCAGTCTACCAGCGCTCTGTGCGAGATTTTTTGGTTCGCCCTCTCCGACTTGAAATTTACAGCAAATCGGTGAATTTTCGGAGCCTTTTGTGCCCACTAAATTTTGGTGCCGTGTTTGGGGGGGGGGGGTACTGTGATCGTGCCTTAAGCCGGCCCTGTTGTATACGATTCAATGCTGAAGTGTACACAATATAGAAAAGATAACCACTTCGAAGATTACACATATCATTTTATTTAACTAACCGATATTTCCGATCTGTGATAGCAACTGCATTTCATATTTATTTAGCAACTGCATTCATATTTATTCATATAAAAAACTTAATGTAATTAATATGAGTAGAATCCGTAATTCATAATCAAAAATCCACTTTATTTTTCTTGCGTTTCGTCAAAGGAAGTATTACTGATTTTGAATTAATTCTCCATTAGATCCCCCTTAGAAGCTATTAAATAATTTTTCTTACTAACTAAATATCAATATATCTTCACTTATTATATTTTAATAAAAACAATATTTATACTAGAACAAAGCTGGAGAATAATCGATTGCCTTCACGCAAAACAAAAGGCGAAATATTAGGGAAGAGTGAGGTGTAGTAGGGCAATAACTGATAATGAGTAGTACAATATCAAGAGACGTTAGATTATGACCATTCTTAAAATGGTCATAATCTGTTATGTATATATATGTAGATTATATAATATATATATATATATATATATATATATATATATAAATTATAATAGAACAGATCTAGCACCCACATAGCAACACCATATCAAAGTCACTGTTAAACCAGAATATATAGGATAAATTAGGATATAGAGGCTATCTATTATAATTTTTCATTGCATGAGGGCCACCATTATTCAAATCCATTGCATCCGCGGATCGATCGATATATCGTTTCGTGTATGTGTGGATTTGTCTAATGTTCGAAATTCAGTGATTAGTTGACCATCGTTGGCCTTGTGGTTCTCCTTCGAGGTGGGGGCATAATGGTTAGTCTATTTATTTTATTTTCATTTAGTTTCGTTGGTCTACTGTTGTAGATATTTTCCGACTCCTCTTTTAGTGATATTTCACATAATTTGGATCTAGTGCCATCAATGGGGTGTTGCTAAATTTAAATTAATTGGCTTTTTATAAAACATTTTTGTTATTTGGTATCGTATATTTCGGCTTTTCTAGATTATTTTAGGAGCGTTCTTTCTGCAGTAGCCTTTCTCTTCCTTCCTTTTCATTTTGATTCATTATGTATGGCTTATCTTTATTTTCGCTCTATTGGTTAGCCCTGCTACTTTTATGTAAGTATTTTGTTATTTTTTAAAATTTATTATTAGTAGCATGCAGTGAGATATGCATTAATGAAGCCAATCATTTTTGCAATGCTTCTTTTCTTTTCTTTTTATGATAATTATTTAAACTTTTTATTATATATACTGCTTCAGCGGTTGGAAAAGGAACGGTTCAAATCTCGTCATTGACGCGAGGAACTTTAATGGAGTTTTTTCACTCCATTAAAGTTTTATGGAGTTTTAATGGAGTTTTTAATGGAGTTTTCTGGCTGTTTTCTGGAGTTTTCCAAACTTTTTAATGGAGTTTTCTGGCTGAGTTAGTCGGTCTCAGGCATAGATAGCAAGTTTTTCCTCCAGAAACTGGGGTTTTTCGTCCAGCAAAATGGACAAATCCACCATAGAACACATCGCAATTAAGAGACATAAGCCACACGGCACGGCAAATGAATTTAATTATTCGGGTGGCCTAAATATAATAGTTTGTTTTTAGTTTTATATATACTGCTCGATAAAATTAACAGAATACGTAGAAAACGTTGTATAATTCGTGTAGCTTGCGATGAAGTGGAACAAAATTTGGTATGGTAATGTTCCAAAATAACGATGAAATGAGGAGATAGCGAGAAACTTCGTGGACAAATGTTATTAGTGGAGTTCTCCAGGGTTCGGTGTTGGGCCCATTGTTGTTATGTATATTCATCAATGATATTGATGAAGGTATATTAGGACTAATGTCCAAGTTTGCAGATGATACAAAGGTTGGCAGGATTGTTAACGACAGCAAAGACAGTATCCTACTCCAACTGGATCTAGATGAGTTGGGCAAGTGGGCTGAGAAGTGGCAACTGAAGTTTAACATTTACAAATGCAAAGTACTGCATGTGGGTATCAATAACCGAAGACAATGTGCCAACTGTGTGATACTACACTCAGCGAAGTGGAAAGTGAAAAAGACCTGGGGGTAATTGTGCAGTCAAATATGAAGTTCGCTGAGCAGTTCAGACAGCTGCCAGTACAGGTCATGAAGTCTTGTCAATGATATATAGGAATTTTGTTAGCAGGGACAGGGAAGTGATTATCCCGTTATACAAGGCAATGTTCAGGCCACATCTAGAGTACAGGTCTGGAGCCCTCATTTTAGGAAGGATGTAGAGTTGCTAGAACGAGTACAAAGAAGGGCAACAAGATTGGTGAGGGAAACAAAGGGGTGCTCTTACCAAGAAAGGCTTAAATTCTGCAAATTGCAGCGCGTGGAGAGTAGGCACCTGCGGGGTGATCTGATTGAGGTGTATCAGGCCTTGAATGGGTTGAGCAAGCTGAATGCTGATGGGATTCTTCCTCTTGCTCAGACTAAAAAACCTGAAGGGCACAGTTTCAAACTGAGAAAAGACAGTTGTAGAATAGATGTGAGGAAATTTGCCTTTAGCAAGCGGATAGTTGATTGGTGGAACAGGCTTCCATCTTTTGTTGTGGAAGCTAATAGCCTAATTAAATTTCAGACTGATCTGGACAGGCATTTGGAACGAATGGAAGGGTGAAATGGGAGGGTTTTTTTTTTTTTTTTTTTTTTTTGGCTGATGCTGCATAAGCTTGCTTTCTTGCATCGTATGCCTCTACTACTTCGGACAGGTATGAGTGACATTTTTAAGGGTTGTAAAAGAATTCGATACAAGATGCTCGAATATATGGTGACATGACATCAGTACGATGTATTTTCTCTCCCAATGGCTAAACAGCGGTGAACCATGCCCAGTATAAGGGTGTCTATAAGATTCTGTGGCAATAAATCCCCTTCTTCTAGCAGTGCAGACCTTAGCTCACCAATTGGCCGAGCAGCTGGCTGTCCGTCTGCAATGCGACACCCAAAGTAGTCCAACACATGTTCGATCGCATTTAAGCCTGGTGCTGGCCATGGCAGTCGTTGGAAATCTTCAGTTACAAGATTTCTAGTGTTCTCCAACACTAGAGTTTTATGTGCAGTGATGTTGTCCTCCATGAAAAGAAAATCTGAGCAAACCATACTCCTAAAAAGATGCACATAGGGTTCGAGGATCTGTTTTCGGTACCTCTGAGCACTTACGGCATCCAGATCAAATACTTGAAGAGAGGTGCGGCCGTTGATCATTATTCCGTCTCACACGAGAACAATGCCTCCATCTTAAGTGTCCCTTTCGCTGATGTTGGAGGGATGGTACCGCATTCCTCGTTGTCTCCAGATGAAATGACGTCTAGAATCTGTTTGTAGGGTAAAATAGGACTCACAAGAGAACAGAACTGTACCCCATTTGTCAGGGCTCCAAGCACATGTTCATGGAACCAGTTTCAATGAGCTCTGCGGTGTTTTTGGTTAATGGATTACAAACCATTAACTGGCTTCCTTGCGTAGAGCCCACTTGAATTGAGCCTTCTTAACACTCCGGTTGGAAATGTTTTCACATGTGGACGCAACAACCTCAAGAGACAATTGATGACAGAATATCCTTGGTTTCCGTCTTGCTGTTAGAGCCAGAATAACTGTCTGCTCCGGTTGATGTCGCCCTCGGGGGGAACTTGGCCAGCTCTTCTTGTAATGGTTCCTATCTCCTGAAACTGCTTCCATAGTGTATAGTGTGTTTAGAGTCTAACGGCACGAGGGGCTTCCTCCATCTCCGCGTTGTATACATTGTCGTGTGATACAGAACACTGTAGAGGCCACAGATTTTAAAGTGTATGAATATTGTAGAATGTAGTGTTGTGTACCGTTGTTCATCTGACCTTTTAGCCGTTGGACCCCATTTCCATTTCCAACCAATTGTTTACAAGCCCTAAGGATACTTGTAGGGTAGAACTATACTTGGACGGAGTAGGATTTGAATTGGGGGGGGAAATTCCTAGGGGAATTGATTGGATTATCCTGACAGCAGAGTCGAGACTAGCATTGTTCCTGAATTTTGGCAAGCAGCAATAACATTATCGACCGTGTAATAATAAATTTAAAAACTCAAAAATTACACTGTACCTGTTACTTGTGTAATGAAATGGAAAGGATTAACGTACAGCTTGCACTTTCTGGATGCCAAATATGGTCAGTTTGGTTGTTGTTGTTGTTGTTTTGGTTTTTAGGAGCATTAGCAACTAAGGCCATATTGCTCGGGGATATGCGGCGGTCATTCCCTGACCTTTCCGCATCTTCCGTATTTGGCGCTGACGGGCTCGAACCCAGGTCTAATCAAGAAGCATGTGATACGCACTACTGCTCCTGGTCTGCGCGGGTAGCACAGCGGTATCGTCACCGTCCTCCCCACACCGGGTGGAAAAGGCCTGGGTTCGAATCCCGTCGATGACGCGAGGAACTTTAATGGCCTTTTTTCACTCCGTGGCTGAGTTAGTTGGTCTCAGGCGTAGATAGCAAGGTTTTTCTCCCCAGTAACTGGGGTTTTTTCGTCCAGCAAAACAGGCAAATCAACCTTAGAACATACGCAATTTACAGACACAAATACGGGTTAATGTATTTAATTACGGGTAACCTTAAAAAAATAGCTACTGCTCCTTCCCACCTGGCTACGGAGAAGCTAATACAAAAACATAGTAACGAAACTGGGAGCACAGAAACATGCGACCTGACGCTTCGCTTTACACTGTCCTATATCATATGTTACTCTATATCATGATATAGAGCTATGGACATGTGGACATGTGTTTTTGTAAGGGGCGGCTCCTAGAACGTGAGTTCATCTCCGACTCATATCTCTGTGAAGATCAGTATCACTACAAACGGGCCAGATGTGTGTGTGACGTAGGTTTGTGTGTATTATGTGTGTGTGTTCTCTTGTTCTGTTCTGGCTTCTTGGCTACTCAGAAGCATCATGCCTGGGCAGATGATCTGGATACTCGTCCACACCACGGGAAGGTGGGCCAGTCCCAATGGAGCACGTACTGTCTCGATACGAGACTCTGAACCACTTGATGTTGCCAAAAGATGGGCCAGATTTCCCTGGGGGCCCACTCTAGAGAGGAAAAAAAAAAATAATAATAAAATAAAAAATAAAAATTTCACGTGGTGTTCCACCACCACCACCACCACCATCGTCACTACCACCATTTTTTTAGCTCAAGTACCATCCTCACCACCATCTTAGACTTGGACAGTTGGTTAACAAACGTGTATGACGCCGAGTGACATCACTGTGTCTTCTATTTCCTGCTAACCTCAGGCTGGTCCTGAGGCAGGGTCCGCATCCTTACACTGGTGCAGGATGATTTTATTTATTTATTTATTTTTTTTTTATTATTATTACTTTTTATTATTTTTTCCCCATTCTATTACCTTATTTTTATCTTTATTTTTATTTTATTTATTTATTTTTTTACTTATTTTTATCTTTAATATTTCTGATTATTTTATTATTATTTTTTTAATTTATTGTTAAAGTTAACTTTATTTGCTCATATTTTGAATGATTTCGACATTCAGTACGTGACACTCGAGGTTTGCTGCGGTTCGCGCTCAGTTGTGGCCCGCCTCTTCGCGGTGTAGACGGGTATCAGGACGCACCACCCTGATGCTTGTTGCTTCCTGCTAGCAAAGCGGCCAGAAACAACTAAACAACATAACAAACACATACACGGCACAAACGTAGCATTACACACACATTTCTGGCCTTTCTGCAGAGTTTTTGTAACATCAGTGTACCACGGCGGAGTTGAACTAGCGTTTGGGAGCCGCCTTACGTAAGATACTATACATGTCTACATGTATACAATGAAGTTCAGTGACAAGTAAACCACGGAGATCTTCATACAATTCGCACTCGTACATAAGATGGTGCCAGGATTCCAGGGAGCCGCATGCATACTTTGGGTTATCAATAATTCCCAGTAGATTTAGTTTGCAGCGGATTGCTCCGTGCTCTGTGAGGAGGTAGGTCGTATATAAGCTTTGAAGAGAACCAGGACGGATACTGTAGATATGTAGTTTGTACACTTGGCAGGAACTTTCGTGTAATTTCTCCATTTGTGGAATCTGTCTAGTGTTGTTGCCAGATGGTCATCAGATGGGTTTGTGGTCTTCTTTTCTCCATGGATCGGTTATTGGCAGGATCTGTGGTAAAAGTTCATGAATGTAGTGCTGGTTCCACGGTTCAGGTGGTAGAGCATACTCACACGGGCAACCTCCAGGTTTAGGGATAGAGCCCCGCAATCACCTGAAGTGCATGATTTGACACTGTGTTACAGGCACGCGTTATGGTCACAAGGATCGATCTTTGGATTATGCCCAGTCTTCTCCGGTTCACTGTTGTTGAGGATTTACGGTACCAGGCACCTGAGGCGTATGTGATGACCGGAATGAAGACTGCTTTATAGAAGAGCGCAAGGGTGCGCCTCCTCAGTCCCCAGTCCCGTAGAGTGACCCTGGCGACCATTGCTGTGTACTTTTGGCTGGTAAAACATAAGCCATAGGCTTTCTTGCACCATGCGGCCAATACTAATACTAACACTTTTTTTTATTTTTGCATGGATGTTGTCGAGATGAGGAACAAATGATAAATTTCTTTCCAGGATGATGCCCTGAGCGCCTAGAGAGCCTTTTAATAATATGGACTGGGCTTTGGTCGAAGTGATGGTTAATTTGTGCTTCTCAGCCCACATCAGAATGGTTCCTAGAGCTCTGTTAGTGAGGTTCTCCATCTGAGAACCTCAGATGGAGTTGGCGGCGAGGATCAAAGTGAAATCATCCGCATAGGCCTGCGAATGGATGTTTCTAAGGTCCAAGCGAAGAAACTCGTCGAGGACGTAATTCCACAAAAGCGGACCAAGAACAGAGCCCTGCGGACAATCACGATAAATTTGGCGTTCCACCCTGCAGTAGGGGGCCTGTGCTGTGATTTTTCATTATTCAGATAGTTCCAGAGGCGGGCGAAGAGGTTACCTGGCAGGTTCGCTTCTCTCCATTGTGCGAGGACACTCGGGCATCATAAGGTGTACCGAGATGACCAAAAGGTATTTCTGATCACAGTTTTCGGCCAGACCCAGGATATTCCCCAGTGCGTGGACAGTGGATCTCTCCAGCTTGAAACCGAATTGGTTTTGTGCATGGAGTTATGCCCGGGTGTAGTGTGCCTCAATTCTTTCTCTAAGCATCTGTTCCATCACCTTGCTCAGGACAGAGAGGAGTGCAATCGGATGATAGGAGTTCGGTAGGTTTTGAGGCTTGGATGGGTTTTTTAATATGAGCTTAATGCTGGCCACCTTCCAGTTCGTTGGGAAGCAGCCAGAACGGAGGCAGTAATTACAGAGATTCAGAAGCAGGTTTGGGGTGTGCTCTGCCACCTTCTTGACAATTTCTGGCTCTATCATGTCAATCCCCGGTGTTCTTCTGTTTCTGATTTTGTTGACTGCAGTTTGGAGTTCTAGGAGAGTGAATGGTTCCTCTGTCTGGTCAGCTTGATAGGTGTCGTTGGCATTGCTAAGCAGCTGTTGTTCCAGGGTGTCTTGGCCATCTAGACTTTGGAAGGTGGAATTGAGGATATTGTTTATGGATTCCTGCCAGTTTTTGATCATATTTCCCCAGGAGGGTTTTTGCAGATGTTGTCACCTCCCCTCTGGGTAGTTTGTTGGTTTGGTTGTAATTCTGTATATGATACCCCATGGATCAGTGTTTCTCACAGTGGAAACCAGGTGCTCCCAGAACAGCTTTTTCCGCTGCCCGAACATTGCAGCGTAGGCATTCCTAGCTTCCCAGTACTGTTGCTGATGGTACTCCACCTCTGGGAGGGGCCAGGACCGCCAGCAGACTCTGTGCATTTGTAGTAATGGCTTGTTTGAAGCTGTCCCAGTTGGCCTTGTGGACTGCATAACGGTGCAACCTTTGGTTGTTGGTTGGTATTCAGTGGGTGGACCTCCGCATTTCGAAAGTGATGGCTCGGTGGTCTGAGGTGGTGCAGTCATCCTGGACCGTCCATTCATTATGTAGTTGGCAAACGATCTCGTTGACATAGTGATATCCAGGGTGGACTCTCAGAGAGTTGAGGAAAATGTAGGCAGGTTGTTAAGATGGTTTAAGTCCACAATGCCGCTGTTTGTGAGAAACTTCTCCATGCGCTGGCCATTTCTGGAGTCTCTGCGTGCTAAGGTTTCGCTGTGCCACATGGGTGAGCGGAAATTTAGGTCCGCGCAAATGAAAATTCTGGATCCTAGCAGTTCTGTTTGAACAAAGTGAAGGTATTTAAAGTGTAAAGTGCAGGTATTGGTGCCGAAACGAGCACGCCGCCTCAAAGAATCATCTAAAACGACGATGACTTGCTATCCTGAGTACTGGAAATGTGACTATCCCACTGAACAAGCCAAAAAACGGGAATAAAGCGTTGTGATCTCAACCCGTGTTTTTATAGGCATGAATAATTTATTTGCATAATGTGTAGTTCTGTAAGGTGTAGATTGATTTCTATTGGATACTCGGAATTTTCATGCCAGGACGCCTATTATATCTAATATTCGCCTTCGGCGACACTGTTGTCTAAGAGATTATTTATTTACTTTGAATAATTTTAAAGCATAAAATATACTTTTTAATTTTTTATAGTTTAAAAAAATATATAGACTTTTTTGTGAAGATATGTGATAATAGGATATTAAATGAAAAAAAAATGTTTAGAAAAAAAAAAAGAAATGTTTAATATCGATTATGTTCTCCCTCCACCATGGGCTTCAACGACACCAATCGCTCTCTGAAGAAGAATTCCTCTAAATTTTTTTTGTATGTGTAGATTGGAGCAAACAAAGAACTGACTGTAGCTAGTACTGTAGTTGTGTGCATGAATTAGGAGATCTGGTTGTGGCCATCATTGTTGTTTCAAAACATGCTTTGATTCCAACGGCTTTGATTCTACAGGTGTTCTGCGCCAGAAATGGCACGTTAATCGTATTATTCTCCTCAAAGTATTGTTTTTCTGGGCGTGCTTGGTAACTCGCAGCCTTGTCTGAGACAGATATAACCTTATCCAAAGAATTCCCACATTGCAGTAAGGCATATTGTTCGGAACGTCATGACAACTGCATTCACCAGCGGACCGTGGTTCATCACAAGATATGGTGACGTGCATTGCTATGAGACAGCTTCACCTTACGAGCAGATACGAACCACAATAGCCCATTCTATAAAAGTGCTTTTCTGAGAGTTGTTAGTTCTACACTTATCCTAGTTTTGTCAAATATCTCTTAAGTAAGTTCATTAAGGGAGTCATTATGATTTCCTCTCACTAACCGTTTAAACTGCTGACATGTTTCGGAGGGGAAGAAGAAGGGAGGAAGATCATTAATTGTAGTGTAGTCTGTCTAGTTGGGGATGAACGGTCACATAATCTTTTGTTTTCCACTGACGTATAACTTTTCCAAAAGAAGATATAGGATGCCCTACTGTTCTGGCGAATCGACATCTTATACACTACTTATCACACATATTGTGAAGGGGTTGCCATTGAGAGTGCATGAGCTTTATGTTCTATTTTTAAGTGGTCTGGCATTCACCATTACTTCCCAAGAGTAAGGTGTCGCAGTAAATCATAACAATGACTTTGATTCCTTATTGTTACATAACTAAATATTCCAACTCAAGTCATACTGTCTATTTTTTATGAAAAAAGAAGCATTTATTAGGTAACATAAGTGCGACCCACCCAACCCATGCATCTTAACATTAACACTTATCTGATCACGTCCCTCACTTCTTGTATTATCTAATTTATGTAATTTCTGAAGACGTCTGACTTCTCTATAAGAATCAACGAAGTTTATAGATAAAATAAACCACTTGTCTATCGATGAAATTATCGGACATAAGATGACCAGGAGAGCCATTAAACAACTGCAGACCACAATGTAGATAGAGGAGATTCCACTGAATGGAGCACAGACAAAATCGTTTTCTTATCTTTGCCAAGATGCCTTTTCATACCAGACGAAATGCCAGACAACTGAACTCTTCTTTGTTATACACAGAAAACATTATTGGTAATGCAATTTCCACTGTTAACGATTTCATTTTAACCATTTCCCATCAGACTTTATGAAATACAATTATATCGAATAATGATTGTTGCGGAAGATTCATTATTTACAGAAAATAGAAATTTTTTCAACCAGTTTCAATCATTGTTCATAATATTGCAGAAAGGAATGAAAGAGCTAGATAAATTCTACTGTAAATAGGGATTTCGTTTTTCCCCCATAGTAAATATTAATCTGAGATGAATTTCCTTTAAAATTAAGTATAGTTTTCATGAAAAGGTACGCCTAATCTTAAATTGCAAGACAATACAATTTATCTGACAACACAAAAAATTCAATTTTCTTGAAAACTGTGTTTATTTATTATTATTATTTTTTAGGAAAACATATTCTTTATTATATAGCCCAACTATTTGAAATTTAAAGAATCGCCAAATGGATATCCACCAATTACTTAAAACTATATACTGGTTAACTGTATACTGGGTTTGAAAAAAAAAAAAAATCAGAAATCTTGAACCTTTTCATAAATTCAATGTCCTATCGGGTACGCACCGAATAATATCGTTGCTGTTGTTATTATTGCTGTTATAGGATTTAGGAGCATCAGCGACTTAGACCATATTGCGCATATGCCTGTAAACTGCGTGTGCTCTATGGTTGATTTTCCTGTTTACTGGACAAAAAAACCTGAGTTTTTTGTACAAAAACACCATTCTACCCTCGCCTGAGACACTCAGCCACGTAAAAAAAGCTCATAAAATTTACAGACATGATATAGTAAAGCCTTATGCTCTCAGTTGTCCTGGCGCAAATTCTAAATAGCCCAATCCGTGAAACCTGTTTCAACTCATATTTCAGTTGTCCTGGCGCAAATTCTAAATAGCCCAATCCGTGAAACCTGTTTCAACTCATATTTCAGTTGAAGGAAGCGAGCTCCTCCTGAAACTCAATGTCAGTTGCTATTAGAAATACTGGCATGCTGAGCCAAAGAGGGACTCGTTAGTTGAGCTTTAAGGGGAAAACTTCCCAAAAATGGCATGCAGAGTTCTTCAGTGATAAGTACAATCAGGGATCATCTAGTACCATTTATGAGATAGGCCTCAGTAACCAACGAACTTGACGGATATAAAAGTCGTTCTCAAACTGGAACGTAATATCACCAGGGATATCTGTGCATACTTAGTCAAATCTGTGTCACGTAGGATTTTGTCACTGTCATTGCATTGCGGCAATCCTACTTAGCAGATCACACATCAAATACCCTGTTCAACTACAAAGACTACAACTAAAAATGCATCGAGCTTCTTGAAAGGGTCCAGAGATGGGAAACGCGTTTGATGAGATTGATAAAAGGGAGTTCACAATGAGGAAAGGCCTTGGAATATGTGAGTTACGGATCTTGAAAAATGGAGGGAGACTTCGTCGAGTTGTATCAGGCTCAGAGAAATGAATGAGAAAAAATTTTCAGTGATATAAATGATTCCAGAACTAGGGACCATAAATTTAAATTACGAAGGTAGTGGCTTAAATTAGATTGTAGGAATTTTTCTATTGTTATCCAGCGAGTTAATTACTGAAACAAGTCAGTAGTGGCAATAGTTGCAAAAAAAAAAAAAACAACTTATACAGCATCAGCCAAAAATAATAATAAAAAGACCCATTCAATCACCTGTCCATCCCTTCCAATAATTTGCCTAGTTCCTCCGTGAATTTATTCAAACTGTCCACTTGCATAACAACAGATTTTTTTTCAAACAATCAACCATCTGGTGGCAGTAGCCGAACTTATGCACATCTATCCTGCTATCATACTTCATCAATTTGAATTTATGCCTCTCATATGTGTAGCCAGAGCAAGAAGAAGAAGAATGCTATCAGCATTGAGCTTACTCACTATTCAAAGCCTTACACACCTCAAGGTCCCCAGACGCCAGGCTCTGCAATTTGCAGGAATGAAGTCTTTCTTGGAAGAGCACCCTTTTGTTCCTTTCACCAAATCTGGTTGTTCCTCTATGCACCCATTCCAGCAGTTCTACATCCTTCTTGAAATGACTCCTCCAAACTGAGTCGAAAACATCCCTAAAATTTAGCAGTTGCAGTGTGACCGGTTATTGAATATTTTTTCCATGAAGTCAGAGAAACCTGACTTCATGGAAAAAAATGTGTTCTTGAGAGAATTGTAGACTTCTGAAACGAAGACAATAATTTTTTTTTCGGATGTGCAGATCATTATAATAAACCAAACTAGCAGCACTGATGTCTATGATAATCAATATTATAATTTATCCATTTGCAAAAATACATATAACCTACAAAACTGGAAATTTAAAGAATAAGGATGGGTTAGTAACGTGTCATTAAAAGTACATTTTTTCGCATTTCCATTTAGGATTTTTTTCCAAAAAAATTTGGAGATGTCAGCGATGAAGAAGGGGAGAGATTTCATCAAGATATTGCGACAATGGAAAACGTTATCAAGGGAAGTGGTTTCCAGAGAAGTTAGCAGATAATCGTTGGCCATTAGTGACAGAAGCACCAAATATTGATTACAAGTGCACCACATCGGAAAAAAAATTTAGGCATAGCTTAAATATGTCTTAATGTTCAGATAGTGTATAGTATATTTTTAAGAAAAATAATTTTTCATGTTTCTTCGAGAATAACAATTGCTAAATCAATTGTGAGGTGGTCGTTTGCAAAACATCTTTTATTATTAAGAAGGCATTGAAGTATTTGGAGTAGTGCTCTAGAGACTGCGTAAGATCACTTTGTTTTGTTTCCAGAAACACCAGAAGGAATAAAAAAAAAAATGTGTGTGCCAAGCACACATGGCGGAAGTTAAATGAAACTTCTATAGAATCTTTTGAAACGTTTATTCTTTCAATGTTACAGTGCTTTAATATTTTAAAATTGTTTTACAAGTTTATTACAAAGATTTTACAGGTCTCTCCTTTGTACTCAATGGAGGTTTAGGGATCTCTCCTTTGTACTCAATGGAGGTTTAGGGATCTCTCCTTTGTACTCAATGGAGGTTTAGGGATCTCTCCTTTGTACTCTATACGCCTTACAACGCTCACTATTAGTCTGTTGCACGTTGAATTATAATTATTGAAATATTTTGGTTTCTAAATTTTTAAAATCGGATTGCTAGAGGCTGAGATATAGCGATTTAAAATGTAAACGCGACACGCGTACCAGTTACACCGTGGTCGCGCTGTAGGGGGGTACTGATTTCGTCATGTGTCGCAGCTACGTATTTCATTTCGTGTCCCTTTTTCGTTGCGTTTTTGTCATTCCACGGATGCAAGTTACTCCCATGTGAAAATTGCCTGAAGCGCGCTTAAAGAAGTTTCACTTAAAAAAAAAAAAAAAAAAAGGGGGCACGTGTGTACCCTCTACGCACGAAAGATGTTTGACGGGAAAACCCAAATTACGTCACTTCATAAATGAAATATTCGTTGATTCGGTAGAGTAAGTAGCGAGCGGGGGCTCACTACTTTCCGGTGTATGGTACCAGTGGAGGGTCGAATCTACTCTTTATTCTGAAGCTGATGGCCAATTCATGATGACAATGCCACAGCGGCAAAGAAGTTCTTTGACTTCTTACTCCAACTCTTCCAGGGTTGGACTTCTTATTCCGACTTTGGAGTAAGAAGTCCAAGCGAACGCAGCTCCATCAAATGAGCTTCGTTCCCTTCTGCCAAGGAGGGACTTTGGGTTCCTTAAATTATGTGAGAAATTCCGTTGCAGATTCAACTCTTCAAAAATAATGTTTAAATTTTTTAAGATTAAATTTAATTTCAGTTTTTGAACTGGATAAAGTATTTTATATTTCAACAAAAGTTGCCTTCTCTTATTCAGGTCATTCCAAATGTTAATCCTATTAAAAGTCTCAAATCTTGTTAATTAAATTGTTTATTACCCTTATTTCAGTTATATTTGCTCGTGCCCATACATTTACTAAATAATTGAGTTGGGAGTCCACTAATGCATAATATAAGGTAACTTTTGTTCTAAGATTTAACTTATTCTTAATGTAGTAAAAAAAAGTACACATAAAATCTTATTTTTTTGTACAAATTTGTTATATGAACTGCCCAACTAGGCTGTAGTCAATCTATAACTCAAATTAACAATGATTTGAAACTTCTACCACAGTTTGACATTTGGAATTCTGGAAATTCTGATCATGAAGGCATTCATGTTTATGTAATTTAATAGAGGGATGAATGTCCAAGGTTTGATGAGAAGGTATAATTACCAAATATTTTGTTTTTTCAAAGCTAATTTATTATCATGTAGCCGAGTTTGCAAATGTATTACATCCTGCTGTAAATCATTAGCCATTTTTGTTAAGTTCTTTCCAACTGTAAATAACATTATATCATCTGCATAAATTTTTAAAAATGAGTTCTTTATTACTTCGAATATGTCATTTATATAGATGTCGAACATGATTGGCCCTGCATGAGTGCCCTGAGGTACTCCTCTCTTTACATTATATGATTTTACATTTGTATTTTATACTTCAACTGTTAGTTTTCTTTGATTCTTCCCCTAATACCATATTTCTGTAATTTCTGTTTCAAGATTGGGATATCAATTAAGTCATAGGCTTTGGTCAAATCTATAAATAGAATCATTATGAAGTTATTGTTGTCTAAATGAAAGTTAAAAGAATCCACTAAGTTATCTAATAAGGTCTGTATGCTCTTACTCTTCTGGTACGAGAATAGAGAGTTGTTTAGCAGTCCATATTGATGTAAGTATTTGCTAATATGAGAAAAAAAATATAATTTTCTATTATCTTATTTATAATTAACTGTATTGTTATTGGTCTATAATTGTAATAGTCATCTGGTGTTCCCTCTTTATATATTGGAATTAGCTTAAATGAAAGTAAATTAGTTGGATAGCTTCCTGACTCTAACATCCGTGCTATAAACCCCACCAAGTGAACAGAGAATTGTTCTTAATTTCTCTTCGGTTACTGTAATACAGTCCAGTCCACAAGATTTCTTGTTCTTAAACTGTTCTATAATCTTAAGAATCACAGTATATTGTGGAGTTAAGACTACACAAGAGTTCGCCCTCTGAGGAAGACTATCTTGTTGATTAAAAAAAATTGCAATAATGAATATAAAACCTTTTGAGATCTAATGTAGCCTTGGCAAACCTATTTGCAGCCTCATATTGTTTGTTTGTACCAGAATTCTGTTCTAATAGTGTTTTAATTTGATTTCCCCT
Source organism: Mastigoproctus giganteus (assembly GCF_048544385.1). Taxonomy (NCBI): domain Eukaryota; kingdom Metazoa; phylum Arthropoda; class Arachnida; order Uropygi; family Thelyphonidae; genus Mastigoproctus; species Mastigoproctus giganteus. The sequence goes on from NC_143583.1 coordinate 46,044,391, forward strand.
TGATAATTTCTTCCTTGTACTTAAATGGTCATTTATAATGTTCCATTTATCCTTTTGAGTTATTTGCTTATCCATAAAAAGTTGATTTTAATAAGGTTTTTTGTTTTTTAATCATACCTGTCAGTTTATTTCTTAGTGTTTTATAATTGTGATAATGTTTTGTCTTTGATGGACAATTTCTATTACTGCCTGAAGTATTTATCCCTTTGTACCATTAATTCTTCTATTTCGTTAGTCATCCAAGGTTTCTTAAACTTGTTTCTCATACTCCTAGTGTTGCAAGCTGAGTAATTTACTTTTCTCTCTGTGCTAAACCTCGAATTGTTTATCATTTGCATTATCTTATTTGAAAAGACATTTACACTTGTTGTGTAAGATGTTTTCTCTTGTATTAACATATTATCTATGTTTTGTTTCAGTTTACCTGATGATAAATAAGTTTTCTTTCTAACATTTGTTGATCTTATTCTGGAAATTGTTTTCCAGAATAAGATCAACATGTTAAGATAAATAAATAAGAAGATAAATTGTTATCTTCACATGGATATTGTTTTGAGTACATATCCACTATTAGTATACATGTTCTGTGATCTGAAAATTGATTTAATAGTATGTAAGAATTAGCATACTTAAACTTTATATTTGTTATAAAGTGATCTAAACAAGAGCTTACCGTTCTATCACTCTCCATCATTTGTTGCCTAGTTATTCAAAATAAGGTGTGTTCAAATCCATAATTGGTTAAGATCGCAGAGTACTTGAGCATCACATTATCAGATTCATCGATAAATAAATTAATATTAAAAGCTCCTACAATTATAGTCTTATCAGTCTGTATATCATCCCATTGAAAAATTGTGTTATCTAATTCTATTAGGAAACTGTTTATAGAATCTGATGATGGCTTATAAAAAGCAGAAATCATGAAAGTGTTTTCAGGATCTTCTCCTAATAATTTCAAACAACAGTTTTCAAAAGACTGAGTTAAGTGGTAAACCTGCACTGCCTTAAAGCATGTTTTATAATATATTATTATTCCTCCACCTCTTCTAAATTCTCTCAACATAGATCTTGTCATGTTGAGAGAATTTAGTATGTTTATATATGTATGTTTAGAGAATTTATATATGTATGTTATAATAAGAAATTTCATCCCTTTTTATGTTAACATCTGTTAAAACTATACGCGAAATAAATTCCTTCATTGCATTTATATATTGCAAGAAGTTAAACCAATTTTTTCTTAATGACCTGTTATTTAAAGCTACCAGAAAGAACTGATTTTTGTCAACTATAAGAGCTTTAATATTCGGATTATTCAAAAAATGTAAAGGTGAATTAAAAATCTGCGAGTCCTCAAAAAGCATACCTGATGTCTTAATTTTACCTTAGCTCTAAGTTTCAAAAAAAATCAATTATACAAAATAAAAGAGTTTATTTTATATACTGCAGGTCTTTTGAACTCAAAATTCTTATGGATCTCGACGGTCTCTATTATGGCCTGAGGCTTGTACTTGTAATAGTAAACTTCCTTTGATCAACTGGTATTTTTGCCCTAGCTTCTGATGTATTGTCCTGGCCACCTGGTCATGTTTGTGAGTGTATTCCATTTGGGTGATCACCCTGCATCCTGCGGTGATGTGGTGGATTGTTTCTGGGGTAGATCGCCTCATCGACATGTGTCATCTGTTAGCTGGGGGTTCTTGGCGATGCATTTCCTGTAGTTCCTCATGGTGATTATTTTGGATGGCGAATATGAATCCTTCGGTCTTGGGAAGAGCTTTTATTTCGTGAGCCAAGCGTTGGAAGCCTTATTATCAATGTAGTCTTGAGGAAGCCCATGAAATGTTTTCTTCGCCAATCTTTCTGTCTTTGTTTCTTCTGCCTTTGTGAGTATGGTCTCTTTGTTGAGGCTGAGTGTTGTGTGTCGTTTTTCTGTCTTTCTTATGGCGTGGTAGATTGGTGCTGTGTTCTTAATCTCCTTCTCCTCTTGTTCAATGAGGTCACTCAAATCCCTCCCTCCCTCCTTCTTTACAGGCTATGGTCGGTCAGTCTTTTTATGGCCGAATTCCAATGGTGTTGGCGACTGTTGTTAATAAATAACAATAATAATAAGAAGAAGAGGGGCGCGATTAGCCTAGTTGTTACGACGCTGGACCACCAATACCACGGACCATCCAGAGTGCAAACACTGACTTCTGATTGTGAGGCCCTTCTACTGAAGAGAAGGACAGATGCTTTCCAAAATTTTAAACTTACATGGTATGAACTGTACGACTCCAATACCCTATAATGGAGAGGGCACATGAAGTGCAGAAGTTCAATATGTTATAATGGAGAAATTTCTATTTTTTTCTGTACAGTATGTAAATCATCGTTTTTCTCTTTCTTGGTGACTTTTTCTACTTCTGACACTCTCTCTCTCTCTCTCTCTCTCTCTCTCTCTCTCTCTCTCTCTCTCTCTCTCAGGGTAACTGGGGAATTTTTATTTATTTTGGCTAGTGCAGCATTAGCCTTAGGCTTCCTCGCACCATATGGCTAATAATAATTATAATAAAAAATATAATAAATAGCGGCGAAGATGCCAGGAAAACTGGCTGTGACTGCTTAGTACAATAAATAAAAGAAAAAAAAATACTATGGGCCCAGCCTCGAATCCCACCGTGAAAAAAAAAATTGCGAAAGACGCTTCATTGGACCTACCTCCTCAAAGTCGAAAAGACGGCTGAGGCAGAGAGTGGCGCCATTTAGTGTCGCTCCCATAACTACTACCCACCACTGGATGCCAAAGGTAAAACAGGCCATGTCCATAACATGCTCCGTTAGAATACATGCTCATCAAAGCATTTGAGTGCTTACCAGAAGAGTAAGTTTATGTGTATAGATTTACAATAACAACTGAAATCTATACACATAACTTTAAACTGAATGAATACAATTCAATGTGGGATAAGAACTCCTGGGCTCAAGAGTTTTCGCCTGATGTATATCCGTCTTAAACAAATAACTTTCATCCGTGAGATGTTTAGTCGGCGAATCTGAGATTAGATTGTTAGTTGACTTCTTATGATGAATATTTCTTATAACTTAATGAAGGTGTAAGTATCAGCAAGAGTAGCAGATCTATAGGTTTTGTCATTGTTAGCTTCTGAGGGTCAATTGACAATCTATTCAATACTGCAATGGAATAAAATGAAACATGTGACCCAGGGAGATCATGCATCGCAATTTCGATCTTCGGGGGGCGGGTGGATAGGTTGGTACGACTCCTATTTAGTGATGCAGGTTTGGAAATGAGATCACGGGCATCTGGTGATACGATGGTTCCGGACAATAGTTGAGCTAGGATGACAAGGTGGAGTGTTTACTACGAAATGTCTCCTGGCATGGGAAAAATGATTTGGATGCACACACCTCCCTCTCAAAAAAAAAATTCCATCTTATGCACTTCAGCAATAAATGCTGTATCTTTCCTCAAATACATCTACTTTCACAGTGAAATCGGTTTCGGCCACTTATCTCAAAATATCCCAGCCTATGTCCAAACAAAGAACTCTGTTCATCGGTTCATATCACTTACCAACGACTTGAATATTAAATGCGTAAACCTGTACTTAAGAAAACCGATTCAGTCACTGACAAATAATTATGCTCTAAATTCATCCAAAATAATTGAAGATTTAGGGAAACTGTTTAACTCACTATTATATTAAAAGTTTTGTCATTATTGAGATCGGTCTCACAGAAATTAATATAAAAACAATCAGAAATTAATGTACATTGAGGACGTTACAAAAACAGTAATTTTGAACAACAACTCGCTTTATCCATGTTCGCTATAACGAAGCGCATTTGTTTGTTTACTCAATACTTGTGTAGCAGCTGTACAAAGTTTAATGACATTAATGGGCTTAGAAGGTATTAGACCGTCATCCACGATGGTATCGAAGCCCAATGATAGCCGCATACTTAGAAAGATGGTGTTTGCAACACTCTAGCAAACTTCATACCGGAAGATTTATTATTTTTTAGGGGAGTCATAAAACTTCTCATTTACCGCGTTGTTGGAGATAAAATGTTATATCGCGGTCGGGTGGTGTCTAGAGTACACACAATTTTATATTTCTCATCTACCCACACTCCCACTTCTGTTAAACTATGTTTATTTCACAAGGGCAAAGCACGGGGGAATTGAATTCGATAAAGACGGGGATGGGGTTGGGGAAAAGCAGTAATAGTAGCGACACACGCACATATTGGCATTAACCTAGCAGGAGTGAAGTGAAATTAAAGTTGAGATAAAATTTATGTTTAATCTGGGCCTTTGAGGTATTTACAGGGGACGAAGCTTAATAGCTATAAACGCGAAGAGCGACTTTAATAACCTGGCCGAATTGTTTGACGTTCTCATAGGGTTAGCCTAATGATTGTCTCTCATCAGGAACCAATAGTGACACAGACCTATACACTTTATGGCAGATGTGGAGGATAATGATGGCTTTTAATATCTCCTGTAATGAATTGTTTTCTGTCTCTTTCATTTTTTTTCACTCTTGACCTGCAGTCATTGGTAGAGTGGAGGTCTCCAATGAATCGGTCAGCAATACGCATCACTGCTTCGTGCAAAACTCAGGCTGGTAATAATATTTATTATCTCATAAAAACGCTAGTCGAACGTCAGAAGTTTTTATAGTTTCTATTCATTTATTCTGGCTCTTAGGCTAAAAGTAATTTAAGCATGAATTCGATGTTATTTTTTGTCCTACATGTTGCTTTTCTTTCTTTTCAATTTTTTTTAATCATCACTAAAAGCAAAGTCGGTATTTCTGATTTTTAGCGAGTTTAATTTCGTTTTTCGTGTCTTTTAAATTTTAATGAGTTATTTTTGTTTCCGTGAAAAGACTTTAAAAAAAGTAAAACTCAACTGTTGAACTCTTCGCCAGCTTTTCATTATACGAAGACAACTCAAGTTAGTAGTTTAGTAACGCTTAATACGAAGGCCACTTCAAAAGTAATTCGCTACATTTTTTTTAAAATCTGTATTTATTTTACAGTATTTTACTTGTATAATGTATAGATATATCATTCCTGCTGCTTATGCTAATGGCATCGTCTATCCACAGGTGGTTTCAGCTGTAGCAGTAATAAAACATGGCTGCTACAGCCATTACCATTTGATTTTTAGATTCTTGATGCGTTAAGAGTCCATAAGTGACTATAGGTCTATGTGGACAAATCTGTCAACCAGCACAGTTGATCATTGGATCAGGCGGAGAATTTCCGCAGAAAATGGACACCGATTTTCATGAATTCCATGGGAATCTTAGCAAATCGACCAGCCTACAATGCGATTGTAGGCAAGAGTCAGGGATACCAAAATCCTAGTGGAGACAGACCTAGGGCAATAACCTTTGACAGTGAAGAACTGTACACTGCTTGCGGTGGGCATTTGTGGAGGCAGCCATGTTTGACTGCTACCTCCTGTGTTGATGGGATTCGAATCCAGGGTTTTCCCGCGCGGTGCGAAAAGACAGAGATTATCATTTTGTGAGATAAAGAAAACCGCAAGTTTTCAGAAGGAAAATCCATATCCCGAGACAGACTAACTCGGTTAGGTGTGAAAAGAGCTCATTAAAGTCCCTTGCACCTCGATGGGAAGTATTTTTCAAGAATAGAACTCGGGTTTTTTTTCAAAAGGGTTTCAAAAGGGTCTTTTTTCGAAAGAGTTGCGATGCCATCCACTGCCCTGTGTAAGCGAGTCTTTATATTGATTAATCAATGAAAATTAACTTATATTGATTTATTAATAAAAATGCTATATCCATTTTTCATAGAATCGGCATTTTAAGAATATTAAATGTTCAAATGACATTGATCTTTTATGTCGTTATCCTACAGAATATAAATTTCATAGTTTATCGTTTGTACAGTAAATAAAACTAGATAAGTACTTCCTGCTGCAATTGTATAAGTGTCTTCTGGAATGTACCTATACAGCTGCAGTGAGAAGCATATGATAAAAGAGATACGAATATAGATAAATTTTTTTTTTTTTTTTTTTGGTTGATGAAGTTAAAACCTGGCTTTCTTTGCGCCTTATGGCCTAATACTAATCATCTTTCCATCATTTGGGTCTGTGGCCGAGAGTTTGTGTCATCAAGTTTGCACAACCCTTTTTGGACACATTAGCATATATGCGTATAGCGTGTATTATCTTGACCATTTTCGTCAATCCGCACTCGACTCTTAAAGGACAATTTTATATTTGGCTTTTTTAGAATGATTTGTGAAACCTTAACAAATTCCATTAAAATTTGACCAATAGAAATCTGGCAATTATTATTCCTCTTTATATATAGTTATTACAGTAAAAGCAAAATAAGTACTATACAGATGCTGAACATGTATATGAACACAACAGTATACAGCTTACAGTAGGTCATAAGGCCAAAATAACTTATAAAGACTAAAATAGCCCGGACTATTTTAGTCTTTATAAGTTATTTTAAGCTGTTAACTAGATTACAGACTGATGTAATGTCCAATCTGCTATTGATGGCATTAATCTGATCTGGCTAATAACTTTTATATATTCATCCCTATTGCTTATATATATATATCACATAGGCTACCCATATGTTGTATATTGTAGCGAAGCACTGGATATTAATGGTTTTTTGCCATACGTTGACTGGAAAAATAAATGGGAAATCTGACATGTGTACAGAAACGAAATTCTCTCGGTTCCTGCATAAAAGTCGTTGCTTTTTGCTCGTTTTTAATATAAATCATGTATTATTACTATTTATTATTATTATTATAAATCCGTTTATTGAAATAAAATCCATCCCTTGACGTTGAACAACCCATTGGCTAGGAGGGTGAACATGTAATGTACACACAATCAGTATATAAATACATATTATTTATGTACTGATTGTACATATTACGTAGATACGTACATTCTAGATAATATATATATATATTAATTACACGATCAGATAAAGGTCACTGAGAAGTTGTTTTCTGTAGAGCATATCCGTAAAGAACTGCAGGAGATCGATGGTGTACATTCGGAATCTGGAAGTACAGAGATTAGAACTCTGATAAAAAATACGAATAAAGTAATGAAATCGCAAGAAAGTTTGCAATAGTGTTAGCCAAGACTCATTGCAGGTCGATGCACGTCTTCCAGGATTTTCTTCCTGTATATTTCGTCATTGATTAGCTTATTAGGATCAATTTGCAGGTTGTTGAAATATTCAACCGTGTTTGCTGGGAACATGTCTCTGAGGCAGAGGAGGTTGATGAGTGTTGACTCATATCGTCGTTTATGTCGCGCTCTAGGGAGGATACTTCAGGCTTCAATTATATCCTTCACCTTGGGGGAATGCATCTTATTAATTAATAGTTTTGCAGGTGTGATTAGTTTTTTTTCAGTAATTTTGAATTTTTCTGGGGGTCCATGTTTATATTTGCTAATGTATCTGAAATGTAACGCACTGCGTATGCACTGAAATGCGACTGAAATGCATTGCGTACATTGACTAACTTATTTGGGCCTAAAACACCTTATGTACGTTTAAGAACTATGCAGCTTATAGGCATGGGTCGAGGTGTGGCGCCCACACCACATGGAGGAACTCCGCCCCCTCTATGTTACCAGGCAGTACTAGGTGGTAGACTTGAAGTTTTGCAGTACGAGTATCTCTTTGCAATCACAGTTATATATATTTTGTTGCCTTCCTTTATAACCTTTCAAGAAAATCGATATATTTTCTGAAATGAGGCCTCCACACCTATATACAGTATTCAAAATGTGGTGTGATTAATTACTTCTTATTCTCTATTAGAAAAATTCATGTACATCATTGATAGTACTCCATGCAATGTCCTTTACTACATCTTTCACAGAATTTCATATCAAATTGTAATACAATCGCTAGGTTCATTTGATCTTCGAGAGTGTTGGCTAACTTTTTGTTTTACTCATTTTAAATTTCTGACTTCAAATGAATGAAAATAAATGACCTTTTTATTCTTTTCTAAATCAGAACTTTGTTGGTCTTTTAGAAGAAACTGGATTGTTTTTTAAATGGAAATATCATCCTGGTTCAAAAAGAAAGCCATTTTTTAATTCTTGACTGTTTTTCGACGCATATTACAGGTCATTTGCAGCTAAAAATATGAATTCGAATGTTGTAAATACTCCTTCGCTTTTCTGAAGACTGGCAACAAGTTACAACTGGTGTAGATAGCGAAAGACTCACTAGCTCTCTCCGTTCTTGTCACATGAGTGTCATAATTCATCCTTTCCTCCGAGTTTCGTTGGCATTTCTATACTGTGGACTCATGAATTGTGTACCTATTGTCGAACATTATAGTAGTCCTATCACAAAGATATGACACATCGGTAGGAAATATTTGGATCCCGAAAGATTTTATCTCCATATGTATTTGAAGGGTATGAATGTTCAGAAGTTTATTTTATTTATTTTATCGAGAAAAGGTCATCTGCAGGGAAAATGCCAATTTCAGGATCTGACATTAGCAATAGCTATTCAAGAGTACGTAAATATAATATACTTCAGACATTTTTGTTATATTTTATTTAGGTGGTTAGTGGATAGAAGGAATTTGTAGGTGGGTGGTGTGGCTTACTTGTTTGCCTCTTCTAATGAATGTAGTTTTTATAGGGGAGTAGGATGACCAACCAAGATATATGTTATATTCCGGTTGGTTATCACGTTCTCCTATAAAAACTACATTACACAAATACTGTTTACTAAATGACAAGAATACCCATGGCGAATATTTCCCAAAACTGTTTCAGAGAATAAGTAAAGATTAATATCAAAGTAATTACAAAAACCTTTTCCTCGGCTCACTTCGCTGCTAGCTAAGGTGTCAATGGGATGAACTCGGGTTAAAATACAATTTGATATTTTTTTACACGTATGACTATGTCGTTTTTTTTTTAAAATTACAATTATTGTACAAAAATTCTGGACTTGGAAACTGCTCTGTCATGAGCTTTTGTTTACAGGTCGTGTGGCCCTTTCTGTCAAATATGGAACCTTTTCTTGACAAACAGAGAAAAGTTTCAAAGGATAAAACGAAAAAAAAAAAAAAATAGAGAATTTTAAAAGATTGATTCCCTATTGTAAGCTATGAGTAGGGCATCTCACTTTGCTGAATCTATGGATCGAATAAAAAAATAAAATTGAATAGAACCCGAAGATATTTGGTGAAGTGGGCCGAAAGACGGGTGAGGATTCTTCAGTGTATTGATGTATTGTGCCTAAAGTACGTTGCTCAAACATAAACATTACAGAAATGTCGATATGTGATAGTAATGGGCCGTGAAGCAAGCAAGAAGAGGATCGCGAGGACGAATTTGAAGTTTCGAGAATGATATCACTTACCTACTACATGACGCAGCTGCTTACTGCTCTGTTTGTTTATTTTATTACAGTATGTTTAGAGTGGTTCCTATGACGTTATCCAGCTCTTTCCCAGATTTACTTTTTTATCAGTTTGTTATAAGTGAATATTATTATTAACAACGTTGCAATGTATTTTATATTGATAGTATTTTACCGAAAATTATGAGCTAAGACAGATTGCAGACAAAGACGATTTAGTCGCTTACGTTAACATTCGAAAGAAAGGGATGAACCACATTTGATTTGAATGGCACAACTATTGATAATTCTGTGCAGTTTAATAACAAACTCAACAAGTTTAGCATCTACATTTGTACGTGAAAAATTTTTAGGGATGGGGATGCTAGAAGCATATTAAATTATAAGAGCTAAATGATTTTATGATAAGGAAAATGGAAGAGAATTTGTTGAAGCTAAAAGTAAATAAGGAACTTGGAATTGACAGAATCTATCCAATTGTATTAAAAGGAGTAGGAAAATAGATATATCATGAGAGCAGCTTTGGATTCAGAAGATATCCATCCCTTCAACCTGGAGATGTGTAAATATCTCTCCTATTTAAAGTATGTACCAGGGAAAATAATGGAGTAAGTGGTTAAAAGTGGCTAAAGAACTACTGCAGGATCACCCTGACAGGAACGCAGCTAATAAAATGTTCTCACAAAGGAATTAGAGGCAAAGAAATAATTTTTAAACAATTTTTCCTTATAAGTTAAAAGATGGTTGAGTAGTGTAAGATATATTAGTAGCCATTGCTCTTCATTGACTATTGATAATGCTCAGGGTTCGAGCATTTATAAATTTTTGAGAATTAACGTTGATAAATGGAATGTATCGCGTAACAATCGCAGAATTATATTTGATTAATATCTGCGCAGAATAATATTATTTTATTTATATATTAGTGTGGTTTATCATCCTCCACAAACAAACTAAAGGTTGGGTTTGGAATGGAGAATGAAAACCACACAAATGAACATGACTTATCGGTAATTGCACAATCCGACATGGAGTTTTCTGAACAGTGCAGACAGACTGCTAAAAGAAAAAAGCTCGGGGGTTTTTTATGAAGGATATACAAAAATTGTACCAGCAGAGATAAATGAGGTAAATATCCTACTTGTATAAGACAGTGGTTTGGCCACATCTTTTGAATACTGAATAGAAGGAGCAGGTTTGGAAGTCTCATTTTGTTGTTTCAAATGTTGATGACATCACATCTTTATTCTTTCTCGGACAAAATAACATACAAGGGGACATAAATTTAAAATGGAAACTGGCGGTTGCATAATAGATGGGCGGAAATTTGCTTTTAGCCGGAGAGAAACTGATTGTCGAAATAAACTTCCATCTTGTGTTATGTGGACGTGAGTAATTTGAATAAATTTAAAAGGATTGGACAAATTATTATTAAAAGGGATGAGGGAATGAAGTGGGTATTTTTTTAATGGTTGATGCTGTATAAGCTTGTTTCCTTGCATAATTTTGCCACTACCAACATTAATTATGTAAATAATACACTGACAGTAACTTGAATCGAAAATAACGATCAGCCCGCCACATAGTCTCCTATAATAAAAATATTATCATATAGCTATGTAATATTTCTTTTTTTTATTATATACAGTGTATAATTTATTACTGAATTTATTTATTTTACGTGTAGTTAATGTTCCTCGAAGAACGTGGCCCATAAGCATGACACAATAGCGCCCCCATTTGGTTGGTTCCACGCAATTTTTTTCAGGTGTATCAATTGCTTTAACTGACTTGTCTATTAATAATCAGTTGGCATTAAATAAATTGTGATTATTTAGCAAGATATCATTAAATGAATGTATTGTAGCCGTTTCATCCAAAGAACGTAAAGAGAGAGAATCTCGTATGTACATAGACGCTCGCGCTGTTTTGGGAAAATATTTTTGCTTTAATATTAATTCCAGAAAATTAATATTGGACAGAAAACACATAATAATGCGTAGGTAGTCACGGCTCTGGGAGCGCCATCATCTTGGCCAGCGTCATTACCGTTTTTGTTATATTTTATCGTGACTTGGCCTTCACTTATGAGGCCATTAGAATGTAACTGGCAGCTACAGTTATTAGGCGGCTGTGAGTTGTAATTCAAAGTAGCCGCTGAAGCTGTTTTTCCTAATCGTTTTTCCTACCTATAAATCACTGTGAGCTTTAACAGGAAAATTCTTATTTTTAGATCAGAGGCATTTTATTTAAGAGTTTTTAGTAAGAGTGCAACTTAAATGTAAAAATATGGATTTTAATTAAATTTCAGTATGAAAAACAACCGTCAGTAATTCTTCACAAATGTGATAATAAGAACAATAAAAATACCAAAAAACATTAAATAAATTTTAAAAATAAATTAAAATTTAAATGCAAACTCCCGAAGCTCAACCTACTTCTTTTAGGATATGGATTTTCACACGAGCAATTATCTTAGTCAACATACACACTATTAGTAATTTATTACGCTGGAAATAAATTAGTGCTAGAGGAAGTTTAGGTAGTTCGTCTCAGCAGTGCGAGGACATTACAGCTAAACCCGTACAATTAGTTCAATCAAGTTTCATTTTGATAGGAATTGACGAAATTTATTGCTTTGGTTTATATTATCAAGTTGTTATTGCCTTACCTCGCAGCGGGATACCTTCCTGCTGCTGACAGAATATGGTATTAGAATTTGATGGCTTCAGGGAGAAAAGATATTAAAGGTGTAGAGTTGATAATCATTCTGTGTGCTTTATCAGAATTTCTCTTGTTGTTTTTTTCACTCGGAAACTTAATTAAGAGCAGAAATTATGCTTAAATCGTGAATATATTCGAAGTAAATATCAAGAATAAATTGAAATTTTAATATTTGATGCAGTTTTATTCCTGTTCAGAAAGTATTGAAGTATGCGCGGGCGCTGAATCTCAATTAGATTTAGCGCGGTGGGTAAGAAAATTTCCGAATTCATTCACAATTTCATAATTTAGTTCTTTATCTGTTGGTGAAACATAAAGGGATCCGATGTATTGGATTTTTCAGTGAGCAGATATCTTTTCCAATATCTGCTTACTGACCACTGACGATTAATTGACAGGCCATTGATATGACCCGTCCATCGATGACTCGTTTCGATGTCTAATTTCATCTAATCCCTAAAAAAATAGTCACCTATATCATCACGTTATTAGTCATCATTAGTTTAGGTTAGAGAAATTTGCCAAATAAATTCGCAGGGAAGAATATAATCACTAAACTTTTGATTTGTGTATTCACTGTGAATTCAGTAATCAGATTTTCATAATCTAACCTAAAAAAAGATCGCGAACGCCTGATAGCGCGTTAAGATATTCCCAAGCAGTCCTGGGAGTGATCTCTAAACGAATAAAATCAGTCATGTCTTTGAAATCATGCCAAAGTGGTCAATCAGAACCATCATCGGAAAAGTAGTTTGACTACAGAGCCGGGGAACGATTAAGTTACATATAATCAAATTGCTTGCGGTTTTCTAGTTAATTTTTTATTATAGCCGAGTGAAAGCAGTTATACTTTATAACGTATGTATCTGCAATGCGAGTATGCATTGCTAGTGTTGTCAAAATATAATCAATACACATATTTTTGAAAGGAGAGTGGAATTCAGTAACATTAATGCCTTGATTATGTGGAATTTGTAGCTTCCTATGTATGTATTTATACGGTAAATAAACAAATAAAGATTATTTATTTGTTTTGAACTATGAAAAAAAATTACAACTTTTAAAAGTTTCAGTTCTTAGCCATTCTAAATTATCCTTCATTTATTGCACATATTTCAAGACAGAACGAAGTGCAGTGTATTTGAATGATTCCAGATAAGAGATGGCTCAATATTGTTACTTAAACGATGTTGAGTTTAAAATACCTCTTACGTATTAATTGGATCAATATCGCATAAGGAAACTCTTCATGTGTTTGTTGAAAACATTTTATGATTAGCGTATAAAATTCTTCCGTGTGAATACCGAATGTCGAGACTAATTGTGAAGAAAATATTCCTACCCTTAATCTATACCAAATATAAAATATCACCGATTTACCAATCTCAGAAGAAGAAGAAGAAGAAATTGTCAAGAATTCGCATCTTTGTCAGCCTTTGCGAAAGGAGTTTCTCAGCTTTTCTTAATTTTGTCCAACAGAATTACAGAAGCACAACTGCGCTTAATACTTAAACTCGCAAGGCTCAAGACCAGAATAACCCCCCACACCTTTAATTGTCTGATAGCGTTTAATTATAATTAAGATTAAGATCTTAAGATTAACTCACAATTGTATCGCTATAAATAGCCGAAGAACAGATTGAAGAGAATTCTTGCAACAAAGGACAGACTCTAAGGTAAATTCTTGTTTTTACTCTTGATCATCTTCTTTGTTTTAATCACGGTCTGCATAATTTTAATCTGCACGTGCGTGCATGTGTGTGTGTGTGTGTGTGTGTGTGTTTATCTTTCTTCGCACGGCACTATAGTGTTAGTTTGGTTTTCGTATGGTAAATTGATTTTCTTGGTTTCATCTCATTATTTTGATATACCTCTTTCTTAAAATAATAATAATGTTAATGCGTGTTTTGTTGTCAGAAAAGTAGAATGGCTGAAAAGGATGTTGTTGGTGATGTACGGTTTTAGGTGAATCAGCGACTTGGCCTTATTGCGCCATGTATATTATGTCTGAAAATTGCATGTGTTCTGTGGTCGAGTTGCCTGAAAAACCTGAGTTTAAGGAGGAGAAAAAGATATTGCCACCATTGCCTGATGCCGATTAACTCCTCCAGGCTGTGTGAAAGGCTCATAAGAATTCCTGGCGTCATTGACGGGATTCGAACTCAAGTTTTTTTTCCCAACTGGTCGAGGGGAGGACAGTGCTTATAGGTACTATGCTACCCACGAAGGAGAAATTAACTGGTCTCATTCTAGAAAGGGAAGTCAATTAGCGCCGCCATCTCTTTCTCATGTTTACATAACTCGCAAAATAATAAGAATGCTTCCTTATTTCATTATTAACTGTACCAGTGAACGTTGCATGCTTTAAGAATGGAAAAATGAAAAGTTGAAAATTAATGGGAGCTAACGCTATTTAGATATTTATGATACTTTATTTTTAGGCGCATTAGCATATATGTACACTGCGCCTATTGTCTTCATCAGGGGTAGGGAACCTACTGCTTTAAGGCCGCATGCGGCCTTTTGTCTATTTCTCTCAAATGCAAAATCCCCTTTTATTTCATGACATAACACCAAACTCAAAATATTTTTAAGGTAAATTTTATATATTCTCTTTTTTATATATCGTTATTCTCCTTATATAATTTAGCTTACAGTTACGCCATACATTACCAAAAGTTACCAATATAAAATTATTTATATTGGTAACTGTGTAGTTAGCGAGAGGCCTGTCAATGGCAACTCGGTAATTGGCGAACTGGCAACCACCCAGTGATTCGCGTCACAGGCCTGAGAGCTTCTTAAGGAAGAACTGTAACATATTAACGAAAAGTATGCGTTAAATAAAATGTATGCATTGCTCTTTCTAGTTAAGAAAAATAATAATGAATTATATGTTAAAATAAATACAAAATAAAGCATTTATTCTAATTCACTAATCTTTACAGAATATTATTGTTTCCCATATGGATGATATGACATCACTTCCACTTTAAACTGAACTTTATTTGGAAACTTTGCCTTACTTATTAGCGATGATTCGTTTCGCTGACTGCTATCAGTTGACATTCCGGTCATTCTCCCCAGTGCCATCGGTTTCTTGTACTTGTTTCCTTTAAAATTGAATGTTCAGTCAATCTGTGTATTTCGTTTTTAATTTTTACTGGTAACCCGATTATGTCAAGAAATAAGAAAAGAGCATTAAAGGAAGAAAAGAGAGTATTCAACGAAGAATGAGAATTGTTGCAGTGAAAGATAAAATTATGTGTTTTCTCGCGATGCCATATTGGCAACAGTGAAGAAATACAATGCATATCAGCATTATGCGACTCATAAGGACCACAAATATGCTAAACTAGAAGAAGAACCTCGAAAGTTTGCACTTAAAAAAATGAAAGATGGAAAGCAATACCAACAATAAGTATTCAAACTATGTCAGGACAAGGGACTGACATCACTGAAGCGACATATAAAGTAGTATATATACTTGGAAGAAGAAGTAATTTTAGAGATGTGAAAATCATAAAGAATGCATTGTTGAAGTTTGTGGGTGTTTAGATTCAGCTAAGGTTAATAAGTACAAACATCTACCTCTTTCAAGGAGGACCATAACTAATCGGCAACATGAATTAGCCTGTAATATAACAGAACAATTCATGTAATATGCCAAAGAGAAGACATTTATTATTTCGATCGCCTTCGCTGAATCCACTGACATTACTGACTCAGAGTAGGGGTTATTTTTAATTCCTGTTATTATTGCGGATTTTCATTATCATGAGGGGTTATTGACTTTAGGTATCCTTATTGCCAGAACACGTGTAATTGACATCTTCACCATCTTCAAAGAAAAATGCTGTGAAGCGAAATTGAATTTATGTAATTTAGTAAGTGTATGCACAGATGGCGCACCTTCCATGAAAGGAAAACATGAAGGATTTGTTGCTTTACTACAGAAAGAATTGCCAGATCCAGTACTTTGATTTGCTACCACTGTATTTTTCATTAGCAGAATCTGTGTGCTAAATCTACTTCTGATGATGAAATATTCAGCATGGATCTGCCCTATCATTCTAAAGTGCGCTGGTTGTCCCAAAGAAAAATACTTGTCAAACTTTTATCTTAGCGAAAACAAATCACAAGCTTTTTTGAGGAATTGAATCAACAGCTTCAGTTGATTCAATTCCTCAGCGAATTGTCAAAAGTGGAATTCTGCAGAGGTATTGCATTTTTGTGTGATATAATATCAAAGCAAAATGATCTGAATATTTTTTTGCACGGTGAAACCAAATCTACAGGGTGTTTCAGTTAAACGTTTCAGAACTTCTAAGAAGGGTAGGGTACATCCTGACAACTCGAAATCATATAGCAATGTGGGGTCGGAAATGCTTTCCTGAAGCGGTGTTGTACACAGAAGCACCATAAAAAGAAAAGAGACCGTAAGTAAGAAATCGTTTTAATAATACATGAAAAGAAGCAAAAGGTACATGGATTAAAGTAAGTGTTCGAAGTTTCTTCCACGGGCTACAATGCACGCCTCACATCTCCGACGCATGGACATCCGAACATTCTGGAATACTCCAGGCGAATTTCGAATTTCTTCGGCAGCTACTGCGATTCTTGCAACCAGCTCCTCAGCATTGTCAACAGGGGTGTCATAAAGTAGCGATTTCATATGACCCCAGAAATAAAAATCAAAACATGATAGGTCGGGTGACCGAGCAGGCCAACGCACGGGACCACCACGTCCGATCCACTGTTGACCAAATGTGACATCCAGGTAGTTACGAACATCTCCGCTATAAAGGGCAGGGGCTCCATCGTGTTGGAACCACATTGTCTGTTGCGTCGATGCAGAAATCTGTTCATCTCTCAAAAGTTGTGGCAATACTTGCTGCAGAAAGATCAAGTAGATAGGTCCGGTTAGACGACACGGTAACAGGTAAGGTCCGATGAGGTGATCTCCCATAATACCGGCCCATACATTGACCGAAAATCGAATCTGTGCTGCACGACGTCGTATTGCATGCGGGTTCTCGACCGCCCAGATATGGTCGTTATGCGTGTTGAAAATTCCTTCCCTTGTGAAGGATGCCTCATCGGAAAACAACACTTCAGCAGGAAAAAGGGGATTTGTAGCACATTTTCCAAGGTACCACTGTGCGAAAGCAATACGAGGTTGAAGAAACTTCGAACACTTACTTTAATCCATGTACCTTTTGCTTCTTTTCGTGTATTATTAAAATGATTTCTCACTTACAGTCTCTTTTCTTTTTATGGTGCTTCTGTGTACAACACCGCTTCAGGAAAGCATTTCCGACCCCACATTGCTATATGATTTCGAGTTGTCAGGATGTACCCTACCCCTCTTAGAAGTTCTGAAACGTTTAACTGAAACACCCTGTATATATGATATGTGGCTTAAAATACAGGCAATTTGGAAAAAGCTGACCTTTATCAAAACCTTGGTTACCCGATCGGAACTTTCAGCTGAACACTTTCCTGAACTGGCAAAAGTAATTAATGAACAGGATACAAACAAATCATTACGGAAATGCAACGTGCAAGAATACACAGCTGTTCTTGACTCCTTGATTGAAGGATACAATGAAAGGTTTGCTGATTTTGAGAAACGTGATCTCACACTGAAACTAGCTTTTCAACCACACCTGATTGATGTCTCCAAAGCACTTGATGACTTCCAGATGGAATTAATTGAGCTCTCAGAAGATAATATTCTGAAGTCTCTATTTGACGCGAAGAAGGATCCTCTACAAATACGGTAAAATGCTGTTGAATACCCACGTCTACATCAACATGCTCGTCTAATGCTATTATATTTGTGCTGTTTAGAGAGATCTGTAGGGTCACACAAAATTTCATTAAAATAGGATAATGGAAATCAGACAATTATTATTTCTTCGTCCGTCCGCATCTAATAATTCGATTCCCAGTGGATTTTCATAAAATTTTATATTTCTCTTGTTAGAATGATTTCTGAAGCACTAGATATGATTGCAGGTTACAGGAATGAATGAAGAATATGGCAGATACACAGAAACGAAATTTTCTCCCGTAGCTCGTTATGCAAAACAGCAAAAAGGCTTTGCTTTTTGCTTTTTTAAAATAAATTATGAATTATTACTATTTGCTAACGCGTTCGGAATGTAACTCACTGCGTATATTAACTAAATTGTTTTAGATACCAAGGATGCAATATAAGTATTATTGCAATAGTTGTATTACTGTATAGTTATACAGTAAATAGCAGAAAAGTTACACTTCGTATACTGTTCAGGTTCCAAAATTTCTATCAGAAATAAATACAAACATATTTGAAATATTATTATCCACAGGGTTCATAGTACGGCCATAGCGACAAAGATCGTTTTTTTCCCTATTTGGTACTCATTTTCTTAAATCGACTAAAAATAAATGTTAACCAAAAGAGAAACCAAATTGTTTACCAAAAGTACAACAAACTTTTTAATTTTTAATGGAAGTAATGAATAAAGTATTCTCTGTTTGTGCATTACACTTGAAAAAAATTTATCATCTTGGGCAATATAACTGAACATAAATGTCGCTGGCACTGTCAAAAAAGTTTTATAGTCATCTTCCTTAGAAAAGCAGAGCGTTTTGACAGCTGTACGCTTCGCTGATGAAAATAGATATATCCACTTTATTTATAGGGTTTGAACAAAATATTGGATTTGGAGCTACAGTTAGGAACCAAACATTTAACGGGAATAACTTTGATGCGATGAAAAGTTCTAAATAAGAAACATTACTATTAAAGGGATTCTCCTTGGGAATCTGATAAGGAACCGTCTGTAATATTTTTTATGGATAAATGACCAAAGTTGCATTGAACCATCTTGAGAAATACTTTTTATTACAAGAATTTTCTACCGGATAGGTACTCCAGGAAAGTTTCAAAGAGATAACCGAATGCCTCGAATTTAACAATTCAGATATGAGTGGTCTATATCATTACTTCATTTGAGAATAAATTGTAACTTCTAAATTTTATAAAAATGATAGAACCAACAGGTAGGCGGTTTATAATTAAAAATGATAATTTAATAGATGGTCATGAATCGTGATATACTTGTATGTTGTGTGTTTGGTGTTTGAAGGTGACATTATTTTTCCCAGTAAAGTAAGCTAAGTGATATGACAGATATGTTCCAAAAGTCAAATATATTCCAAAAGTAATCGGATGACATCTGCATGTTTCATTTTTTATCGATGCAGTATGTAATTACGTGTCGGCCTCCCTTTGGCGTTAATTACACAGTCAACGCTGTGTATTGTATGCTGGGATGTTTGGTTTGTGTGTTGCAGTTGTTCAGTAAAATCCAATGTATCGTCCTTGAAGTAATGTCAGTTCCCGTGGCCTCTATGAACTTCTAGTTGACAGTATTCGATGAGGACTGAAGGTTATTTGCATATCGCTTTTCTGAGCTCCTTGTGGCCTCTTCTTCTAAATTTTTGCGGTCTGCCTGGAAGTTTCCCAGTTGTTTGAACACCCTTCGTCCAGCAAAACAGGCAAATCGACTAGAGAACACACGCAATTTACAGACACAAATACGGGTATATAAATAAATAAATTCTTTATTGCTAATAAGTACAGGACATGTACTAGAGACAATAATACTCAACACGGCGACATGGCCAGGAGTTTTACATTATAAATGAAATTATAAATGAAATTAATTGGCAAAAGGAAAAAAATACCGTTACATGGAAATTATGAGTTACAAACATGTAAATTATAATAATGAAAAATTAGGACTAAACGTCATATGGAGGAAATTATCCCAGTTCCACAGATGGAATCCACTCGAGGAGCATGTGACGGTATTTGTAGTCGGTAGCTAATTTCTGAAGGTCGACTCCAAGATGGAGCAGTGCCTGAATTTTGGGGAGTGCCTGGGCAGGTAGGAACCGACTACACAGTTTCAACCGGTTGTATTTGAGGATTAGTGTGGGCTCTGACCTCAAGGATGGCGTAGGATTGTGCCACTGACAGAAATCCCAGATGTTTGGGGCGTTTATTACTCCTGTGTACATTTTTACTGAAGTCATTAAACGTCTGCTGTCAATTAACCTCGGGAGCCTGGGTACATTTAGCTGCTCAGCCATGTCAGTTGTTCTCAATTGAGGGGGTCGGCGATGCTTATTTGTGGCCCATTTCAGGGTCCAGTATTCACACGAGAACACCGGTTTTTGAAGTGAAGGCGACGCAGATGCCCAAATTTCAGCAGCATATAAAATAGCCGGATAAACAGTGGCTTGAAGATATCTGGTAGTGGCTGCGGCATCGTTGGAATGAAGTAAGTGTTGTTTCGCTTTCCAGCGTAGGGTGTTAAAACGCTTCCGGAGGTATTCTGTGTGATCATTAAATTTCAGCTTCGGATCAAAATAGACCCCAAGATCTTTATGGCAGGTAACCACTGGAATTGAAGGTTGAATTATTGTTGGTTGCTGTTTCAATGAGTAAGTCATTATTGCAGATTTTGACGGGTTAAGGTTTAATCCAAACATCTTCAAGTAAGTTGAAAGAGTGGTCAAGTTCTCTGTGATGGAAGACGTAATTTCCATTGGGTTTGCAGACGGTGGGATTAAGGTAAGAAACTTTATATCGTCGGCATATATTAGAGCATCATCACGATGACTCATGAAAGGAATCAGAATCGCTGAGAAGAGAAGGCCAGACAGGACACCACCTTGAGGGACTCCTGCATTAATTTTTCTTGTAAAGTGGGTTTTCTTCAAAGTGAGGTGGACGCTTCTATTCTTCAATAAGGCGGTGAGGAAAGCTAGTAGGTCTCCATTAATCCTGAAGAAGACTTGCAGGAGTCTGAGAAGGGCTGTGACGTCTAGGCTGTCAAAAGCAGCTTCAATGTCAGCGTACACTATATCTAATTCAGATTTAGTTTCGAAGGCTTGAAGAATTGATGTCTGTGCGGCCATGAGGTTTGTTATGGTGGATCTATTTTCGACTGCGAAATGGAACTGTTTCGGCTTCTGTGGCATCAGCTGTTTGTTTAATGCCGGAAGGAGTACCTTTTCTAGAAGTTTGAGGAGGGTGGAATATGTAAGAAATTACCGGGTGACCCTAATATAATAGTTTGGTTTTAGTTTGTAGTAACACCACGACGTTTCCATTTGGTGATTACACCAGGCATCTTGCTGCAATGACAAGAACAGAATTCTTAGACCCATCTATTGTATTTTGTTGATCTGTTTACATCTAATGTGAATACAGTTGCTGTTATTCCTATTCCTGAGCGAATTGGGTTGGCGGGGACATGATTCATTTTTCCCAAATCCTAGGGATGTCTAGATATTTTGGCAGTATATAGTTTTCGGACTATAAAACATCTGTAAAATAAAAATTGAATATAATATTCTGTTCCAAGATTAAAACGAGCAAATATGTCTAATTACTTATTGTACATCCTTATGCACTTAGAGGATATGCTAACAGGAGACCAAAAAAGTTCATGAAGATTTTTGAATAAAATTAAAACTTACGTAAAAAATGACAAAAACACTTTATGTTCCCTGTGATCATTTGGCCAGAGGACAAAAACTCTTAATGGATGATACCAGCTGTATCCAAATGTATACATCAAGGTCGTTGGTGAAGTGAGGACTTTGATTTGGCGGCACAGGTTTACAGGATGATAACTGATGATGTAATCGTTAGCCAGTTATCATCACACATCAACAACCCTTCCAAAAAGGCTCATTATTGTTGCAGAAAAGCAGCGAGAAGCAAATTTATGGCCACTAGAGTTTGTTGTCGGCTGTGAGTTTATGTAACGCATTTTCTTGGTTTGTACAACTTTCTCAGTGGTTGCAATTGCAGAACAGTTGAATCACATTGAATCTTACTGCAAGCACCTGAAATATTTAGTTTGAATCCGAATTAATGGCATTCTTAGTTTGTTGTCATCAATGTCGGTCGATCGTCTATCACGGGGTGCGTCATAAAATGCCTCATCCCTTGGTTAAATTATTTGAACCATTTTTTTCGTTGAGCTTCCTCGCTGGTAGCACAATTCATGTAATCACTGACCTCTCCACACCAGATGGAAAAGGTCTAAGTTCGAATCCCATCAATGATACGAGGAATTTTTATAGGCATATTTCACAAAGTTACTTCGGTCTCCGGCGATGGTAGCATGGTTATTTCTCCCAGAAACTCGGGTTTTTCGTTCAGCAAACAGAAAGGTCGACGCAGAATACATGCACTTTACAGAAACAATATAGTGGCGCCTCATAGCCTTGCTTTCTTTGGCATTTAACATCCATCCATCCATCCATCTATGCATTTCTTTATGTAAATAAATTGAACGCTTTTGTCACATTTAGCAGTTTTTTTTTTAATTTTTCAGATTATCCTTAGTTTCGATTATTCGAAAAAATTTATTTTTCCATGCAGTCCGGATAATCTGGAGTCTATACTTAAAACAAAAAAAGGGAGCAATTTGTTAGACGTGTTTGGCCCATTTAGCTTTCTCTTATCTTTTTCTGGTCCATATAGTAACCTATTTGTAACATATAACTCAAAAAATGACATGCGTAAATTGAAGTCTTGGGGGCCTTTTATGTGGGTTAACAGCATTTTAAGTACAGCAGGTGACGCGCAATGGAAATGCAGATGCGGTGTAGCTGCATGATAATACTTTTACAAGGTTAGTAATAAGACAAAATCCCACTCTATATTCTGCATCTTGTAGACTTTCCTGAGAGAAGGGGATATGTACTCCGGTACCCTTCACCCTCCACAGAAGTTGGCTTTTTTGTCCATAAAGTAGCTTAGCTATTACAAAAAATAAATAAATAAAATAAATAAACAGATACAAGATTACACACCAGACTGTACGCTGATACTTAAAAATAAAGTGTCTCGATGAAAGCGAATTACGAACTTAAATTATTTGGTACTTAAGTACTTTGAGTTTTATTTTTTTGTTTTTATTATTATTATTATTATTATTTTTCATATACTCAACGGAGTAAATTCATTAAATCGCAGACATTATCTTTTAAACAGTGAACACTGAACTCTATTTCGCTTTTGAAAGAGAGAACAATTTTCAACTAAATTTGTCTTTCTCCTAAACATACTACCAATTTGATAATGTGGTTGTTGTAACTCGGGTACATGGCTCTTCTTAAACTAATAAAGGGAATCGGCTGTTTTGTTATAAGGGGAATACAAAGACAAAATTTATACAAAATGTGAAATCAATTTTCCTTGGCTCCAGGAACACATAATTCACTAATTGTTAATCGTAGAGCAAATATATATATATATTTTTTTCTTCTCACAGAAACTCATGTTTTAAGCTTTGCAAAAAGCAACCTACCAAAGAATATACGCAGTTACAAACACAATATACTGATGCCACATGGCATCAGTAAATTCCATGACACAGCGTTAAGTTTAAATAAGCTAGTACTGCGTGTATAGTCTGTTTTATTCGAATTAAATTATTCGGTCATTTCATTTTCTCTAGGTATTTCGAGATTAAGTTATAGAAAATGAAATTAATACATATGGTAATTTCAAAATATGCAAGAAAATGTTTGCCTTGTTTTATGGCATTAATTGTTCTCTTATTTCTCTCTCTTACAAGAGAAAGAAATATGAGAACGATAGATATTTAATTATTTTAAACAAATAGCCTTTATGGAATTTTCAATCTAAGAAAATTCTAGACTTATAATTTTTTTTTTCTCCGGGTTTATAATCATACTGCAGAGCCTTGAGTTTGATCAGCAAACTTTGGAAAAACATCATCAGTTGGCTCATGAATGCTATGAGGAAGGAGTGTTGTGAATATGTCTTAATTAATGGTGATTATGGTGCAACTTAGATATGCGCGTTGGAAGTTTTTTTATAATTTAAATATTACAGCAGAGTCAATCTGAGGTTGGTGGGGAGTTAATTAAACATGTTGAATGAGTTTGGTTCCGTGGTATTGTATACGTAAACTGAGTTGGTGATAATAAGCTCTATTATTGGATACGTTGAAGGCGCCATATTTAACTGTGGTGCTACCTATGTAACTTGTTACATTCCTGTGACACATGCTATTTAGGTAGTACCACAAATACAATATAGCAGGAATGGCCAACTTAATTTGTGATGCGATCTACTTTTTTCCTTCAAAATGTGCCGCGACCTACCATCTCAAAAATTTCATTGCATAAGGTGCACAAATCGAGGGATGACTGTATATTTAAAATTCGTCGTGATCGACCGAAATTAAATCCGCGATCGACTCGTTGGCCACCCCTGCAATATAGTGTATTTAATCCCTTGTCAACAAGAATGTAACATATGTTGCATCAAGATTATTAATAGGCCTTGGTGGTATTTCTCCACTTGTTCTCAAAACCTGTGCTCCTGAGCTGACTTCTGTTCTGTGTCGCCTTTTTGGATAATTCCAATGGCGTTTTTTCAGCTGCTTGGAAATTTACTCATATCCAGCCAGTTTCTTAAAAGGGTGATCAATCCTTTCCATCCAAAAATCCATTGAAAAATGGATTTTTGAAATGTGAAAACCCATTGAAAAATCCATTAACCGCCGACCCCTAAACTATCTAGAAGCTTTCATCTATTCAATGATCGCCAGTATAGATTCCGTCAGTGTCGATTCACTGGTGATATGTTGGCTTATGTTACCCATAGTCTGTGGACAAATTCAATGGAAAACTTTGGTGAAACTCAGAGAGTTTCTTTTGAAATTTTAAAGGCGGTTTATCGTGTTTTGCATAAAGATCTTCTAAATAAGCTTCCATCTTATGGTTTGCAAAGTATTTTTTGTAATTGGGTAGCCAACTTTCTCTGTGAGCGCTCACCGTGATGGTAGACAATTCTTTGTCTTCTAACTTTTCTACTAATCATGGTGTTCCCCATGGTTCAGTTCTTCCTCCCACTCTTTTTCTCTTGTATATTAATATGACCTTATTCCAATGACTGGAAATCCTATCCATAGTTTTGCTGATGATAGCACATTGCACTACACCTTCTAGTTTGAAAAACCTTGTCCTGCACAAAAGATTCAATTTCTCGAATATCCGCTACCTTAAATATTGATCTCCAGGTAATTCTCTTGTGGGAAAAAGAAAAGTTAGTTAATTTCGTTCCTTCTAAAACAGTCTTATGTCTGCAAAAAAAAGGTTCTACTCCTCTGCTTATCTTTGACAACACTCAGATTTCTAGACAACATTTAGGTAAAAACAAAAAATTGGTAAAAAATTGATGTATATTTAGGTAAGTACATCACAAAAATTGCTTTCTCTGCATCTAAAAAACTGGGTTTTGCCTTTCGCTCTTGGGGTTACTTTTCTTCTAGGCATCTACTCACTTCGCACAAATCTCAAATTCAGATCACCGCGGAATATTGTTTCCACATCTGGGACGGCGTCCCCTCATAACCCCCTTCAGGTTTCTAGACACCATTCAAAAGAGGACAGTTAGGTTAATTAATGACCTATCCCTTACAAATTCTCTCCACTCTCTGTCACATAGACGTTCTCTTTCTGTTGTATAACTTTTCTGTAGATACTTCCATGGGCAAATTTTCTTCTTCCTCATTTATTCCTTCAACTTCCGTTTTCTGGAACACCTTTCTTCACAATTATTTCCTGAAAATTACAATCTACACAAATTCAAATGTAATATCAAGTATCTTCTTTTATTTTCTCACCATTCAACCCATACTTGGTATTATGTACTATAGGTTTTGATAGGTTCATTTTCGGGATTTTCATGAAAAACACCTTGTATAGGGAAAATTGCAGATTAATTATTAGACAAAGCAGAAAGAGTTAGAAAGATGCCTAATTAACATCATAACCATTAATGGTTGTTTAAGGTTAACTATGCATCCAAACTGAGAATCTGGTAGGTAGCTATGCCTAAGTTTCGAACTAGGTTACTGTAAATCGACTCGAGTAGGAGAGGATGATGCCGGAGGCTTCTCTGTTGATTTGGATGATGAAGAGAGAACAGGAATAACTTGAGGACAACTGTGCTGGGAATAGTTACCTTTCTTGTCAAACCCTATTGGAAAATGCGTTTCTTCTAAACGAATTCACGAGAAAGGCTTCTTCTGATGTTAGTCCTAGAAGGTAGTACGGTGGTTATAATCACCACCCTCCTTATACCAGGTGGAGAGAACTCTGGTGCGAATTCCGTCAATGGCACTAGGAACTTTTATGAGCTTTTTCATTCCGTGGCTGAAATAGTCAATCCTAGGCGATTACAGAAAGTTTTTTTTCTCCCATAAACTTGGGTTTTTCGTCCAGAAAAACAGGAAAACCGACCAGAGAACACTCGTTCACACTTGAGTGGATGAAGTTGTTCTTGGATAATCCAAATATGATTTTTTCCCTTCCCCTTTCTCTTTTTTCGAAGCCAAAATAGGTTAACCCTGGAACCTGCATTTTTGTTGAGCATGCATGAATTGTTTTCTTGAATAAAGGCTCCTTTGAATATTCTAGTAAAGAAACTGGTATCTTATATTTTTATTTAGATTTTAGCTTCTCTGGGTGTATTTAAACAAAGGTCTTTCATTACTGGATAAAATATGCTTTTAAAAGAAATTTTGTTGTTTATACAGTGATAAAGCGAGAAATGTTATTGATTTTATCGCTAAAAGTACCATTTAATAATGATAATTAGTAATAAAATTTATTAAATTTTTGTATCGTTTATATCTTAAGTATCGGTAGGATGTACTTACTATAAATTATTTTTTTTAACCGATACATAGGATGTATTTAGAATGCTTTTTATCAAAGGTGAACGAAATTTTTAGTTATCTTCCTTTGGTATCTGGGCTGCTTGCCCTCTTCTAATCCCTTAAAAACGCCTACCTTCCACTCGATCACTTGGGGAACGGCACGAACCTTAACGGCATCGGTGTCGTTGAGGCTCGTGCTGTTCATATACCCTTATTATCATTAAAATATGGAACATTTTTCAAAATTCATATTTATAATGATGCCTCGAGGCCACCATTAGGCACAGTCAGGGTAACTTCAGAGAACGAGAGAATTGACACTCATTTTCGTTTAGTTTTTTTTTTTTTTTTTTTTAACTGGATTTGTTGTTTTTAACTATGTGGAGGAAGTATAGGAAGATATTTCGTCTTTCGTATGTTTGCTCCGAAAAGTTATTTTTGTTATTTTACATTTTTTTTCAGCTTTCTTGTTATCGCACAGTTCATGTTACACAAAGAAAACCACAACTGAAGTTAAATTTAAGCAAGTTTGTTAGCGTTATTAGTTTCATAATATAATATCCATTGTTTTAGTATTAGTATTAGCCATATATTTCAAGAAAGCCGCCACCAGCTTTTGCACTAGCCAATAAATAGCTAAATAAAAATAAAAAAACATAAAATATGAAAATAAACAAAGAAATAAATATATAAAAAATAAAACAAACAACCTAGGTGTTTCCTCTCCTCATATTGATAATTGCACAACTAACATTTCAGCATTTCTTCAAGCTGTCGGTCTCAACTACCCATAATTCATTGCAAGAATTAACAGCTCACTGCTTAAAAGAAAATACTGTACAATCCTGTCTAAAGCCCTTTGTTACTAATCCTATCTAAAACTCTTTCTTCTTACGATCCAGTCTGAAGCTCTTTCTTCCTGTAGTCCTGTCTAACTCTCTTTCCCTGTATTTTGAATTTATGGACCTGATTTCTGGAATAATTTAAAATAATAGTGAAAATTTCACCTTTATTCAATTTACTGTCCCCTCTCAGACGCTTAAAGACCGCAATCAGATCCCAAGCTCAGTAGACCACATATCGATATCTTTTCTCTTATGGGTGCCCTTTTGCGGATCTCACCAAACGGGTTGTTTTTCTTTATACGCTTTCAAGAAGCTCGATGTCTTGTTTTATTATTTCATTATGTGGGCTCGAGTTTATACTATGTATTTATATATGAAAACTTAATGTCACATACCTTTTTGAATGCATTTACAAGCTTTATCTTTACAGATGCGGTTTCTACACTTGGAAAAGGCGTGGTCTTAAAATAATCTTGTGTTCTGACTGTGGGTAATGGTTGTGCTGTTAGGTAGTACTTCATATATAAATTTAATTTATTATCCACTAAATAAAAAAAAGTATAAGTAATAAGAAATAAAAACAAAGTGTGGCATTCCTACCTCACCCTACCTAAGGGAGTTTACGACTCATATAAAAATTCAAGTGAATTCTCACAATGATTTTTTCAATCGATCTACTTTACAAACTGTCTATTTTACATAGATATGTCTCAATGGTAAACAAATTTATTAATTTAATTGTTTATATTTGATAAAAATTGTCCATTTTTGCAATTCTTGAGAAGGGAACGCACAAAATGGTCCGGCTCTCAGTATTCTTTCTGTAATCCTCCATTCCAAAAATGAAAAGATACAAGATTATCATCTTCTGCTGTTAGGATTCTAATGATATTTAACAGCAGAGAAGCTCCATCATTGGTATACTTTTAATTATTGGTTCATAATGTAGAAAGGGCTACGATAAAACGATGGACGAATCAATACACTATACAATACAATGTTTTCAGTTGATGGTGGTCCTACAGAAGTATACGTGTCATCTAGATTTATCATAGGCATAGTTTTCAATCATGGAGCCAAAAGAACCTAAGAGAAAGTAAACTGCGTCATGGTAGAGATTTTCTCATGTAGTTACATCCGAAAGCTTAACACTCGTTATCACATACCTTTTTGAATGCATTCTAAGCGCCCTTCATTCGTTAATGAAGTTTACTTGCATTTACACGCTTTATCTTTGTAAAACAAGACCACATATGATCTGCTCTTTCTTTGTTGTTCCAAGCCGCAAAGCTCTGTCGAAGAAGATCTCATTAATTATTACTAGCGGTTTCATGCGCTAACATGCCGCCTTTTTTAAAGCATAACTGGATGCCACCAGTCTACCCCTGAGACTCTACCCTCGGCCAAATTCAGTAGCTTTTCCGATAGACAATTCCCAGAGATCGTTATTTGCCTTATTGTACTCTCTTAGTGGACTCTCTTCACTATTTCTCCGTCCCTTCGCTCTTCAAGATACAAAGTACCTTTCCAACTTATGCATAACTGCCGTTGTGGGTAGCACAATTGGTGTGATCACTATTTTTTCCACTAATGGGAAGGACCTGTGTTCGAATCCCATCAATGATGCGAAGAATGCTCTTTTTTTTTTTTTTTTTTTTTACAACGTGGTTGAGTTAATCGGACTCAGGAGTGGGTCATAGTTTTTTTCTGCCAGCAAACTCAAATCGACCACAGAATACATTTACAGATATATTATAGGGCGCAATATGGCTGTAGGGTTTTTTAAACTGCTGAAATTAATCCTTACATGATGTTTACTAATAGCTATCTGTTTACTAATTCATATTCTAGAACAAAAGGACAAATATTAAGAGGTAAGAAATGAGTAATCAAATTAACGACTCTAGGTAAATGCAATCGCCATAATTTATGAGTTAAAGATCTCAATCAGATAATTCTGCCTTTATGGTCACTGAAGAAGTGGTGAAGGAAATACCACGAAAAGGCTGAGAATAATCTGTAATTCTTTAAGAAAATAAAGGAAGATGAGTCAGGTTGAACTGCTCATTATTTTATCAGTTTCTATTTCTTGATATACATGTGCACAATTCTGCTGAAAGAACATTAAAAAAAATTCTAATTTTTTGATCAATGAGTGGGTATCTCTTAATTAGCTTATAAACGGTTAAATTACTGTTTAATTTAACGGTAAATTAAATGGTATTTACCATTTAATTAAATACCAATTACCACTTAATTGATATTTAATAATAGCAATTAAATTTAATAATTGGTATTATTAAATTTAACATTGATAAGTTCATTTAATCGCAAATACCAAAGAATTTATAATGAGTTTTAAATAAATAAATTATACTTTACAATTACCATAGTAATAGTTAATGATTATCGTTTTAGTTAATATCGAAATATCGTTGAAAATAATAACTCTCCATATTATTTTTTTTTGGTTCTTAAGTAAGTGTCTAAAATTCACAGAAGATGGCGCCATACTATTTATGAGAAATAATACTATACATATTCAATCTTAAGTTACAATGGGAGAGTCCGTTATCCGAAAAAAAAAACTGAGAATTGATTACTTTAAATAACGGACTAACTCGGAAAGAAATTGAATGCACATAGAATATTCATTGATGATAGATAATTGATCAGGTATAAATCTGCATGTTATTTTTGAGAAATTTTTGGAGAATCATTTGGAATCGGTGTGGCAATGAAGTTCCCAATTTGGTGCGGTCGTGTTCGATTCGATGAGTTTGAAATAAACGGAACTGATGCGTTGTAGTTCAAATTTCCTCCGATAGATGATGGTACAGAGAATAGACTGTCCAATAGATAGGTTGCAAGTAACAACCAGTTTCGCTAGTAGCGTTAACGTTCTATGTCACAATTTTGCAATGGAGCAAAGAAGAAACATTAAATTTTTACTTTAAACTGGGAAAATCTGAAACAGAAGTGTATGAAATATTAAGAACTGTTTATGGTGATGAAACTTTAATGGTATAAGCGGTTCAAAGACGGATGTGAGGATGTTTGCGATGACCCCAAGAAGTGGACATTCTCAACCCTCTCGAAATGAGGACAGAGTTGCAAAAGTTTTGGAAATTGTGGCAAAAGATCGTCGTCTGAACCTTATAGTTATAGCAGATGAGTTGGATATGAATAAGGAGACTATTCGTAAAATTATGCATGAAGATTTAGGGATAAATTAAGTTTTTGCAAAATTTGTGGCGCACAGCCTCACGGATGAACAGAAGGAACGAAGAGTGTCATGGTGCGAAGACATCATCCCGACCTGCTAAGAAAATTCTAAGTTCCTCGAATGTATTGTCACTGGAGATGAGTATTAAGTGTTTCACTACAATGCAGAGAACAAGCGTAAGGACATGCAATGGATTTGAAAATCATCATCAAGGCTCCATACGTTCGTTTACAGAGGTCCAGGATTGTGAAGATGCTGATCATGTCTTTCGATAAACAGGGAATGATTCACAAGCAATTTATACCTGAAAGGGAGAGAGTCAGCGCTGCATTATACATGCAGTTGTATAATGCAGACAATAATGCTGCCAATTCTGCACTTGTTGTGACGACACTTCTGACGAAACATATTATTATTATTATTATTCAGCTTTATTAACCATATTGGTTCACCACTGAGCAGCCTGCAGGCTAGATGGGTGTACAGTGTCAGGAACAACGGATATAATTACAAAAGTCAGTAAATTGTGACATAATAACATTATATAACGTGTATAATTGTTATAGAATTGTATATACAGACTCATTGATATAATACTATCTGAATTTTAATTTACAAATGCACAGTACCAGGAGCAATGCTGGAGGTGCAGTTTACAGTTAAACAGTCTGTATAAACTTACAATTTTAGTTCCACGTTCTTGGAGGAGTCAGTACAAAGCAGAGGAGACGGAGCTTATAAGATCCTATAGGTTGACTTGACGGTAGGTTTATTAAAGTATTTGTTGTCTCTAACCCTTATCAATGATAAATTTATTTAAATTAATTCTAATGTTGTTGAAGAACACTAGGGTATTGCTTGGAAACATATTCTTTGGACCTGAGAGATTTGTGAGTGTCATTCTGAGAGGCAAGTGGCATATCTGCCTGCACAGTGGTAGAGAATGAAAAGGACCTTACCCCCAGGTCCATTTCATTCTCTACCACTGTCAGTGTAGTACCACAGAGTTGATAGGTTGCTCTGGGGTTGCTGTTTCCCATATATAGTACTTTACATTTGTCAATGTTAAATTTCATTTACCACCTCTCAGCCCATCTACTCAACCTTTCCAGATCCTGTTGCAGTAGCATACTGTCAGTAGTGTCCTTGACAACCCTGCCAACCTTTGTATTGTCTGAAAACGTGGACATTAAGCTTGATATACCATCATCAATATCATTTATAAATACAGAAAACAATAACGGACCCAACACTGAACCCTGAGGGACTCCACTAATAACATTAGTCCACGATGAGCAGTGTCCATTGATTACAACTCTCTGTCTTCTCCCCCTCAATCACCCCTTTATTCATAGCAGCAATTTTCCTTCAATGCCACACTGCTCCAATTTGTGCAGCAGTCTTCCATGTGCAACAGTATCAAAAGCTTTTCTAAGATCCAAGTATATAATATCGAAGACATTCCCTGCATCCAGTTCTTTTCTGATTGCATCATAGTATCCAATCAAATTGTTCAGGCAAGACTTCCCCTTAACAAAACCATGCTGTGTCCGAGCTATAACTGAAGTCTTGTCTAAATGATCCTGCAGTGTTTCTTTAACCAGTGCCTCCATTAATTTTCCTGGAACAGAAGTTAAACTATAATTACTTGTGTCAGCCTTTGATCCTCCTTTGTGAATTGGGGTCACATTTGCACATTTCCAGTCTATGGGTACCTCCCATGAGTCCAAGGAAGCTCTCATAATTATGGCTAAGGGTTTGCTTACTTCCTTTGCTGCCTCCTTTAATATAACTGGATATATCCCATGCACCCCAAGTGCCTTTCTTGTGTTTATCTTCAACAATTTCTCCTCCACTTTACTCTCAGTTATTACAAGATTCTCTAGCTTACTGCCAGAGTTTAATACACCTCTGGCATTCCCCTCGCTGAATAACTCCTCATGTGTGAATGTCAATGTAAAATATTCATTTAGTTTGTTAGCTACCTGAGCAGGATCATCTACAGTTGACCCATCGATATCAAGTGGACAAACAAACATATGCTTGTTTGTCTGTTATTTGGTTTTTAGGAGCATTAGCAACTAAGGCCATATTGCTCCGGGATATGCGGTGGTCATTCCCTGACCTTTCCGCATCCTCCGTATTTGGTGGTCACGGGTTCGAACCCCTGTCTAATCAAGAAGCGTGTGCTACGCACTGCTGCTCCTGCCCACTTGGCAACGTAGGGGAGGCGCCATATATATATATATATATATATATATATAATTTTTTTTTTTTTTTTAGGTCCTAGCCACTGAGATCTCAGGAAATTAGGTGGCAAGACCTGCCAGAGTGAAACTAAAACTACTGGGTTCCTGGTCTGCCTCTACGGGGCGAAGGTGGGGCAACGTTGGGCCTCAGCATGGGTTCAGCGGCTAAACGACCAGATGAACAACGGTACACGACACTACACATATACAATATCCATACACTTTAAATCTCTGGCATTTCAAGTGAACTGGTACACCCACAATGAAAACTACGCGGGAAACCCCTGGTGCCGTCTGACACTAAATACAGCTTACAACTTACACCCTCTGGTACTTCGCAGGGTGCCATATGACAACGCTATTAGCCGGACAAGGCCTTGAATGGGTTGAGCACGCTGAATTCTGATGGGATCCTTCCACTTGTTCAGATTACGAACCTAAGGGGGCATAAATTCAAATTAAGAAAGGACAGATGTAGAATAGATGTGCGGAAATTTGCCTTTAGCCAGCGGGTGGTTAATTGCTGGAACAAACTTCCATCTGTCGTTGTGGAAGTTGATAGGTTGAATAAATTTAAGGAGGAACTGAACAGGCATTTGGAGGGAATGGTGTGATTTTTTTTTTTTTGGCTGATGCTGCATAAGCTCATACACTTGCTTCTTGCATCACATGCCACTACTACTACATGGACCCTACAAAGAGAAGCTGTTTGGCTTCGGACTCGTTGAGGACCCCCAACTGCATATGTGGGAAGAGCGAAAGTTAAAGCCACATAGTCTATGATTGTCAACACTATGAAGACTTCAGAGGGTTACTAATAACAAGATTGAGATACCTCCCAAAAGGATTGGAGCAACACTTCCTGGACACTGAGGAGGAATATAGGACGTTCTCACAGTATGCGCAAGACATGTTCACCAGGAGAAAAACACTAACAGCTATCTACACCAATGTACACAGAGATTGATAAAAATCGCCGCCAAATGTGACAGAAAACTGAAACCCGCAGGTGACTAGCAATTGGACAAGAAGAGTGCTGATCACACGGAAACGAAAAGCAAGGACGAGGTTTGGCACATGTGTGGCAAAACCGAGAACAGAGAACAGACTAAACGGAGCTCAGCTGCAAACAGCCTGATGACGATCTGGAAAAGGCACCCTAGCACCCTTCACCTATTATTCCCACTTCCTTGGGAGAGGGACGTTCTCTGTTCCCTCCCCTCCTCGCCACCCCAAAAATTCTACTCTGGTGAGGCATGAGTATGCCCCACTGAAAACTGGAGCTATCTACTCTGTTGGCCCTATATCTCTGTCTGTTCTTCCCCAATCTTCGGTCTCCCCCCCCCTACCTTGATCACAGCGAAAGCCCCACACATAAAAAACTTAACATGATAAAATTATCTTACGCTCAAAATCCGGCCTAGCAAACCTAAGCGATATTACCCCTACGATAGCGCAGATATTTTTAGATTCTAGCCGCCGAAACCCCAGGAAATTAAGCGGCAGGACCTGCCAGAGTGAATCTACGGCTACTAGGTCCCTGGTCTGCTTCCACGGGGAATAAGTGTGGCAACGTTGGGCCTCATTAGGGGTCCAACGGTTAAATGACCAGATGAACAATGGTACAGGACACTATACATAAAAAAAAAATAAATAAATACATTTTCTGTTTATACTCCGAGACGACCAAACGCTCAGAGGAGTTCGTAAGATAGATTGAATACAAGAAACAGCAACGTATTTAGCAGTCACGGGTTTCAACCCCGGTCACTGAAGGCACGTGTACTTATGCACCCGCGCCCCTGACCACTAGGCTACGACAACCGCAATGAACAATTCTCACAAACTTTTAAATCTCTGGCATTTCTCAGCGAACTGGTTCACCCACAATGAAAGCAACGCGGCGATGGGAAAAACCCTATTGCCGTATGACAACAACACACACTTACACTTACACACCCTCTATTTAACATTCAGGATGACTTGGATATCGTTCTTCGTTCACTGCTTTATTATTGTCGTGTGGGCAGACTTGGAGTCATTAAGTTCTAGTCCTTTCGTCTCTAGGTAGTCGGTTAGATGCTTTATTTGTGTTGGTAATGCTTGTTGGTTTATTGCCGCTGTGTGTTGATGGTCCCTCGAAGTCACAAAGAGTTTAAAATCATCAGCATATGAGCTAAAATTAGGATATGTTGCTAGGAAGGTTCCAACACTGCAACAAAGAGAACCTACCAGATAACTATTCATAACAATGAACAGTTATCTGGTAGGTTCTATGGGAAATAACTAGCCGTCTCGGTTGAAGTAGGTTTTCTAGTATGTGGACTAAGGAGTCAGGTACTTCGAAGTAGTTTTAGATATGTATAAGGACGTTAACTGATATATTGTCAAATGCTGATTTGATATCGATGAAGACAATATCTAACTGTGATTTTTTATTCAGGACTTGTTGTATCCTAAAGAGTGGATCTAGTGGCGAGGGCGGTGGACTAAACAATTTTTGACTATTGCTGGGTGTACCAATTTTTCAAAGATTTTCATAAGGGAACATCCAATGAAAATGGGATGAAAATCCTTGGGTAATTTGGAATATCTAAATTTAGGTATAGGCTTCACGTAGTAGCCTCGCCACAGTGATGGGATGATAGCAGTTTCAAAAACATATTAAAAGATTTGTAATAGGAAGTCTACTATATATATGGAACACATTTTCATTGCAAATAGGGTCAAGCCACAGGTCCTACTGCAGCTTTGTTAGGAAGGATATTAATTACTTTATCAAATTCTCCTTTGTGATGCAGATATGTTTCCAAATATCCTGTAAGGGAGAACTGGTGTTACATGAGAACTGTCCTATTGGTTAAAGAACATATCAGTCCATTGCTAGATTAGTTTCACGTCCATGTCAAAGTGGTGGTTCCGGTGGTTGAGTGTTCTCCGATGAATCTTCATCCGCAAGATGATGTGATGATATTGTGCTTTTTATTTATTTATTTTTTTTTTTGAAGTCTGAGAAAAGTGGCTATTTTCCATTCGTATGTTTCGAGGTCTGTTATCACACCAGATCTCGTTCACTTCCTATATGACTTCTGTTTCTGTTTGAAAACTTCTTTGATTTTTCTGATTCAACCAGAAAAATCAAAGAATCTGTTGGTAATCTGAACTTTGGATACTCCAACAATGGCAATGTGTCTTGTCTTAGCTGGTTGGCAAGTGGCTGTGTTGCCTCCTCAATCGTCTTCGAGAAAAGATTCTCCAGTTATAACTTGAGTGGTGATGGATCACATTTCATGTTTTAGAAATTTAGAAAAGGTCCATCAGCTTAGATGACGGGGGAACTTCCTGATTCTCGATTTCGATTTGTGTAGTACTTTAGGGAGGAAAAGAAAATAAACAAGTGATCCGCGAGCGTTCAGAGGAGAAAGGAAATGAGTTTGGTTGAGATGATACATCTGGAAAATTATGCAAAAGCAGATATAAAGCTTGATTATCTCTCGTTGGAGGTGTCTGAAGTTTAAGTTCACTTAAAATGCTGCTACATGTCTTGGGACAGGTGTATTAAAATCTCCACCAACTGCGTTTGGGAAGTTTAGTGCAAGGCTGATTATTTAATGATCACAGAAATGGCGTCAAACACATCTGGCTGATTCATTGCTCTTTTGTCAGTGATCAGCTACAAACAATTGGACACCACCACCACCCTTCTTATTGATCCTCAGCGGAGATAGGGGAAACCCCTGGGGCCGTCAGGCAATGAATACTTTTGACCCTTGGATTCCCAATATTCTTATAGGGTACAGTTTGTAG
Source organism: Mastigoproctus giganteus (assembly GCF_048544385.1). NCBI lineage: Eukaryota > Metazoa > Arthropoda > Arachnida > Uropygi > Thelyphonidae > Mastigoproctus > Mastigoproctus giganteus. The sequence goes on from NC_143583.1 coordinate 46,081,441, forward strand.
ATCAATGTAGCTCTCATCCGTCAGGTCAGGTCTCAGTGAGGCAGATGACTCTACCCAGTGGAGTTCTTATCTGAGTTCTATGCAGATTTTTGATGGGTGGTCCTCTAGATTTCTTGCTAGCGCTCTTGCTGTTAAAGGGTTTAACACGAGCTCTTGGCTGCCGCATTTTAAATCTAAAACGATGTCTACAACTATTAGGACATATGACAATGAATAATGCGTAGGTAGTGGTTTTTTTTCATTGCCCTGACGTTAACAGTTATCCCGTACACCTTTTCAAAGAAGGCCTTGACACATCTAGCTCGCATGTAGGACCAAGTCGTGATACAAAAACCTTCTCTTTGGTTTGCACTGCAGTAATGTTCTAGACATCATCTAGTCTCTTCTCTTGAGCTTTGCGAGTCGTGTTCCGACTATATTCGGGGTTTCTTCTTCTGGATGGGACTCTCTGAGTTGGGATCTTGGTCACGATAAGATGTCATGTGGACATCGTTGGTTCCCAGAGCTACCAATATGGTGGAGAGATGCCACTAGTGCATAAGTGGTTCTGCTACTTAGAGTTTTAACGATTGGATCTTGTCCAAAGGACTTCTGACTGAGCGGAGAAGACAGCCCAATAGGACCAAAATTTCTCTCTGCAGGAGGAGTGTCGTCCCCTACTTGGTAGTTATGAAAGTTGAGATTCCGACGAAGAATATACCTTCTTTTCTAGAACTGCCCGGCGAAATTTGAGCACTAGAAGGCATATCATTGTGCAGATCAACATCCATTCTACTCTCCCGATCTAGCAATAGCAGACTTCTTGCTCTTCCCCAAGGAAAGAGATTTCGAGGTGTTGAGGACAATAAAGAAAAACTTACCAGTCGAACTGAACATCATCTCTTTAGATGTCTTCGCTTACTCTTTCCAGAAACTTTCAGAATAGTTCAATAAGTGCATTCAATCAGGTGGTGATTACTTTGAATAAAAATAAACCATTTTTGAGTTCCTTAACTTTGTGTTATATCAGTCAGAAAACTTTATTGCCACACCTCGTATGTTGTTATAGGATTTCTGAGCAAGAGCCACATTTCTTAGGTCACATTGCGCCAGTGTGTATGTATGTTCGCTGTTCGATTTGAGGAACGGGGGGGGGGGGGTGGCTCCGAGTGGAGGGCAAGCTGAAAGAATTCTATTTAAGATTTCTTTCATATTTCAGTGGAATATATCGCTTTAAAATGAAATTAACTTAACATTATATTGCACATTATTATGTAAACAGTGGTGAAAAAAATGACGATACAAAATTGTGTAGATATTTTGACATAAATATATTAGTTTGCATACAAGAAAAGATAATAACCAATTTTTTTTTACAGGGTTCAAAGAAAAATGAAAATATGCAAACTAAGATCACGTCCTAATGTTATGAAAATTAACTTATATGTATATTAATAAAAACACTTTGCTACAGCTATGATTCACATATAATGAACCCTAGATAAAAATGGCTCTTTTTGAAATGATGGCTCTCTCTCTCTCTTTGAAACAATGAGTTTCTGCTGCCCTTAATCAAAATGGTAACAACGCCACCGCTGCCCGTATATAAGATAAAAATGAATTAAGATGTATAAAGTTCCTTGCTCAGTTCAATCTGCAATATTAGACCAGATAACTTTTCAAAAGAATGGAGAGTTTCCACATATTCACCGAAGAGTAATTGCATTATTAAGAAAGCATTGTAAGGGAAGAAATATCGGTATAGCTTTAGAAACAAAATGACCACTTTGCAGTTCAGTTTGGAATCCTACATAATGCACGAAAAACCATGTAAACTGGCGCCTTTGACCAAAGGTATCTAAATGTCCCCCCCTTCACCCAAATAAAAAAAAAAATCAATCAGCTAGTTAGCGATCTCTCCGTCTACTTAGGTTTATTATGAGATACCGTATTTTTCGGAGCATAAGAGGCTTTGGATTGGAGAACATAGCACGATTTTCAAAATCGTGTACGTGAGAACAAAATTGAACAAAACAGAATGTAGAAGAAATTAATCATACGAATAACATAACATTAAACATTTAAAATGATATTGATAATCATAAACATATTTTTATTATTCATTTTATTGTTTCATGTTACTGTTTTATTTATGACTAATTCTAGTACAATATGTTTAGCATGCATGTGGAAATTTGCAATGCAGGATAAATAACTGAATTCCGGTACTTCTTCGCATAATATGAGACACCTGTTACTTCTTACATTTTTATTTATTACTTCAATCAAATTGGAATCTATAAATCTGTATTATACAAATTTATGAATTTTTCCTCTGGCACAGCATTATGCTACAGGAGGTGAACAGTTCAATAAGCAAAAATTCTGAAAATATCACATATGTAAAAATCATGAACAGTAGACTGATTACTTTCTCAGTTGTGTTCTCGGAGAGTAATGAATCTATGCATTTAGATGGTTGATAACTACAGAACGAAGATTGCAACTTACCCATATGCAGACATTAAAAAAATGTCACAGAGTTCATTCACCTTTCTTGAAAAGGAACCCATAGCTTTACGGCACTAATTACAATTGAAATCCAGTATATATTTTCGCGAATATGTTTGTTTTGTAGGCTTTGTCCTCACGTACAAGTTCACTAAAGATTCGCATGAAGTAAAGCGATTGATAGTATGGTAATGGAACATGTATCGTAAGCCCCTAAAGTGCTAGCAAGTAGTGGGCTGCATCAGGGCCGGGGAAGGCACCTTTTTCTCTGTGAAAATATTCGAAAGCATATTGTGGCAATAGCAGTGTGCCTCCAGGGGCAAAAATTCGAGTGCTGTTAAAAAGAAACTCCTTCAGATAGCGAAGGAATTTCTTGTTGCTTTGTTTAGCCAACGTACGGGCTAAATTGTAGTTTATTTCGGCTTGCAGTCCAAATGTAACCAGCACATGGACAGTTTTACTTCTGTAGTGTTTATTTTGAAAGAAGTTCTAAATTTTTTCATTAAATTCTTGCTCTGTTCTACATGAATAAAATACATAAAAAAGATTGCAGTGCCAATTATAGAGGATACTAATTAATGAGATTTTACTGTGTTAAGGTAAGATAGTTTTATTGATGCCCACTGATCGATGTGTATATTTCAGAACGATAACTGTACCTTTGCAGTTATTGAACGATTTACTTATTATAGACACCTGTCACTTTTATTTTCTTGATTCTTTCTTTTTTTCCCTTTTCTTTTTATGTTGAAAGAGATTTCGTTGCTTTTGTGTATATAGGCACTCTTTTTTATATACACAGTGTATAGGCAGCCATCGAACTCTTGGCAGATTGCCTTCCTAGAAAGGTACCATAAGTTGAAATTGATATAGTTCGAAACCGATTTTCATCATAGAAACAATGCTATAACTCTCCTGACCAAGTGTCTCATACGTAATTTTTTTAAAAGATATTAATTCACAAAGTACATTTAATTGCAACACCATTATTGCTTCTATTATTGCTGAAGATGAAACCTGTGCTTCCAATATGGAGGTTGTTGTTGTTGTTGTTGTTGGGTTTTACAAGCATCAGCAACTAAGGCCATGTTGCTCGTTTGCTAGACGAAAAACCTGAGTTTCCGGGCGAAAAAGCGACCATGCTGCCCTCGCCTGAGACCGACTAACTGAGCCACGTTGTGAAAGAGGCCCATAAAAATTCCTCACGTAATCGAGGGAACTTGAACTCAGGTCCTTTGCAACCGGTGTGGAGAGGACGGCGATTCTACCACGTGTAGTTCCCACGAGAGCCCAATATGAAGGCTGACAGAGGAGGAGCAGATGTAAGGAGAAGGGTCTCACTAAGGGAACACGTCATTCTGCAAAAGTTGACTCTACACCATGCACACTATATTTCGCGTAACCAAGCGGCCTGGTGCGTTAGCAAACATTATTTGGTTTATGTATTTTATGGGCTAAATGCAATTTTCAGCTCTGTTAGGAAAATAATTTTCGCAGCATCCCTTAGAAATTATCAAGGCAGCCTTAAATACAGTAGCATCCTGTTTTTCTTTATTTTTATTAAGACGACTATTATTTATTTAATCGCTTAAAAAAAAACAGTGCCTACTTTATTTTACTTGAATATTTTTTCATTAATTGCGGACATGGATAATTTTTTATTAAAATTGCATGTGAAATATTTCTCTATTTTAATCTACCTAATCTTTCTAATTTAAATTATTAATATTTCGTAAACTAATATATCGATCTAAAAATAAAATAAAAATGATAAAAAAACGAATCTAAAAATAATAAAAGTATGTGGTAAGATATTCAATCCTATATAATGTCAATATATATGCTAATTTCTTCCGTTTCTTAACTTAACAAACATAAGTTTCCGTTTATATTTTAGGACGGTTACGTAGGTAAAGAGGAATTAAAGAGAGAGAGAAAGAGCATCACCGTACACTTAGCACGTGGGATTAAATCACGATGTTATATGTAATGTTTTAAATTTATATTTAAAGTTTTATATCTGATTTAGTACAACCTTGAGAGACGTCTAGAGATTTATATGCAAGAATCCATCCATCCCTTCATTTTAGAAAATATTGGGCGCAGCACTTCCATTGAGATGAGCAAGTTGTTTTTCTGAATTAAGCCATGTTTCTGATAAATAAATGAGACGAATAACCCTTCTTCTTTGAAGTATAGCGAGATTATTAACTTAGACCCAGTGGATATTTTACCTGCAGATTCTTAATGCATGAAGAATCACTTAATCAGATCAAGGATATTGCTTCCTCTTGTTGCCTCTTTAATATGTTTCTATTGAAAACAATCATCCAAGAAATCCAAAAAAGTCTTGCTAGTGTGTGTGAGTGATCAACCCACAAATTCCATCTGGAAAGTTAAAATCCCCTATTATAAGAATTCTGATTTATATTTGCCCAATCTATTTCTCTATAGAGCTGTTTGTTATACTCATCACAGTCATTAGGCCTACAACACACTCCTACTCTCAAGTTTATTTTCCCAGTGCTATGGACATTCTGGTAAAACAATGGAATACTAATCTTGATTACGCTATTGCAGAAACTTTTTGATTTCTATGCATAGTACATATTGGCTTGAGTGTTGTCCTCCGCAGCGAAGTGGTCAGGAGCGGGTGTGCGGTAACACACACTCTATGAGTAGACAGGGGTATAAGTCCCTGCCTGCGAAATATGGTCGATCTGCCAACCTGCAATAGATCAGCGTTGTAGATTATGGTCCATTTCCCTCAACATGAATCTTTGAGGAAGTTTCCATCCTGCGGTGGATTGATGATGGCTGCTGTTTACCTTTTTTTTTTGGTTGTAAAGAAAACTTTTATTCTTGATTCTGCCGACTAGGTTGTGAAGCTGAGTAAGTGGCCCCTGTTCACTCATAGAAGATGATAATAAAGGAGACGTACAATCCACGTGTAGTTTTTAATTGTTTTGGTTTCAGCTGATGTCATGTTTGCGGTTCTAAAATGTAAAATTAGGCCTATGTAAAATGAAATCAAATAAACGCTGTTGAACTGTAGGACTTCAATTATTACTTCTTAAAAATTTGGCTACTTAAAATTCTATTTCAGTAACCGACTTAGCCGTATCATCCATCGTTGATCATCCACCGTTAAATTTCAGAGTCTAGAAAAATTCGAAGTGCACAGTACTGAAATTATGGCTAAATACGCGATCGTCAATAAAGCTGAGATTATCAGCGAAAACGTCGATTTTATTTAATAACCATAATGTGCTTAATTAAAATTGATTAAACAAATATGCATATCAGGAAGAATAATTTTACAAAGTGCCTTCGTAACCGACTAATTAACCCTACAATTTTTCATTAAATTAGCTGGAAAGAAAAACATTATCACAACTCAGAATTCCGATACGACAGCAAATTCTGTATTTTTATTTTTAAATTTTAATCTCTGTGAGAGTAGGTAGTCACAAAACAAACATAATCAAAGTGTTGATTTATCTAACAAGACGGAGAGAGGTTAATTTATTTCTGCTAACTGACATGTCCGCTGAGAACCGCTTGGGAAGCATCACACAAAATACGCTGTGACATTTGTCGTGTTTTCGCTGTCTGTTCACTTGCCAACGACACTGCAATATTTGGTACTAGTGTACTGAATAAAGACTACAGCTTTGGCATCAATATTCAAGAGAGTATCTCCTTTGAGGATATGGTATGGTGTCCGGGAGCATGACTACAGGATAGACAACCATAAGAAGAAAGTAATGTAGGAAGAGAAGAGATACGTAGGGTAGATAGAAGGTAGTGAACTTGTGTGTGTGTGTGTGTGTGTGTGTGTGTGTGTGTGTGAGAGAGAGAGAGAGAGAGAGAGAGAGAGAGAGAGAAAGAGAGAGAGAGAGAGAGAGTGTGTGTGTGTAAGAAAAACAATATCAACTTTTAATATCAGAAAACAGAATTTATAAAGGCACTTCTGTTCCATGATGTGAGTGTTTGGTTCGAAAAACATGAGAGGAATATTTTGAAAAAACGAACAGAGTTTCCATTCAGGAATCATAAAGCGAAAGGTCACGAAAATTTATTATTTATTTATATATTTTTTCCAGATAAAAGCAAGCCAGTGGAATAACGATCTTTGCATGTGCAAACTAAGTTAAATAACCGTTTAAAGTTTTCGTATTTTGTTCACATACTGCGTGTTTTGTATGTCTTTGTTATATGTATATGTATATTTATTCTCCAAGCATATGGAGAATTTATTCTTTAAAATTTCAAATGCGGTCATAAGAATAAGAATATCGTAAATTTAGTGCTAGATGGATTTTGCTAGATTGGAATTAGTGCTTGATGGATTTTTCTAGATTAGAATTAGTGCTGGATGGATTTTTCTAGATTGGAATTAGTGCTAGATGGATTTTTCTAGATTGGAATTAGTGCTAGATGGATTTTGGGCTAGAGTTCTGAAGTTCCCACAGACCATTGTGTGGAACATCATACAGAAGTAGCCCTCATACTTGACAGAAAGAGATCTCAGATATGTTGCCAAACAAAATCGTCACTATAATTGAAGCAAAAACAAAGTCATCCTAAATACAATTCTGTAGTTGTTGCACTGATGGAATTTACGGTGAATAGTCATAGCGGTTACAGCAAGGCATCACTTCCTACAACAAAGCGCAATGTGATCACGTAAAGTACCAAATAGGCTGACTTCGCGAGTTACTTTCAAAGGTTTCCTGTGTGAAGAATGGTGAAATATTTTTATTGAAACTTAACAAAACTAGAGAAGATTTGCATTTCAGGTTATCTGCTTTATTAAAAGTCAAAGGTGCTTCTTTACTACACTGAAATAGTGTTTTTTAGTAACTTGTATGTACAGGGTGTCCGAAAAGGCTGGAATCGTAGTGCCCACTCCACTGGTCCTTCACTGGTCCTCTGGATCCTCTACCATTGGTTCCAGACTTCTCGGACACCCTATATATCTCTTGGTGTTCCAATACTTTCAATACTGTAATACGTCTTGTAAAAACATGGTGCAAAATCATCACTAGGATTATTTTTCTCCGGGTTTCCACATTTAGATGGGACGTGATAAATAAATTGGATGTGATCCATGGTATTTTGGAAACGCTTCAATGATTACATTCTTTGATGTAAGGTTAAGTTTCAAGAAAAATTTAACTTTCATATTAGGCGGTAAAAATTTCTGCAGCTAAACCTCAAACGTTAACATAATTAAAATGATTGTATCGTAAATAATAAAAAGTAAAACATTATTATGAATGGAGAAACTTAATCAAATTATCACATTTAGCTCAAATTTATTAACGGCTATTAACATAACTGTCCTAGTAATTCAACTATGCTACTATGTACAGCTCGCAAATTTTATTTTATTATTTATTTATTTGAAAAAAAAAAAAAGCCTGATTACGTGGTTGGTCTGTTTTTTGTCTGGATTAAATGATTCAGATAGAATTAGATGTCTGTGTAATTGTATGGCGGTTTGCTACGTAGATATTAATGATTCTTCCATTGGAGAATTTTGCATTTTCTGCAGCTAATGTAATGAAGTTAATGGCTGTGTAAATCTAGATGTAACAGGCAACACATTAAGCTAAAACGAAGGAAGGGGAAATTACTTGAAACTAGCTGTTCCTGCTAGTTAGGGCAAACTGCATTGAGTAGACAAGAGATAAATGCCTAGATACGTAGTAGGGTGTTCCAACGGGGAGTTGGCAAAAATGATAGATGAAAATTAGCTTCACCATCTTTTCCTCCAGAGCATTGGTTTGTGCTTATAATAGTGTTTTAGTCTCGCTAACACTAACCGAAAATTAGACAATGCAATGATAAATAGAGTATTCCCAATAATCAAAATATAGAAATGGAGAAAGCCATTTCAGTTTTAAATAAATATAAAATAGGCGTCAATGTTTGTAAATATTATATATTCCATATATATATTATTGTATTTAATATTAATTATATAAATTAGATTATTTAATAAATAATCTATTTATTAAATAAATATACAAAAGAATTAATTATATTATTTATATTAAAAATAAAAATTACTCGAGGACAGATTTATAGCGTCTACTTACGGGTATCTGTGGAGAGAGAGAGAGAGAGAGAGAGAGAGAGAGAGAGAGAGAGAGAGAGAGAGAGAGAGAGAGAGAGAGAGAGGGGGAATTAATTTAATAGCCATTAAGAAAATATTAATTATGTTCACTTCGGATGTATATAAATCATTATTTTTCCCTTCAAGTAAAGAATTTGGAATGCCTCTACTAAATGGAAGAAAAGCATACATTCTTCAATACGGTCCTGGGCCCAACGATCGATGAAGTTTTATTGACTGTCGCGAGCTGTAGCGTTTGAATTAATAATCATCATTAATCATAGTCCAAACTACTAGTGTGGACTTTTAAATGGGAAATTTTGATGTTTGAACCGTTAGGGAATTTTAGAGAAAGAAAATGAAGGCATTGGTGCTGAACATTGCTTAACATAATAAATAGGTTATCGGATATATTTGGCCATTTTGCCTTTGACATCGCAAGAAATTTGTTGAAATTTATCATCAAATGTCAACTTTCTTTTTGCAATGGATGCATCTTTCTGAAATGAAGGTAACAAAGATGACATTTTTAATCAGTTCTACTATATGTAAATTATGTTATATATTTCCTGATAACCCGGAAAACCGCCTAACGTTCCTATAATAATCTAAACGATGATCTTTTTTATGCTTAAATAAAAAGAATCGTCTCTAACTCAAATTTTTCAACGGTGTGAGACGTTGTAAATTTTTAATAGATGTGAGAGAAAATTTCTTTCTAAATTGACATTTAGCTTATCAGACTGAATTCACCCGAAGACAATGAAGACATGTTTAATATTCCATTACATTATAAAATATCCAAAAGAAATTCAGATAAAATATAAATTAAAACTCTCGTACTTCTAAGACTGATTGACGTAGTAGCAGTTAAAAAGAGTTACTCCAATCATTGGAATAATTTAAAAGTATTTTAAAATAGCAAACCACGGCTCATCTACAGAACCAACCATCTAATTATGTTCTGAAGATACAAAAAGGAATGGATGGATATTTATTATAAACTTATATTACAGGAATCACAATTATACCGTAGGGGAGAAAATAATTCTTGGCTAGTTATTATATCTTTGCATAAAAGTGTGAAAGAGAGAAAGATCGCAATGTGGAAACTCAGAAACTGAGGGGGGAAATGCATAGAAGAAAAACATAGGAAATGCATGGAAGAGAAATACAGGAATACGAGTATAAAACAAAGGAACAGAGGTGAGGCAAAAAAAAAAGAAACAAATGAAAAGGAGCCATTATCGATGAAGTGGAAAACATAAAAGAGAAACTGAGATGTGAAGATAAATAATAAATCCACACAGAAAAAGAAAAAAAGGGGGATGAAGAGTAAGAGAAATATTACGTTTATGAGAATTGCATTGCTTTTAATCCTTCCAATCATTAGATCTACAAGAAAAGCATTTGGAATGGAAGGCGAAATTATCGCCCTGAAGGGTGATGTGTGAGAACTGGAGATAGTGAAGTGGAAAGTTTGTGTGGTGAAGATTTAATGCAATGTGCTGGAAGAATATCAAGTGCATCAGTCTTATCGCCCCGCACTGCTTTATGTCTCGTGAAAGTCTGAGTGGTGTGCAAATCTCCCTCCGTTTGTCAGCGGTGTTGGTCACAAGTGGAAACAATATTACCGGCGTGTCAAACGATCTAAATCTTCATTTGTCAATCTGGCGTCTTGTCTGGGTTTCGAAACCACTTCCAGATAAGAGGGTGTAATATATTTGAAGTTGGCACAGAAATGGGCGGAAGGAAATTTTGAAGAAATTGCGTCCTTCTAAAACTATCATTCTGCATTAACGTCTTGACCACCCATGATAAGTGACACTGCCTCAAGGACTTTTAAATAAAAATCTCTCTTTCTCTCTCTCTCTCTGCCCTCTCTTTTTTTTTTTTCTTCTTCTTTACCCTCTCTCTGTATCCATGTTCGTCTCTATTTTATTTCAAACAACAACCCTTCCCCATTCCTTCTTCGTTCCCTAAACATATATAGTATATATCTCTTTTCTTTTTCATTCACTTACTTTTTCCCCGTCTCTCTATTGCCCTTTTCGTTTCTTTATCACCCCGTATTTATCTTTGCTCTTCTTTAATCATCAATAAAAGAAAGAACAATGTGGGGAACTCTATCCAAAAACATTAAAATTATTTAGAGAATACGTCTATAAGTAGCACAATTTAAAATAATTTGACCTTTGTTCTGTTTTCGTCCTTTCTTCGGTTCTTTGTTTATATCTTTCACACAAATGCTTATGTATATATAAAAAGTTAGATTTAGAAAACCGTAAAATTTGGTACAAACTTCCAGAAAGATTTATATCAACCAAATGTAAAATTTAAAGGGAATGTCTTAATGCTTAAGCAGACAAAATATTTATGGGACTTTGCATAATACATTGTATGTATTCTTTGTTGAATTTTAATAATTTATAAGAATTTTAATCTTGTTTGATATTGAAATAAATTAATTAATAAATAAAATATGAACTTTTAGAATAACTACCATATTTCTTTCACTCATAATTCGATTTCTATGAATTATATATGCGAATTAATTTAATCTCAAATATATATATATATATTTAGTTTTGTTTTATATGGAACGGACACTACTGTAGTCCTAAATACCGCTGGAAATATACTACAGGGATAACTATTACGAAGGCTACATAACAAAATTATACATACAGACACCCTAGGATTTGGCAAAAAACGAACTATGCCCAATATACATGTCCGAAGTACATATGAAAGCAAATGCGTTCACGCTAAAAGTAAGCAGCTCAGTAAAGTACTATATTTCTTATAAACTATAAGTATATACTATAAGTTCTTATCTGTTACCCCAACTGGACGTATTATCTAGATGTTCTGGGGGCAAAGACGTTTCACGTGAGCAGGTAGCTAATATCAGGGAAGAGAGCCTAAAAAACTTCAAGGGTTGTGTTAGGGTTGTTAAATATACAAGAACAGTAAATCTTAATTGTTTATACAGTAACGTTAGAAGTGTCGTCAATAAAATGAGCGAATTCGAACTGCTGGTTAAAACAAGTAACGCGGACATAATAGGGCTTACGGAGACGTGGTGCCACCCGGAAATTGGGGATGATGAGTTTCAGTACGGCTTGTATAATGTATTTAGGAAGGATAGAGTAGATAGAAGGGGTGGTGGGGTAATGCTTCTTATCAGAAGCAGCCTGAGTGCGACGATAGCTTTCCCAGAATCAGACATTTCACATGCTAGTATAGAGTCTGTATGGTGTGAGATAGTTGGAAACAAAGGTACAATGCGAGTAGGCGTAATCTACAGACCAGGTGATTGTGAAGACTATGACAAAAGCCTCTACATGCAAATGGAATGGGCAAGTAAGCGTCAATGCCTTATTATGGGTGATTTCAATTTGCCTCTAATTGATTGGAGTAAATGGGAAGGAAACTCGACATGGGGAACAAAATTTTTAAATCAACTAGATGACTGTTATTTGTATCAACATGTCAGGGAAAGTACTAGAGAAAAGAATATCCTAGACCTCATCATCACACATGAATCAGATGACATAACAGGGCTGACAGTAGAGGAACCAGTAGCAGGAAGTGATCACGGAGTTCTACGGTGGATGATGACGAGAGAGGTAGCAGAAGTAAAAGGCAAAGGAATGGGTTTTAATTTCAGAAAAGGAAATTACGATGCCTTAAAGTACTACATGGCCTCTATTAACTGGGTAGATATCGCGCAGAGAATGAATACAATTGAACTGTGGTACGCTTTTAAAACATTAATCACAGATGCCTTGAATGCGTATATACCACTAAAAACATCAAAATTACTGCCCGACCTATTTGGCCCTAGAACAAGTTATCAGCGAACAACCCTACGCTCTGTTAAAATTACAACCGTTGCTCAAGAAACAGCGATCATCTCATTCTTAAATCTGGTCCTAGCCACTGAAATCCCAGGAAAGTAGGTGGCAGGACCCGCCAGAGTACTCTAGCTACAGTGGTACACCCGGTCAGCCTCCCCGTGGCATGGTGTGGTAACGTCGGGTCCCACTAGGGGCTCGGCGGCTAATAGACCGGAGGAACAAAGGGCACAACACAATATACAGCACATGACCCCCACACACTTCAAATCTCTGGCCCCGATACAATGTACACCCGCGGAGATGGGAGAAATCCCAGGAGCCGTTAGACACTAACATACCTTATACCTTATACCTTTATACTCCACGAGAAGGGTTCCAAGTTGGATGAATAGTGAAGTTGCCGCATTACTTGAGCAGAAAAAGGTGGCATGGAAAGGTTACAGAGCAATAAAAAGTACTGAAGCCTATAACAGCTACAAGGTGATGTGTAATAGAGCCACAGAAAAGGTTCGACAGGCAAAGGCAGTTTATGAGAAATCACTAGCAAACAGAGCAAAGAGGGGGGATAAAGAATTCTTCACATATATAAATGCCAAGAAGAGCAGGACAAACCAGATCGGACCTTTACGTAAGGGAAAGGGGATAGTAATAAATACACCAGCTGCCGTTGCAGATGAACTCAACAGTTATTTTGCATCGATATTTACAAATGAAAAGCCTTTTGTGGCAATAGGAAATTGTGGGAGCGAAGTTAAAAAATATGTAATTAATGATATTGAAATTTCGCAAGATTATTTAATGAAAAAACTTTCAAGCCTACAGACTAGTAAGGCTCCTGGAGTTGATGGAATATACCCTATAATCTTGAGAGAGGCGGCAAGCGAGTGCATTGAACCACTGAGGCTGGTTATGCGAGCATCACTAGACTCTGGGGAGATTCCCTTGGATTGGAAAAGTGCAAATGTATCTCCCATACATAAGGGTGGCTCTAAAAGTGAAGTGGGAAATTATCGACCTGTCAGTCTGACTTCAGTAGTAGGGAAAATCATGGAGGCATTGATCAAGGGTGGAATTCAGGATCATTTGGATCGAATTGAAATTCTCAAGGATACTCAGCATGGTTTTGTAAAGGGAAAATCATGTTTAACAAATCTGGTTCGCTATTTCGAAAGGGTCACTCACGAGCTGGATTTAGGGAATAATTTCGACATTGTTTATTTAGATTTCAGCAAAGCTTTTGACTCAGTCCCACATGAGCGGTTGCTTTATAAGCTGGAACAGGTTGGAATCACTGGGAAAATCCTTAGATGGATAGAAGGATGGCTTCAGGGCAGGAGGCAGAGGGTTGTGATAAATGGCTATTCCTCAGATTGGGTTGATGTAAGAAGTGGGGTTCCCCAAGGATCAGTATTAGGACCACTGTTGTTTTTAATTTTCATAAACGACATTGATGAAGGGATAGAGGGCGTGATGTCTAAATTTGCAGATGATGTTAAAATTGGTAGAGTAGTTAATGATCACTGTCAAGCTGAGCTTCTTCAGAGAGACCTAGATAGACTTCAAGAATGGTCAGAAAAATGGCAGCTGTGCTTTAATCCAACAAAGTATAAGGTATTACACCTGGGAAACAGTAATCCCAAAATAACTTATTCACTTGGTGGAGTTCAACTAAACCCAGTACTGGAGGAAAGGGACTTGGGTGTTACGATACGGTCAGACATGAAATTCTCTGAGCATTGTAAGCAGGTTGCAAGGAAGGCCCATGGTGTCCTATCGATGATCTATCGAACTTTTGCAAGTAGAGATAGGGACGTGATAATCCCATTATATAAGGCCTATGTTAGACCACACTTGGAATACTGTGTTCAAGTATGGAGACCGCACCTAAAGAAAGACATCGAGCTTCTTGAAAGGGTGCAAAGAAGGGTAACTCGCCTGGTGAGATCGGCAAAAGGGCGTCCTTATGAAGAAAGACTTCGAATATGTGGGTTGCAGAGTTTGGAAACTAGACACCTTAGAGGAGATTTGATTGAGGTGTTTAAGGCTCTGAGAGGCATCAGTAAAATGAATGAGGACGAAATTTTCAAGATTATAAATGATGCTAGAACTAGGGGACATAAATTCAAGTTACGGGGGGAAATGTTTAGATTGGACTGCAGGAAGTTTTATTTTAGCCAGCGAGTTATAAATTACTGGAATAAGTTGCCTTCATGGGTGGTAGAGGCCGACAGTTTGGGGAAATTCAAAGGTCATCTGGATAGTACTTTCGGGTAAGGGAAGCGCATAGGATGATAGGATTAATTTCCTTTTTATTTAATTTTTAATTTCATTTTATTATTTTTATTTATTTATTAATTATTATTATTTATTTATTTAATTTTTGTTTTTATCATTGTTTTGTTCGGATTTTTTTTTTTTTTTGGCTGGTGCAGCATAAGCCATAGGCTTTCTTGCACCATACGGCCGTTACTAATACTAATAATAGTAATGTTTTAGTTTAGTGACTTTTTCGTGCCATTGTAGCAAAAATGAAACATTCTGGTTGAAGAGTGATTGATGTACTCACCGAATGGAAACGTCATGGTGACCCTACAGCCGAGTTACGTTCAGAGAGACTACAAAAATTGATGGAAAAAGACTGGTAGGAGCTTAGAAGAGTGGTATATGCATCCCGTCAGTCTTCATCGAATCTCCTCTCAACCAAAGAGTTCAGGATGCCACAGGAACTGTTATTAGTGGAAGAAGGAAACAAAGAGGCTGATGCATCGGTTTTTACGGAAGACTTATAGCACAAAAACATCACAGCACGCAGTACACAGCATCGATTTGTTTGGTGCACAACCTATTTTAAAAGCTAACCCCGAAATGTCGGAGAGCTGTTATGAAGTATGAATCATTGCAAACGTTTTTCTGATCTAATATCTGTGTTTGACTCTGGCATCCGCCAGAGTTTTCCCCAAATGGTGGATGCCATTAGTATTTAAGTATTTAATTGTAGTTGTTGCGGATCCCAGGGTTTCCCCCATTAGCCGCTTTTATACTTCTTGTGGTGAGGCTTGTGCCATAACCGGTCACGTGCGTGTAGTGTTTTGTGCGTAAATTTGTGCTCCGTTCTGCTGTTATGTTGTGTTACAGGAGCCTGGCATTTTACCAAAAGTCCCATCCTGGTATCAGGATGAGCAAACAGAGGAAGCTCCTCAAGGACATTCCTGTCTTCTTTGAGGAAGGGTCTAAATATCATGGACCAATTTTCACCACATAAAACTCCATTAATAGGGAAAGATTCATCATTAACAAATACATGTACTATGTACAATCAATATCAAGTCCAAGTTGGCTTCAACAGTTCACCAAACAATACAGGTCCAAAAGGATAATCCGTTGGAGTAGCATTTCCAATGATCAAAAAGAAGCATCTTCAGAGGTAGTAGAAATACAGTAGTTCTAATTTATAACAATAACACTGTTACCATCTAATACAAGTAATTACTGTGAGAACTCGTAGTTAGAAGTCACTTTTCTGTACACCAACCCTTGAAGATGTTTTCCTCTAACGGTGGATGCCATTAGAGGAAAAAATAGGAGGAAAACGTTATTTACCGGTTAGCATTTCCTCTGCTGCGAGTTTGAGTTTGGTGGAAGTGCTGTCACCGCTGAAGTTCTTTCTCTTTGTTTAAGCATGGCCCATTGGTCGTACCTGGAACACTGAACGCCATTCGGTACATTGAGGGTGTCTGCGCGGGTAGCACAGTGGTATCGTCACCGTTCTCCCCACACCGGGTGGAAAAGGCGCGGGTTCGAATCCTGTTGATGACGCGGGGAATTTTAATGGGCTTTTTTTCACTCAGTTAGTGGGTCTCAGGCGTAGTTAGCAAGGTTTTTCTCCCAAAAACTGGGATTTTTCTTCCAGAAAAACAAACAAATCGACCATAGAACACACGCAATTAACAGACATAAGACACACTGCCCAGCAGATGAATTTAATTATTCGGGTGGCCTAAAATAATAGTTTCGTGCTTGACATAGTCTGCGTGGGTAGCACAGTGGTTATAATGAACGTCTTCCTCATATCGAGTGGAAAAGGCCCGGGTTCTAACTCGTCAATGACGCGAAGAATTTTATTTTATTTTTTTCACTCCTTAGCTGAGTTAGTCGGTCTCAAGCGCGGATAGCAAGGTTTTACTTCCAGAAACTCAGATTTTAATTCAAGAAAAACATGCAATCGACCAGATAACAGGCGCAATTTATGGACATAATACTTATGGTCTTATAAGTTCGGACTTGAGTGGTTCTAATTTGACAAACAGATACACTGACATTCTGGACAATTCCTTTTTTCCTGCACTTTGGCCGCACTTTGGAGAGACTCTTTTCTGTTTTTAGCATAATATTGCGCCGGGACACTGCACAGCTTGTAGTGCCTTGTTTGAAGACATGGGTACTCAAATGCTTCATTTGTCTGCTCAGCGTTCGTACCATAGTCCCACTAAATACCTTTAGAGTGAATTGGAACATTACATTAGAATCAGCCCAACATGCTCGTAATCAGCATACGAATTAACCGCTGTGTTTAAGGAGGAATGTAGCAAAATTCCACCTTTCTCTTTTCAAAAATTGGTTCCGAATCTACTTTATTATATACTATATCCCCTGTCGGAAGATACAGCTGTACAGTGGGAAATTAAGGCTAAATTTCGGTCCACACGTTATTAAATATTGTATCAATGAAAGGTTATTTGAAACAAGCAGGTGTTGTTACTTTTGACAATAAAGTGCACAGTTTATTATAATACATTTCATTTCATTTATTATGGGTTCCTTTTCCCTCATCTTTAGATCTTCATAATCTTGACTTTACGTTATCGGCATGGTGTCTCTGAAGACAAATTAATATGTTCGTCTAGTTTAAATTGACATAAGACTGCCACTAGAATGTAACGATCTAGAAACATTTGAAATCAGCAGAACGCTCTCAAGTCGTTATTATTCATTAAATCGCATTCCCCTTTTGCACTCGAAGAACAGCACGTTGAAACCATTCTCATCAAAGGCTTCATATTTTCTGATGAAGCATCAGTTTGAGTACTTTCTGCTAAATCTCTTAATACTTGAAAGGCAGTAATTTCGTCAAAATGGAAACATCTACAAATCCTTGTAACCTCTGTTCCACCATACCATACGTCTCTTATCTTTAGTTTTATCAGATCAATTTTGAAATGTCACGAAGTAATAGAGAATTGTCACCTTATCCACACTAATTTAAACGTGTCCTTAAATGAGCTTATTACAACTTTCTCCATAAAGCTTTAGTGGATGGTTACAACCGGTTTCTCATTAGGAAACGCTAGACATAAGATTTCCTCAATAAGGTTTACGCATGTATTGAAAGATCGATTCATTAAAAATACAGAGTATATAATATAGTGTGTAATAAGTTCATTCTTAATTATTTACCATTTCTTAAGTAATATAATTAAAAACTTGGTTTCTTGGTAATTAAAAATTGCGATATTAGCATTTTCAGATTTTTCTACCGTATTAAATCAATTATTAAATCATTCCGCAATTAAGTTTTATTTTCGCAATTTTATATTTACGACATTAACCCAATCCCATTTCTATGGCTCTTGATGTTGCTGCTGTTATTGGGTTTTAGGCACATTGGCGACTAAGGACATGTTACTCCTATTCTACCCTCGCTTGAGACAGACTAATTCAACCACGTTGTGAAAAAGGTCCATAAAAATCCTCCCATCATATACAGGATTCGAACTCCGGTCTTTTCCACCCTGTGTGAGGAGGACGTTGAAAAATTGCGATTGTGACCACTACACTTGCATCAACAGCCCGCCCTCGTGGGTAGATGCAAGTGTAATGGTCACAATCGCCAATTTTTCGCATTATTTGAAAAAAAAAAAGTGAGTCCTCTTCCTATCAGAATGACAGTAACTTTCTGGGTTTTTTTTACGGGGTGACTCTATTATTCAATTTCAGACGATTGTTGCGTGGTTTTTGTCTCCCAAAAATTCGGGGTTTTTCATCCAACCAGCAGCAGACTGTCCATAGAATATAGACAAGTTACAGACAGTATATAATGACGCTTCATGGCGTTAGCTGTTATCCTAAATTCAATCGTTTAGATTTCAAAAATGTTAAAAAAAAAAATAAATAATAATCAATCTTTATCGTACGTAAAGACACGACACAATGCACCCATTACGACATGCTGCCAGAGGTTTCACATGGACAGTAATATAATAAAATAACGAGATAAAATAAAATCCACGAACAGATACCATGTAAATCAGCTCTCCATACTTCTAGATTACAGGATAGGTGGTTCACAGAATAGAGTGGCACAGATCGAGTGTTTTCAGAGTTCACAGATAGATTTTTACAGTTCAGATTCGTAACCCTATTTGGTGGAGAAAAATCACGTGCTTTCATTAGGATTTTTCTCCTGTGCTGCTTGTCACAAGCAAACCGATTGAGATCCACGCGCAGCGATTCTATCGTCGTTAACACTTGTGTATGCAGTCTCCCATGGGTCGAGCACAACTGTGGCTTTGCTCTTAGCGCAGGAGGAGGAACTCTCCAGCGGATCACGTCCCAGATGTTGTGAGCAGAGATCTTTCCCCTGAGCATCTTCCAGTGAAAGTTAAGCGTTTCTGTTCCATATCCAATGGCAATCTTTCCAGACCGAAAGCCGTGGTCATCGATGTGGTTTGCTGCTGCGGAGGTAACTGAGACTTCATTATTGCCCATTTAAGTAACTAAAACTCGGCTGCATATACTGGTTTAAATGTAGGTTTGGTCACAGAGTCGCAAATTTCTGCTCCGTAGAGGACGCGTTGGAAGATGGCTGTCTGATGTTTCTCTTGGTAGTGCCTTGGTTTGTGACATACAGAAGGTGCTGTTTCGCCATCCAGCGATTTCAGCTCATTTCAAGGCACAGATGTTCAAGTTGGTAGTTGAATTGTAACGTTGCGTCGAAGATCCCTGAGTTCAAGATGCTTTGCTACACTTTCGATGATTTTCCCTTCATGCGTAGGCTGAATGACTGTCGGATTGGCCTTCAATGAAAAGACCATGCAAGCGGACTTGTCTGGATTAATCTTCAGACTAAAGAATTTGAGATAGCTTCCTAGTTGTGTAAAGCTGTTATTAATTGCATTTTGTATATATTGCACGTTATCCAAAAGCTTTGTTGCGGTTAACATCTTTAAATCGTCCCCATACGATATTATGTCGGTCCTATTGTTTACTAGAGGGACAATGATGGCAGTAGATAGCAGACCTGATAAAACGCCCCCGTGCGGTACTCCTGTATTAATGTTTCTGTGATAGGTCCGGCTACCCACAGTTAGCGTAATGGTCCTGTTGGCTGGTACCTACGTCAGAGGACAGTTTGTTTGGTTTTATGACGGCATTAGTTTGAATGTCCTTAGAATTGCCTGGGAGCTAGACATAAATACATCTTACAGCCATCCAGACGTTATGGTGAAACGAATTATAAGGATTTTAAAGAAATAAATAAGGAATTTTGAAGAAATCCTTAAAAAGTGCTTGTATCTGCAGATCTCGTTTGTGTTTAGGGATACAGTTTGGTGAAAAACTTGCTTGTTTTCTAATCTATTGAAGTAAACGTAACTAACTTTAATAACTTCGAGGTTGGTTACGCCCACCTAATATTCATTTTTGTAGCAATGAAATGAAATTTTTGAAATTGCTGGGTGGGAGGCTACTTAAATAAACGAAAACAAATTCTCAAACTTCCCTCTACAGAAGGTATGCCATGCCAGCATGTGCCTTCTGAGAGCAGTTAGGGATAATTCCACTGTTTTAATAGTTAAATCAGAGTATGTTAATAAATTATAGGATCTTTGATGAGATAAATAAACACCAAATCCAATTATAAAATGGACCCACACCAATGAAAGAAGATTTCAATCTTTTAAAGAGTAGAAAACCCCCTCATCCGTATTAAAAAAAAAATATATATATATATCTTCTTACAGATAACATTGTTAAGTATGTAATACGTTTGTGCAGCTCTTACAGAGCAATTATGATGCAAATTTCAGGCTACAGATGATACAAACGTTTGACCTATGTAATCGAAGTCTTCACTGCATGTGTAAGAAAAGAGAACGTAGCAGTATTGCACAATACCTGTCTTTCAGATGAAGCTTATTTTCATTTGGACAGGACTGTGAACAAGCAGAATTCTGCACCGCTACTCAGAATATTTCGAAGTACTTTTTTGAAATTCATCGGAAAAAGTTCAAGAAACAGGATTCTTCGTTTATCAGGCAGTTTGAAGAGGAAGGCTGTATAGTGGCATATGGAAATTAACGGAGAATCAGATATCCAGAGAACAAAAGAGAAGAAATAATAAAGAAACTGGAATGGAATTTACATACATAATCTTTGCTCAAGGGACCCAGTTTAGATTTACTCCAAATTAAAACGAAATTCCATTATCTCGATCGACAAAAGTGCGAGTATTTTTCGTCACCTCGAGTCCAGACTTGAACCACATATTTTTCCTTGTGGGACATTTGGAAAAAGAGTTGTTCCGCAGAAAACTTGCTACACTCATTGGTTTGAGAGCCGTAGTTGTTCAGTTGTGTCTTGAAATTGACGGGTTGGGTCATTTCAAACGTTAGTGCACGCCAAAATTGAAAATATATTTAAGATGTGGCATAATAAGAACGTTTTCCAAGAATCTGAGCGTAAAAATTCGCAATGTTTATGACAACTAATGAATAAGAAACTTTTAAATGGGTCAACATTTCTTTCCGTATTCTTTTATGATGAATTACCCAGTAAATGAAATCTACCTGCTAACACGCATGGATTGGGGTGAGTGGACTAAGAGGCCTGAGGCATCATTATGTCGTGTCTGTAAATCGCGTGATTTCTTTTAGTTTGTTTGTTTGTTAGTTTGTCTTTTTGCGAGATAGATGGAAAAACCAGAGTTTTTGTGACGCTGTCATACAATTCTAGTCGAAGACCGAAACTGGACTATAGTTTGGAAAAACTCATGAAACTTTCTTCAGTTGAGAATGAGCAACTTTCGTCATAGATGGGAACTCTTCTTTCGGACTGATTCCCAGTATTCTCATCGTCTTCCTAATAATGCCCTTGATGTTGTTACATCTTTTTTTTTTTAAGTTGGGCTTTCAGTTTAGGAAAGAAGAAGAAATGCGAGGAACCAAATCGGAAGAGTTTGGAAGATGTGGTACCATTGCTGGTGGGAACATTGTGACCTCAACTTTTTTTATTTTTTGTGGTAGGCTCTCGTTAAAAATCACCAAATATGTATTAAACCCATTAAGTGAAAAAGCATTTGCAAACTTTCAGTAGTTCTCGTTCTTAGGAAAATTAACATTTAAAGTCTAAAATTCTATCAATATCGGATTTAGCAATTTTTTTAAAAAACAAATTTTTCCGAAGTAGTTTTCATAACTTTCATCTGCTCTTTATTTTTCTCAACACAGAGTAGTCATTCGTGTGTGTGTGTGTGTGTGTGTGTGTGTGTGTGTGTGTGTGTGTGTGTGTGTGTGTGTGTGTGTGTGTGTGTGTGTGTGTGTGTGTGTGTGTGTGTGTGTGTGTGTGTGTGTGTGTGTGTTGGGAAGGCAGAAAGACTGCTGCTTTAGAACTAGAGCTATAATAGCTGAGGGCTGCTGGCTTTATCAGATGTGTCCCTGACTCATCGTTCACTGTACAGTTGGAAATTTCTACTTGTGGATAGTGTTAGGTTGGTGAAAAACTTCGTTTGTCAGATAAGGCATCTTTGCGCAGGAAACAATGTCTACTATCGTGTCGAGACGTACAAATCTTTTGTCATCCTAAAGAGCCTGCCGTTGTTTGGCTACCGCTTGGAGATAAGCAGAAACTCCTCGAAGAGAGAGTTTTAGTTCAGAACGAACAGACCAAGAGAGACGAGTAAGGAAGATTAAGTTTACAGTGGCAGGTGAGATGTTTCAGTGATAGATAAATGGAATTTTTCTTTTGTTTTGTTGTGTACACAATTAAGGAACATAATGGATGACTGATGATTACCAAGATCGTATTTGAAAGGAAAGGAATACTTAAATCACTGCGTAGGGAATGAAACTAAATTTAATAGAATTTTTTTTCTTTCAAATGGATTCTTTTAGTGACATTTGGTATTAAAATTTCGCGATAAGATGATGTGTTCAAATAACTTTGAGGGCAAGGTTATAAATGGAATCTACATATCTTGTAGTTTCCGCGATATAAAGTTGGTAGTATTGGTCATATTTTCAAAATTCCAACCGATTTTTCAGCTTGTGCCGATGTTCAACAGTTATGTGTCTGGTTTTTATTTCCAGAAGGAGTTAAAGAAAATTAAATTTGACAACGATTGCGTGCAGTATGATGACAGGTCTTTATCATTGAAAAGTGGGTAGGAGCAGCATGAACTGATCAGAAAGTTCTGATTCAAGCGAAATGGACGAACATTTGCTGATATACTAGTAGGAGCTGTAACATCCCAGACAGTTTATATACTCATTAAAAAAAATAGACAAGTACTAGGGAATGCAAAAATACGCTGATTATTGTATACAACTAGGATGAAATCAATCTGAATTTTGCTGTTCCACATGGGAAGAGCTCTGAATGCCACGCTATTAATCCTTCTTGGAGAATAATTTGCATACGAGCAATATGATTAATGGTTTCATTTGTTGGAGATTCCGCCAATCGTCTTACACGATAATGAAAGTGTGGCTAGTGCTCAAGGCGTTACTGGAGATGTGAATATGGAAAAAAAAATTGAGAACTTGTTACTATTCTCTGAACATGAAGTTTACAATGCACAGAATAAGATTTGAGCAACAAAGAACAATCGAACATTATTTTACTAGATAGGAGAGTTATTCCAAAAGCAATCCACAAAAGCGGTTAATTTAAAATGAATTTATTTTATAACATAACTTAATTTACATTAAAAACCTTCAATGTGGTGGTCCAAATGGTGGTCTCCTTCACGCCTTATGACTACTTCCCAACGTTTGGGTAATTTTTGAATGCCGTTTAACTGTCTGCTGAAGTTAAGCTGTCTGATGTATTGGATAATGGCTGAACTCAAAGCTTCTAAAGACAGAAATTTTTATCCACGTGACGGTTCCTTGAGTTTGGGGAGTAGACCATAATCGCAAGGACTGATACGAGGACTGCAAGGGAATGAGGTAGTGTTTCTCACTTTTAATCACTGAAAACAAGCTGTAGAGATTGTGATATTAGGCCTTGAGTTCTTGTGGAGTACAAGCATACCAGCTTCCAAAATGTGTCGCCGCTTCTGGTGAATTTTCGGACGTAATTTCTGATGAAGAAGCAATGCATAGTAGTCTCCAGTTACCGATATTCCAAGAGGCACATGGTCAGCCGCAATAATCCCATTATAAACCTAGGCCATGATGATTATTTATTTCAGTTTTGACTGTTGCCGGCGACATTTAGAGGACCGAAGAGAAAATGGATTGAGACCAGTTCAGCTTCCAGGTCGCATCTCCTTATATCATCAATGGCGACAATGCATTTTAAGAACTCCTTACCTTCTTGTCGGTAACGTAAGAGTACTTGCGTTGCAATTTCTCTATGTTTTGCTCATTGTTCATCTGAGAGCAAATGTGGGACCCATTGGGTGGCGATCTTTGGTTTTTTTTAACACCTCAGTTAAAATTAGGTCAATAGATGATTTAGGTAATCCAGATTCGTCGGTTAATTTCTTCACAGGTCATACATCTGTCTTCCTCAAATGGTGGTAATAATTACTGCCGAAGTGTTGTCCGTAAATGTGACACAGTCTACCTCAGTGTTGCTTCTCTTCAAATTTGATCGGATCTTGACAAAATCTTTGAAACCAACATAAAATCGTGCTACAATCTAGTGTTGATTGACCACACATTTCTGCAACAATTCATAAATTTTTGTCGGTGTTCAACCACGTCCTCATAAAGTTTCAATTTTGATAAAAGATCTTTGATCTTTTATCATAAGTGAGAGTAATCTGACCCGAAGCAATACCATCATCCATTTTTAAAAGCCTCTGCACAAACAATCAATGCAGAACCACCTCTGTTTTAAGCTCACCAATATTTAGGTTAAACTTTAAATTATTATTTGATAATTGTCAGTCGCGCTGGCATATGGAGAGAGGAGTGCATGCGCAGTGTGCATTAGTTTTGAGATAACCCTCGTATTTCTACAGAGTATTACAACATGGCAAAAGAAACTCTCTGTACTGTTGTCGTCCTAGAGTGAGGATTTACAATAACAACTTCGTAATCTAAATGGACAGCATTAATCTTTTTATCAGTCTAAAGTCTAGGAGAGACACAGGATAAAAAACCACTTTCAGGCGATTAGTAAAATTATGAACTAAAAAAAAAAACTATCTGGGCAGCATTAGTCTTCAGCTAAATGGGAGGAAAAAAAAACAACTTATTAATTTTAAACACAAAAGGGAAAATGGGAAAAACAATATCTTTATATTCGTCAATGGATCGAAAGTTCAAAGGGCACGATCTCACTTAGATCTAGGATTAAATCATACTGGAAAATATGGGCCACAAAGAAGGAGCTAGTTGTTGTTGTAGTAAGGTTTTAGGACAATCGGCGACTAAGTCCATATATCTGTGAGTTGCGTGTGTTCTGAGGTCGATTTCTTCCTGGACGAAAAATCCGAGTTTCCTGGAGAAAAAACCATGCTATCCTCTCCTGAGACCGGTTAACTAAGTCACGTTGTGAAAGGGTCCATAAAAATTTCCCACGCCATCGATGGGACTCGAACTCAGGTCTTTTCCACCCCATTTGGGGAGGATGGTGATTCTACCAACATGTACTACCCACGAGGGCTAGCAGCTAGTAAGCGTTCGAAATCCTGTTTTAATATAATATACAATATATTTAATTGTGTCTTTTCCAAAAACAAGAATCATCGTGCAGCAGGACAATATTCGTTCTGACATTATTGGAATACATTAAAGAGATGGAATTGAGAACCTATCTTGGGGCAACTCTTTCTACATGTTTAAATCTTCAAAAATAACAGAATTAAAAAAAAATGCATTATTTTTGAAGAGTATACGTAATTTCCTATACTCAATTCACCTTGAGATTATGCTAGACTGTTCCAATAAAGCACCAACTATCTGTCTCTCTGCAGAAGGGGAAAATAAGAGTTAAAGTGCTATATCAGCTTTCTGTATTGGAGGCAATACTTTATATCGATGTTTACCTCCATTCTCTTCACTCAGAACAATTTATAGATTTTTCATTAGGCTAGTGTGCACAGTGAACAATACTCTTAGAATTTCAATATAAACGAGTGCTGGATTCCATGGATAGATTGTGCCCTTCGACAATGTAAATTGGCATTCGTTGCTATAGCGATACACTTAAGGCAGATAAATGATGACGTATATGCCCCGATTGTTTATTTAAACTATCAATCAGCGTATATTACCCGAGAAAAGAAATATTTCGTGTACTCTCTGTGGAATCTTCGAGTAGCTTCCTCCATTCATTTCAAAGGTACATTTCCGCCAAAGTATTCCCAGATATGAGCTCTCTAATGCGGAAACAAGCGACCGTTAAATTGAAGCGATATCCTCCTGGAGGTTGCATTAAAATCTATTTATGCGTACCGCTGGTAACTTCAGTGCGGTGTGGCAGAGAACCCCACCTAATTAGTCATGTCCCATCCACCTACACCACTTGCCTACCGTCTGTTTATCGATGAATAAAACTGAGCTATGCGAATCTGGACGCGATGCATGCACATAATGGACCTGATTGTTCTCTTCAGTTGTCCGACTGTGACAAACAGGAACCAAGCTGACAACTTCTGTAATAACATAATGACATCTACCCGTACATCACATGTTAATTGGAAATGCCTTGCCACTTGCTTTGCAATGCAGTCACGGAGACGGCGCATGGAAATTCGTCTTCTCTATCCCACTTTCCAATGTGACATATGAAATTGCCAGCTCCACTGATATTAAATTATCATTAGTAATACGTCTGTCCTTGTCACGGCTATGCTATGGTCTATCAGCTAAGCGCACATAATACCGACGACATTTGCTGCCATTTAAATGGCCCATAGTGTTTAAACCGGGATGCGTTTTTGCACACGGATACCTTGCTTATAGTTTGTTTATCTTGTGTGCGCAGGTGAATGCTCGCCATTCTATTCTAGGTGGAAATGTATTTTATGCGATATTACTTTTATCCGATCCTTAACTATGGTTTTTCGATTATTAAGTTAGAGGAAACTGGTCTCAAGACCATTTATAATTTTTGGGTACTACATGAAACGTGGATCGATAGTTATATGATTAAAGCTAACCCAATCCTAATGGAAACAGAATTTGCTGTAGACAGGCACAGTTTTCAAGATAACAGATGGACTTATAAATTTTGATATCGTCAACAGTAGTTGACATTGAACATCCAAGCCAGACAGACGAGAGTTGAGATAATCGATGAGCACTCTGAAAAACAGTGGACTAAGATCCCTTTGGGTCACCTGAGGAGACTTAGAGACGAGAGGAACATCGTCGTCAATAACCCTGGTTAACCGATTAATAAAGAAATCGATGATAAATATGAGAAGAGAAGAGCTATAAAGTTGTAGCTTATGCAAGAGAATTTTGAAATGATATGGAACGATTTTATAGGGACGATCAAGCAGAGGACGCATATTTTCTCTATTTTATACAGAAGTTGAATGATTTAGTGATAACCGGAGCTAATGATCTGCCACGTTTATTGAATAAAATGAGATAAAGAGTCATAGATTGCGGAGCAATAGATGATCCGAATTACCAGAAAAGTACTTCATTATGATATTCCATCAATTGTGTAGACACGCATAGGTCATTGAGAAAAAGAGGTAGAAAGGTGATGATCAATCAGTTCGACTCACGCATTTATGTTGGCAGCCAATGCCATTGCAAGCATGTAGGTACATTGTTCTGGTGAAAGAATAAATCATTTCGAAACTTGCAATGTCTTTCTCCTCATCTGGTCTCATTAGGGTAAAACCAAGGAATTCAGAAAACCACAAGAAATATAAATCAGCGCCATACAAAATTTAAAGCTAGTATCTAAGCACCTTATTAGTAAAAATACAAACTATTTTTACAGGAAAGAAATTGATAGCGGTTTATATATGCATTAAATAACTTTATTTTTCCAGATTGGTATTATTTAACTACGCAAGCGCACTGAGGTTACAGTAACTTCCACATTATTATTGTCTGATCCAAACCATTTTCTACAACGATTCACATCCGTTCGCTCATGTATACATGAAATTTAGTCGTAGTACAATATTATACTGTTGGCTGTGATATCAAACGCTTTAAAAAGATAACATTTCATTTATCACCCACTAGGTGGCCCTATAGCATTACCGGTTTCCTTAGTGGAGCCATTAAAGCCGTCTTACGAGAGATATCTCTCGAGCAGTTATTATTATTACTATGAATGACTAGCTTCCTTTTATGGCTATTAACGTTTGGGGGCCTTCCATGCCTGCAGAAAGAAAGAGAGAGAATGAGAGAGAGAGACATAAATTTAATATAAATTCCAGCCTTTATTTTTCGTCTTACTCGGAACTGTCGTCTGTCTTAAAGCTGCGTCGCTGCAGAAGTTGGATGTAGCTTCCACTCGGGGGACAATAAAGATGATTTAATAGTCCTAAATGATGTCTACATCTCTGATCTAACGTATAATTTAGGCACTAAAGCAAGAGGCTACTGCAGCTCAATGGACAACTCTCTCTTAATAATAGTCATAGCTCAGTAATTTTACAGCACTTACAAGAAATTAAAGAACACCAAATGAAGCGTCCCCATAAATTTTCATCGGGGTGTCTGACACGTTTGCTTGTGGCGCGTCTTTTCGTGTTCTCGAAAGGATTTATGTTGCACGGTTTCAACTGTCCTGAAGCTTAACCACGTTTCGGCATCGCCAAAGAATCATTTTGAACTTAGCTCTTTGGAATGCGGTTTTGCTAAAATTTGTATATACAATTTTTTTATTTATTTACAACTTCTTACCTACAGGGCACTCAGACCCTAAATAATATGAGAATGCTAAGCATTACAGAGAATCAACGCAAAGCAGCATTTTTCATTAAAATATACACTGAGTGATCACTGAATTATGACCACCTACCTAATACTTCGTAGGTCTTCCTTTTGCTCTCAGTACAGCAGCTATCCAATGTGGCATTGATTCAACAAGATGTTGGAAGCGTTCTTGAGGTACGACCAACCAAGTTTTGTGTAATGCGGTCAGCAATGCAGGTATGGAAATGATTGGTTTATCCAGACGCCTGATATGCCTTTCCAAAGTGTCCCACAAATGCTCTATGAGATTGATATCGGTGGAATACGTAGGCAAATCGATATGTTGGAAGTCAGAACTGTGTTCTTCAAACCATTCCTGCACAACAGGTACCCGATGGCTCGGCGCATTGCCATCTTGGAAGACACCATCGCCATTCGGGAAAAAGTGTAACACAGCGGAGTGTACACAGTCAGCAAGCAGTTGACGATAGCGGAGACCACTGATATGTTGTTCCACATGCAACAGGGGTCCACGTTCCTGCCAGTGAAACATGCCCCACACCATACAATCGCCTCCACCCTCCTGCGCTTTTGATACCATGCATGATGGATGAAATGCCTCATGTCATTGATGCCAAATCTGTACACTACCGTCCACAGTGTGGAGTAAATAACGTGACACATCCGACCAGCACACCATTTTCCAGTCTTCTAACGTCCAACTTGCATGCTATGTGCACCAGGCGAGTCTTTTACGCCGATGAACCTTAGCTAGTAGAGGATGCCGTAGGGATCGTCTGATGGTATAGCCCATACGTGAGAGCGTGCGACGCATGGATGACCATGCGTGCTTCGGATTGGTCCATGTTGTATTGGGTAGTCAACTCTTAAACAGTGCTGCGCCTGTTCGCCTGTACGAGTCGTCGGACCCGGCGCTCACCTCTAACATCAACGTTTCGTTGACCTTTGCAGTTTTGCCGTCGAGTCGTAGAGGCACCAGCTCATCGAGCACCCACAATCGGTCCTTTATCAAAGTCCGATAAATCCTTCCTTTTACGCATCACGCTCAGAAGTTTATTACCTACTGATCCACTGACACCTTATCTATGCTACGTTGGTCGACTAACTGCGCACTCTCGTACTTCACGGGGTCAACGGATCGCATTCAGTTTTCATAGGGGTGATCATAATTCCGTGATCCCTCCAGTGTATACAAATAAGGTTAACGAAACAGTGTAAAAAGCAATTTCTTATAGATAGATGGATTAACTGTATAATCAATGTCGTGATTATTTAATACCTGAAGGAAATGGAAACAGATGACTACTTAGTAAGTGTTGAGTACGAGGGACAGACAGTAGTGAGAAATTCGTTTCATAACGATATTTAAAGAGGGGTATAGTAAAAGGTATTTGTTCGAGAAGAGATGGAGAATCAATAACAGAGTTTATGATACTGAAAACAAAAAGAGACCCATGGAGTTGTAATCTGGATCAAAGAGGGACAGTTCTGAAGCGATGGCAAAGCTCTTCATAGTTTCGACGGTGAAAGGCAAGCTCGAAAGATATTCCATTTGGGGAGACCAGATAATATCACAAATATAAAAAAACGGGAAGTATAAGCTACTTGTACGGAAGAACTTTGTCACTCCTAAACTATCTGTATATCATTGATAGCTCATGGGGTCAATGGTATACAGAAACTTTGATAGCAAGGATAAGGAGGGTGATTATCCCTTTGTACAAGGCCATGGATAGGCTTCATCTAGGCCTGTATTGTATACTGGTCGGGAGTCCTCAGTTTAGGAAGGATGTAGATCGGCTGGGACGGGTGCGGAGAAGGGCAACCATATTGGCGAAGGGAACCAAACAGGTGCGCATACCTAGAAAGGCTTCAGCTCCACCAATTGCAGCTTCTGGAGACTAGGCACCTGATAATTTGATTGAGGTGTTTAAAGCCTTGAATAGATTGAGTAAGCTGAATATGAATGGCATTCTTCTTCTTGCTGAGGCTACACATATGAGGCTGCATAAATTTAAGTTGAGCAATGGTTGCAGGATAGATGTTGTTATTGTAATGCGGTTTTAGGGGCATCGGCGACTAAGGCTCTCCATGTATACCGTCTATAAATTGCGTGTGTTCTGCGGTCGATTTTCTGTTTTATGGAGGAAAAACACAAATTTCCGGGAGAAAAAAACCCCGAGTTCCTCCCTGAGACCGACTAACTCTGCCACGTTGTGAAAAAGGCCCATAACATTTCCTCACGTCATCGACGGGACTCGAACTCTGTTCGTTTCGACCCGATGTGGGGAGGATGGAAAAGACCAGAGTTCTCCAAACTCTGCTACCCAAGAGGGCTAAATTTTGGAATGAACAGATAGTTTTACAATTTTGGATGCCGACTCTGCTTTTAGTAGATCCAGCCATTTTATTAGAGGAATGATCACGCCACCTATATAGGTATTTTTGAAATAATCCCATTGGTAATATTTCAAGAACTACAATTTCTTTTTTTTCTGAAGGACTTTTATTGATGATATTCTTTTGGTGAGTTCCGAAGGGTAGAGAGGATTCCCCCAGTAAATTTAAATGTAACTTTTCTGCTCAGTCTTTCTTGAAGTGGAAGATTAGAACACACAAGCTCAAGCCCTTGATTTCCTCTGGTAACAGTGACGTTGATTTTTTTTTTAGCCTCTAGAACTAATAAGGAGTCATACAGCAATTTCATTTGCAAATTATATTTGTACAGAGGCAGATTAAAGTCGCTCATTATAATTACGTTAGTTTTAGGATTATGAACAGTAGTGATTCAGGTTATTACTTCATTAATGATGTCCAGGCTAATATAAATATTATAAATTTTCAGTAGTGATTCTTTAACTTGGATTAGCAGAGAAATTTCTTCAAAGTAGCATGCACTAGAGTTGTAGGTGTTAATAACTTCAATATCAGATTTTAAAATAATTGCTGCCCATCCACCTCTTCGATTAATCCTTGATGTCATATATGGTGCGCAGTTGCTATTTTTTGGCAGTAGAGAAATATCATGTAGAATTTCCTTCATCCACGATTCAACTAAATATATGATGTCATGAGATTCTTCCATTAATAACGCAATAAGCGTAGGCAGTTTATTTTTTT
Organism: Mastigoproctus giganteus; assembly: GCF_048544385.1. Taxonomy (NCBI): domain Eukaryota; kingdom Metazoa; phylum Arthropoda; class Arachnida; order Uropygi; family Thelyphonidae; genus Mastigoproctus; species Mastigoproctus giganteus. The sequence continues at coordinate 46,113,177 of NC_143583.1, forward strand.
ATGCTTCTATTTTGAAGAAAAATGCTGAGAAGCACATATGTGTCAGAAAGATGTTCGCAAACTGATGTATTAAGTGTCAGGTTGAATGATGGACTACGGTACGAACCAGGCGAGACATTCTCTAGCTATGCAGACAGTTCAGCAGATTGAGGATTAGATAGCAGCTAGAATTGGTAATTGTACCTCCAAATGTTTCACAATATGGCATGATGAGACCATTTGGCTGGACATCAGGGTTTAGATATTGTTGTATGTCAATTTTTAGCTCAATCCTGAAGGATGCGTAAGTGGAATGTTTGGTTTTTAATTTGAATGCTCTACCTGATATTTCTAGCTCTAAAAGTAGCTATCCATCTGCTGGGAGGTAGTAGTATTGGGATCTAGCCTGCTAACAAAAATATGATTAATATTAGGTCTGGCCCAAAATCCCGACAGCCCAAAATCCCGACGCTATCTATTATATAGTAAAAATATATGAATACAATACATGCATCCGTCGGTAATGAAAACTATCGAATTCTTCCCTTAGTTTATGTATTGATGACGAATAAGAGTGAAGAAAATTATAAAGGTTTGTTTCAAGATATGATTGACTTTGCCCAAGAAAATGAAATTGAATTGAGACCACAGGCCATATTAATTGACCTGGAATTAGCCGCAATAAATGTCTCCAGAGGTGAGTTCCCTAACGTGTCTAACATGATCTCCTTTTTCCACCTGGGACAATGTGTTTGGAGAAAAAATATTGTTAAAATCATTGGATCTATAGTATTAAGTACTATATGTATTATTTTTATTTTACTTTACACGTACCTATTTAATTTTTTTCCATTGTTAGTACATCTGATGTGGTCAGGATTTCTCCATTCCTACTCTAATCTACTTATCTATATTCCATTATGGTCGTTGAGTATTTCTACTATTATTAGCAGTGCCCCTTGTCCATAAACCATCCCCATTTTATAATTATCATTATATTATATTATATTACATGAAAAACATTTTTATCGAAAATACTTTCTGAGATATGGACTCTAACTTGTTTTTTTTAAACCAATCGGTATGTCGGGATTTTGGCTGTCAAGATTTTGGGCAGCACCGATTAATATTATATCTCGAACTATTTTGATGTCTCATTTTAATACAAGATTTCATATTTGTTGTTCCTTCTGTGTGTCTTAAAACTTGGGGGTGTTTATAGGCAAGTTACTATGGGTAGGCACCTCAGGATTGAGATCAGAAGTATCATTTTGGCAGTGTACATATAAACTGTCAGGTTTCTGTTGATTGTTCATCGTGGTATGTTTAAATTGTATCCTCTGCCCCCCCCCCCTTGAATACGCCCCTGCGAAGAAGCTCGATGGTGTTCACGGAAAGACAAAGAGACAGAGCTAGATGTTAAAGATTGCGCTGGTATTCTTGCATCTTTTGCTGGAAAAAATTGTTAAGCAATTTTTTACTGCAACCTTACTTCAGCAACCTTACACGAGAAGGGTGAGGTAACCGAGGACGCTCAGCCTTTAGATCAAGCGCTAGCATGCTGTAGAATTTACACTGATAAACTTTATTCGAAAAATATGCTGTTTAATATCAAAATTTTTCTCTGAATTGTTTCCTCAGCATTTGTTCCAGGATAGCAAAGCTATCCATCTTTGGAGATGTTGTAGGTGCGGGTAGGAAGCGTCGTCCGTTGGGCTGGAGGCACCGTTAGTTAACTTGAGGAGTTACGCATGAGGAGTTATTCAATGAGTGGAGTGCCAGAAGTTTATCAAACTCAAACAGGGAGCTAAGCGATTTTATAATAACTGAGAGCAAAGTGGAGGAGAAATTGTTGAAGTTAAACATAAGGAACCTGGAGTGGACGGGATCTATCCAGTTATATTAAAGGAAGTACGAAAACCCTTAGCCATAATTATGAACGCTTCCTTGGACTCAAGGGAGGTCCCCATGGACTGGAGGTGTGCAAATGTATCACCAATTCACACAGGGGGTTCAAAAGGTGACACAAGTAACTATAGATCTGTTAGTTTAACTTGTGTTCCAGGGAAAATAATGGAATCATTGGTTAAAGAAGCATTGCAGGATCATCTAGACAAGACTGCAGTAATAGGTAAGACACAGCATGGGTTTGTTAAATGGAGGTCTTGTCTGACAAATTTGATGGGATACTATGATGAGGTCACAAAGGAACTGAATGCCAAAAATAATTTTGATATCATATACTTGGATTTCAGGAAAGCTTTTGATACTGTTGCACATGGAAGAATACTGTACAAATTGGAGAGGTATGGCATTAAGGGTAAGTTTCTACAATGGATAAAGGGACGGTTGAGTGGGAGACGACAGAGAGTGATAATCAATGGATAGTGCTCCTTCTGGACAAATGTTATTAGTGGAGTTCCCCAGGGTTTGGTGTTGTACCTATTGTTGTTTTGTATATTTATTAATGATATTGATGAAGGTATAACAGGTTTATTGTTCAAGTGTGCAGATGATACAAAGGTTGGCAGAATTGTTAACGACAGTTAAGACAGTATGCTACTCAAACTGGATCTAGATAAGTTGGGCAAATGGGCTGAGAAATGGAAACTGAAGTTTAACATTTACAAATACAAAGTACTGCATATGGGCAGCAATAACCGCCGAAGAGAAACGTACTAACTGTGTGATACTACGCTCTGGGAAGTGGAAAGTGAAAAAGACCTGGGGGTAATTGTGCAGTCTAATATGAACTTCACTGAGCAGTGCAGTTGAGCTGCCAAGGTAGGTCATAGAGTCTTGTCAATGATATATAGGAATTTTGCTAGCAGGGACAGGGAGGTGATTATCCCGTTATACAAGGCAATGGTCAGACCACACCTAGAGTACCGTGTACAGGTCTGGAGGCCTCATTTTAGGAAGGATATAGAGTTGCTAGAACGAGTACAAAGAAGGGCAACAAGATTGGTGAGAGGAACAAAGGGGTGCTCTTACCAAGAAAGGCTTAATTTCTGCAAATTGCAGCGCCTGAAGAGCAGGCACCTGCGAGGTGATCTTATTGAGGTGTATAAGACCTTGAATGGGTTGAGCAAGCTGAATGCTGATGAGATTCTTCCTTTTGCTCAGATTAAGAACCTGAGGGTCACAGTTTCAAACTGAGGAAAGACAACTGTAGAATAGATATGCGGAAATTTGCCTTTAGCCAGCGGGTAGTTGATTGGTGGAACAGACTTCCATTTTTTGTTGAAGTTGATAGGCCTAAATAAATTTAAGGCTGAGCTGGACAGGCATTTGGAACGAATGGAGGTGTAAAATGGGAGATTTTATTTTTGGCTGATGCTGCATAAGCTTGCTTTCTTGCATCGTATGCCTCTACTAATGCTAATGCTAATCATTGAATGATGTGAGAGTTTAGGAGGCTGTAGTAAATTGACAGAAGGAGATGACAGAAGGTCAGAGTTATCAGGATGATCAGCATCTATTGGAGTATTTTGAAAATATAGCCCATCTTGACTAGTAGGAGACAGAATTTGAACTTTCATTGTTAGCTCCATTACAGGAAGGGCATCTACATTTATTTTTTGATACAGTTGATGGCTTAAATATTTTATTAGAGAACGCCCAACACAAAAAATCTTACTGAATATTCCTTTACAGATAATCAAAGAACTGGTTTAAGACATACATTGCATGAAACAGTTTCCTTAGGAAGAGTTAAACAGCTTCCTGAGGAGTTAAAATGGCTTTGATTACAAGTAAACAGCAGGTAGGCCGTAATTAACACAGTAATGTACAGTATAATAATATACAGGTGATAAGATGACAGTTCGGTCGTAGGTGGGGCTAACTGCGTTATTCCTTAAGGGCTGCAGGACTTTACCCAAAGCAGGAACATTGCCAAACTCGCTAACAGTCTTATGACAAAGAAGGCACTTTCGATCGTAATCAACGTTCCTGCTTGCACTTTTAAATCAAAGGGGTGGAGGGGCACTGAAATCTCTATACAATGAGGGGAAGGCTCCTTTAGAGAATAACTTTAATATGTAAAGTGTAAAGTGTGTTTGGGGTCAAACGGCACCAGGGGTTTCCCCCATCTCCGCGTAGTTTACATTGTCAGGTGATACAGTACACTGTAAAGGCCAGAGATTTAAAAGTGTGTGTATAATGTTTATTTTTTTGGGCAAAATCGTCATTTTCAGAATTATTTTGTCAAACCTCTTATTTACTTTTAGCTTTTTTTTTTCTACGCCAACAAGCATATGTTAGAGAACATGTTCTTCTTAGAGTATGTTTAATCTGAACTTGTGGCACCACTGCACGTGATAGCCGTTTGGAGGAAAAACATCAAATACTTTGTTTCTTCAATGAATAATTTGCTCCACAGGGGATATCGAAACAAATTCATTTTAATTTTGAGTATGAATGATTTTAAACAATATATGTATATAGATTGCATATGTCTATAAATTGCGTGTTTTCTGTGGTCGATTGCTGTTTGCTGTTCGAAAAGCCCAAGTTTCTGGGGATAAAACACCATACTGTTCTTGCCAGAGATCGGCTAACTCAGCCACGTTGTGAAAAAGGCCCATAAAAATTCCTCATGTTATTGACGGAATTCCAACTCAGGATTCTTCTTTCCACTTGGTGTGGGAGGAAACACCAGAAAGCAGCTTGAAATGACGTCTGATTTCATATTGAAAGAATTATGCAAATGGTGTAATTTACATAGGTTGACAATCTCTACATCCAAAACAAAAATCATGATGTTGAAGGGTAAATTGGCTCTTAGTAGACCTCCGCTCGTAAGGTTGAATGGTATTTCCTTACAGCTGGTGTTAATGATTAAATACTTGGGAATATGTATTGCAAGTGGCTTGAACTTTATCCCGCGTGCTAACTATATAACTGAGAAAATGAATAAATTTATTGCAATGATCTCAAGAATAACGCGGGTGGAATGGGGAATAAAAGGGAAAGCACTCCATTTGATTTATGATTGTATTTTTCCGCCGATTGTTATGTATGTTGCATCAATCTGGGTACGCCATGCAATCAAAGTAGGCAACATCAGAAAGCTCTATTCTATACATCGAGTTATGTTACTCAAAATGGTGATGGCCTGTAGAACGGTTTTCACAGAAACTTTGCAAGTGTTAGCTGGCAAAATGCCACTTGATTTGCAGTTAGTGTTTAGAAGCCTATCCTTTTATTTGAGAAGAGATATAAAATCCGAGTTGCCAGACATTAAAATTACCACTTTAAATGACTTGAGAAACGAAAAGAAGAGGATTTGGGAGCTCCTTTTACAAAAATGGCAAAACAGAAGGAATTGTTCGGAAAAAGGAAGAATAACATTCAAAATTTCCCCCTATGTTAATAGTTAATACCAAATCTATTGTACGTTCTTACTAACGGGTCACGGATCATTTTTTGCTAAACTGAATAGTCTTGGAATCGTAGCAAGATGCACCTGCACGTGTGGTGATCTGGAAACATAGGAACATGTTGTGTTTAATTGTTTGGAATATGCTGATTTGCGTTTGGATTTACTGAATAATGTTGATAATGTAACTCGTCTGGTGGATGGGATTGAGCCAGCACTTATTAAAACAAGGGAAATTTTTATTGCCTTTCAAAATTTTGCAAATTCAGTTTTCGTGAGAAGGAATATACTTTTGCAAGAGTTAAGATTTAAGATTTAAGATTGAATTATGCATGAATTGGTGGACTGTACCTCTTTTTGACATGAAACAGTATGTTATTTTTTATATAGGAAAATTCTTTGCACAAGTGGACAGGATATTGATACTCTGTTTCCTTAATGGGTGGGTGTCCACTTCTGCTCCTGCCAACGCAGTTTGGAAAGAAACCTTAGTCGTTTTTCTTGGCTTTGATCCTGCAGTAACACTTTCTTCCAGCTTTGAGCTTTGTTTTGCTGGTTGATATGAGTAACTTCTGTTGAGCTCTCTGGCTGTTGGTAGATGGCAGCTCGTTGAACTCTTTGTCTTTTGGAAAATACTGGCGATGATCAATCTCTAGGATGTGATGCTTGTGCTCACTGTGAAAGTGTCTCTTCATTGGATTCTGTTGTAGCCTACTTGTCCAACTCGTTGTGATGATCAGTCTCTAGGATGTGATGCTTCTGCTCATCTGTGGACAGTGTGTCTCTTCATAGGTTTCTGATGTAGCCTACTTGCCAGATTGTTGTGCTGTAGCTGAGGGGATGACCATTGCAAGTACAGTTGATTTGTAATGTGAATGTGAAATTTGTATTGTTAATAATTGTATACTGTACTATACTATACTATTTCTATACGTATGGCGGATTTGCCAGATTTTTTTTGACTAGGGGCCGCTTTACTCAATAAATTTAAAAAAAATGAAAAAAAAAATGGTGTGGGGAGGACGGTGATTATACCTAGTATGCTACCCACGAGGGCAAAATATATTTTGGCTGGAAGGAAGCTGTCGCCCAACATTCTATCATACAAAATAATGTTATGATGGAACAGTGGCATTATAAGAGCGACTAACTGGAGCCGACTAAATTCCGCTGCGATAAGCGTACGTCAAGTCTAATGAAAAGGATAACGTGTTTTTCTCCAATAATCCAAGGATCACATCACGACGAATGTTCCCCAAAGCAGCGCTTAAGGGATCGAACGTACGATAGTTGATGTCGTCAATCTTTAAGTCCAGGAAGTTGGAAAACGCTCTGGAATAAACACAAATGAGGAGTGTGAATTCGTCTTGTGTTGTACCTTTGTTTTCTTGACAGCTGCGTGTTTAATAGTGTTGCCTTTAATTCCCCAAGTTTCCCCGGTGGTATTTGTCGGAATCTTTTAATGTACTCGCTAGTACTAGTTCAGGGGCTACCCGGCGACTTTTGCACGTTTTCTCCGACACTTTGAAGTTGTTGATTTCTTCTGTAATCCTCGACGACTTTTTGAATCCTAAGTTTATTCCTTTGATAAATGCAACATCGTGCTAATGGCGCCTCTTAAATGTAGAATTCTTTGGTTACTCCTAATTTTCCCCTGCTAGGATACAATTTGAACTCACTTAAGCTTACCAGAGTCGAAGGCTATCGATCGGACTTCCATTAGTTAACTGTGCAATCTCTTTTGATGCAAGTAAAATAATTAATCAAGTGGTTAGAAACCTTTTAATGATCGCCATTCAGCTTCATCGGAAACTTCCGGGGAATATTTTAGCATGTTCCCATCAAGGCGGGGTGTAAATCAATGCATGAGATCCATGTCTTCTTCTTCTTCTTCTTCTTACCTAGCTTGAAAAAAATATGTTAATTGATTACGAGTATAAACCAAGATGTAAAAGATTTCTGAATACTAACTACGTTATTTGTTTGTGAACTTGAAAGACACCTGTTTAGTGCAATAAGCTTTTCTGATTGGTTGTTTTACTTCTGTTCTAGTTCTCTTACTGCACAAACTTATGCTATGTTTATTTATCAAGGCTGTTGTCTGATGGCTGACGATGAATTCCTAGATTTGTTTTAGGTGAAGAATTTTATCAAGATTTTTACACTGTACAATTATACCTTCAGTATCATTATGCCATGATGGCTTCAGTTGTTTTGGTACTAATTCAGAGCAGCTTGAGCTCCACAAATTCCTAGAGCAGCGAGTTTAACGGGGTGAAATTATCTTATTTTCACGATCTTAAATACCAATTATTAATTAATAGAAGGACTGTCTTGAGGAGGCCAGAAAAACGTTTTCTTGCTCTGGACCAAACAGAACTTTACTTGTTCTGAACCGCAGAAATTAGACATGCTTGATCAACTAGCTCATCCAGCGTGTTGAATTTTAAATTTGCCAAGATGTCAATCTCTTCGTTTAATGCTATCTTGGCGGTACAATGTTTCTAAGCGTTAAGAAACTAGTTAAAGAAAGGTGCTTTTTATATAAGAAAGGATGATAGCTGTTAAAATGCAAAAACATATCTATATTTTATAAATGAATTGTGAAACTTGTTGTTCTTTCTGTTATAGTTTGTGATAAATTTAAGAAATTTAACAAACTGAGTTTGTTTTTTTTTAATTCATTTTAAAACTCATATGTAAGTGGATATTATGAACTGTTTCCATAATATTATTTGTGAATCTATAATGCAAATTACTTTATCCAAATATTTTTAATGAGTAATTTTAGATATAAAGCGGTTTAAATATATTTCTTCAATTTTTGTAAGATGTAACTCTGGAGAGAGAGAGAAATTTCGTGTTCTCTGGTCAACTTCTCTGTTTTGTTGGAAGAAAAACCCGATTTTTTGGGGATTTAAGACCTTTGCTTTCCAGGCCTTATAGATGTGCTTTTGAGATGAAATTTTTTTAGGATAACTCTACATGACGGAGTTCCAGATGCGTAATTATCTCCAAATTTTACCAAATTTTATTCTCTGGCGTAATGAAAGGGTTTGTCCGTCACACTGAAATAAATGTTGAATGTGCTGGAAGTGAGCATTCTTCTCCATCCTGTTTACAGGAGGGCCGAAACTCTTATCGCTAATTGTACATTGTCTTTCACAAGCCAAACTTCAAATTTTTTTCTTAGCTTGTTGTTGTGGGATTTTAGACGCAAAATGTAATTATCGCTTGAGATGGACCAACTCAGCCACGTTGTGAAAAAAGTTCATAAAAATTCCTAGAGTCATTGCCGATTTCGAACCCTGGCCTTTTCCACTCGGTATGGGGAGGACGGTGCTAATATGCATTATGCTATCCACGAGGTCTTTTTCTAATTGACAAAGCTTGAATTCTTATACTTTACATTCTTCTTATTTACCAAATCTTTCTCCTAGCAACCTTTTAACTTTTTACATGATCGAAAGGTCATATGAAGAATCATCTCTATAATCAGTGCGATTTACCACTAGTATAAACATTGCCAATGTCCTTCCAGAACTGAATAGAAAGATGCGAGAGACGTATCAACTTGTAGAGTACGTTGAAAGAACTAATATCGCATTAGTGCCAACCATCCCTACTTTGCTTGAAATAATTAGTTTGGTAACTTTCTGTATGTGCGTCGTATTCGTGAGTTATTCTCCGTATTGAAATATCATTGCGTGGCCCTAATTCTGTATAACGGATTTCAGTAATTAAGTAAAGCAAGCACTTAAATGACAGAGAAAACATGCAACGTGACCGTGAGCGGTTATGGCAACGTAATGCTAATATCCGTGTGCTTGCTGGTGGAAGGTCTATTAAAGGAGGATAGAAGGTACGAGAAATAAGCGGAGTTATTAAAACCGACTGGTTTAGCAGTGGCGAGTTTAATGCGTTCTGGACCCATAAATGTGCTAACTTAACGAGGACACAAACAAGAATTAGTTGTGACTAATGAGGTTAAGGAGAAATGCAATTTCCTTGATGTATGTACGAGCCAGTCGCTTTTGTTTCGCTCCAAAATGGGCATAAAATGGTAGTTTTGATGGGATGCTTTGATAAGTAAAATTATCTGGTATTGTTAAAAGTCTTTCTCACTACAAACACTACTGAAGTGGGTGGCGGGGGAAGCCTTTTCATATAACGACACATTGCGACCACATAAACGCCGTGATTAGCGAATAAAGACGGGTTCGAGAAAACTTAGAGGAGGATACCGGAAAAGCCTGTAAGACGATGTTAATCGCCAACAAGATCGAAGAACTTTTGACATCGAACCTTTAATATCCCGTTACTTTTATTTTACGAATTTTATTGTAAGGTTTGTTAGAAATTAAAATTTCCTTTACTTATGTTTATTTTTTATTAACCGTAACTTTTTCTATAATTTTTAGGGGAGTATATTCCTTACCCAATAAACGTGGCCCATCACAGTACAGACTTGTGCCATAGATTTGAATCATTCAGTATTTCCAGCATATATGAAGATTACCAGAGTGTTTTAGCATCTTCGATAATGCTAATTTAGATAAACTTATATAATCTGGATGCTGATGGAATAATATCCCACAACTGAGTCTTCGAGGGGTAGCACAGTGCGTAAAAGCCCTACCCTCCCCACATCAGAAGGGCAGGTATTCACATCCTGTCAATAATGCGAGGAATTTTTATGGTTTCTTTTCAAAAATTGGTTGAGTTAGTGGGTCTCACGTGGGAGCATAGCTTTTTCTCCCGAAAACTCGAGTTTTTAGTCCAGCAAAAGAAGCAAATCTACCACGGGACATGCGCAATTTTTAGACATAATGCACGCAAAGCAATATAGTCTAAATCACGGATGCGCCTAAAATCCTACAACAACAACAATCCACCATAGATACCAATTTAAAAATATTAGCTCTCATAAGCTATTATTGTCTCATCGATGCCAAAGTCATTACTGTCCATTAATCAAAACGCTATAAAGGATGATTAGTCTCGCACTCAATGGGGGCAATATGGATCTGAGGATGAATATTGCCCCCATTCATCATTTTCATATTTGGGGTTATCATATTTGTATATTTATCAATATCATTGATAAATATACAAAATATGAAACGTATAAGAACTCACAGAACATTAATACTCTAGTACCGTGAGCTCAGAAGACGAAATATGCTTATTGAAATTAGACCTGAATTTCTGTAGATTGCAATTTTCGGGAAATACAGCCGAAGGAAAGTTTTTCAGACAACAGAAATAGAAGGGATAAATGAGAAAGAATAAAAATGGTAAAACACATGTTCGGTTTGTAAGTGAGCGATGTAATTATACTATCAACTCAGAAAGATGGCGCCCATGGAAAAATCTATTAAAACTACTGTGATGTTTGTGTCGCCCGAGAATCAACTCATATGCCCATGTGTGTTAGGTCCATAAAATCATCTCTGTTATAAAGTGTTATCTTGTAGATTTGCTTGTTTTTGCTGGACGAAAAACAAAACTCGAGTTTCCGGTGGAAAGAAGCTTAATATCCACGCATGATATAGAATATCTCAGCCACGGAGTGAAAATACCTCATAAAAGTTCTTCGCTTCATTGAAGGGATTCGAACTCAGGTGTTTTACACCCGATGTGGCGAGGACGGTGATTATAACCTCTGGGCTAACCGAGAAGTGGAAATGTCTTTAGAAAAGTCACACAACTCTACATCCTTCCTAAAATGAGGCTTCCAGACCTGTACACTCAAGATCTGGCCTGAACATTGCATTTATACAAAGGAATAATCAACTCCTTTTCCCTACTAGGAATCCTGTATATCATTGACAATGCCCCATGACCTGCTCTGGCAGCCTGTCTGCACAATTTTCTACCACCCTAAGTGTAGTACCACAGTTTATTTCTCTGGAGTTACTTCTACCTATATGCAGTACTTTGCATTTTTCAATGTTAAACTTTAGTTGCCACTTCTCACCCCATCTGCTCTACTTTTATAGAATCTGTTGCAGTGGCACACTGTCATTACTGTCATTAACAACCCTGACAACCTTTGTATCACCTGAAAACTTCGACATTAAGCCTGATATACGTTTATCAATATCATTGATAAATATACAAAACAACAGTGGGTCCAATACCGAACCCTCGGGGACTCCACTAATAACATTAGTCCACAAAGAACAGCGTCCATTGATTACTACTCTCTGTCCTCACTCACTCATCCATCCTTTTATCCATTGTAGCAACTTACACTTAATGCCATACGGCTCCAATTTGCATAGTAATCTTCCATGTGCAATAGTGTCAAAAGCTTTCCTGACATCCAAGTATATGATATCAAAATTATTTTTGCCTCCAGTTCCTTTGTAGTTACGTTATAGTACCCAATCAAATTTGTCAGACAGGACTTTCCCTTAACAAACCCATGCTGTGTCTGAATTATTACTGTAGTCTTGTCTAGATGATCTTGCAATGCTTCTTTAACCAATAACTTCATTATTTTCCCTAGAACAGAAGTCAAACTAACTGGTCTGTAAATACTCGTGTCACCCTTAGATCCCCCTTTGTGAATTGGGGATACATTTGCACATCTCCAGTCTGTGAGACTTCCTCCGAGTTCAAGGATGCTCTCGTAATTATGGCTAAGGGTATTTGCTTACTTCCTCCTTTAATATAACTGAATAGAACCCATTCACCACTAGTGTCTTTCTTAGGTTTAACTTAAACAATTTCTCCTCCACTTTGTTCTCAGTTATTACAAAATTTTTAAGCACCCTGTTACAATTTGATAAACTTCTGGTATTATCCTCCTTTAATAACTCCTCATGTGTGAATGTAGATGCAAAATACTCATTCAGAATGTCAGCTGAATGAGAGTAGAAAGTGAAGCTCGATTTTCTGGACAAGATTTTATGGTGGAATGAGGAACAAATGATTTTATCCCTACAAGAATAATTCACTCTCATGATTTGAGCACGAGTATGACTGTTAATAATGATAAACAAAACGAGACCGTATTCCACTGGAGGAGAAGAATAAGCGTTGTGATTTGAGGTATTTTAAATGCTAACTGTGTACTTTAAAGGGTATTGTTAGTGAAGAAAATATTAAGTGTTTGGTGCGTGGTTAGGATTTTATGGTATTCTAGTAGGAATTGAACAAGTTATGCAAAGTCATTAGTAGTAGCTAATGTTTCCAGACCTCTACCAGCTGGATCTGGGTCCGTGCAACTAAGAAAATTCAAGCCACATGGAAATGTGAACATTTGTATCACCAACGAAATTTAGACTGGAGAAAGACGAGTTTCAAGGAGAAGGAACTAAAAACGTTCTGGGAGTTTTATAGAATTGAGTGAAAGAACAATAGAGAACACAAATGAATTTGACAAAATAGGGTAAAGAAATTTAAAGTTAGGGGATATAAAACAGAAGAAAATTAGGAAGTCTCTGAAGAAGAATATTATAGTGATATATGTTCAGGTACCACTTTTGAATCACAAAGAAATCATTAAGCGAGCAATTAGGGAACCTGAGTTCAGTAGTGTTTGAGGCAATCGATAATTCTCTCAGAAAAAGTAAGCGGTGTCCCGGCAGATTGCAGAAAGATATGAACATCACAGATTGTCACCGGGACTACGTAAATTTGATAAATGGATTAGGCAGTTTCTATCAGGTTTATATCTTTTCGCAGATGTTTGTTCTATTAGATTGACTGTTCATGACGCATTGATGTAGATGAAGTAGTTTTTTTTTTTTTTTTTTGATTTGGTAGTTGTTGGCGCATCGGCTTCTGTGGCCATATTGCACCTCCCAAGATTTTTGCAGTACTTTGATCCAAGCCCGAGGCGGGAATCGAACCCGCGACCTTGGGGTTGCCGGACAGGTACTTTACCTACTCGGCTAGCCCGGTCGGCTGATGAAGTAGTATTGGTGTGATGTAAACAAGTTGGAAAGAGATCTTATTATATGAATTAGAGACATTTTTGAACATTTTTACGCGTGGGAAAAATATATATCTAGCTGCTTGACGTAATGTGGTTTTGGCAGTGCTCTTCCCCGTATATAGATTATTCGGACTTCCTCCATTAACACTGCTAGAGAAGAGACATAGAGATTGTACGAGGACTGATCTGGATGCCTCCTAGATAGTTACCAAAAAAGTTTGATCCGATACATTATCTAGCGCAGAGTCTTCGAAAAGCGTGTTAAAGCTTTTTAAATCTGTACTTTGGAATATTGGATCGCACCATGATATTTTTTAATCATAATCTAAAAAAGACATAACTCATGCACTTTTCTGCATGACAGAAGAGATGGGATATATATATATATATATATATTTTTTTTTTTTTTTTTATGTAAACCCCAAACGCGAGAGGTATTAGAACCTGTAATACATAGTACGGTGCTTGGGTTGGAGGTTGAGAAGGCGAAAGAAGATATTTGTTGACATTGGACTTGAACTTCTGTAGATTGTGATTTTCAGGAAATACAAATGAAGGGAGATTGCTCCAGAAAACGACAGTTGAATGAATAAATGAGGAAGATGAAAAGTTGGTTCTGTGGGTTTGAAGTTGGACAGTAAATGGAAGTTGGCTGGTGGTGGCACGTGTTCGGACTGTTTTGAAAGAGAGAGCGGGAATTATAGAAGCCAATTCAGAAAAACAGTGCCCATGGAAGTGTCTGTAGAAGAGGCATGGAGCACAAACAGTACGTCTATGAGACAGCCAGTGGAGAGACTTTGTTCGAGATGAGTTATTAATTAACCTAATGAATGGAATCAAGAAACCTGAGAGAGGTTTTGGAGACACCGCCCCAGATGAGGGAACAATATTCCATGGTAGGGCGGATTTGCGATTTACACAGAGTGAGCAGCTGTTTGGAAGAAGAGTAACGCCGAGAGTGAAAGAGAAAACCAAGTTTTTTAGATGCAGAGGAAGCAATATTTGTAATGTGCTTGTGCCAAGAGAGATTAGAAGTCAGGGTAATCCCCAAAAGAGATATATCATTTTGCCTAGAAATCGGAGTGTCACTAAAGATAAGCATAGGAGCAGAAGAATCCTTTTTGCGAGATATAAGACAAGACTGAGTTTTAAAAGGGTTGAAATCAACTAAGTTGACTTTGCCCCACTGGAGAATTACCTGGAGATCGGCATTTAAGGAATTGGTAGCAGATTTTCGAGAAGTTGAAGCTGACTGAGCAGGGCAAGGTTCTCAAAATGGAAAGTGGAATGCAATGTGCTATCATCGCCAAAACTATGGATAGGACTTCCAGTCAATGGAAGAAGGTCATTAATATACAAGAGGAAAAGAGTGGGGGAAAGAACTGAACCTTGGGGGACACCGGAATTAGTAGAGAAGTTAGAAGACAGAGAGCCATCTACCATCACCTTCAGTGAGCGATCAGAGAGAAAACTGGATAACCAATTACTAAAAACAGTTGGCAAACCATAAGATGGAAGCTTGATTAGAAGACCTTTATGCCAAACACGATCGAAAGCCTTTGAGATGTCAAGAGCAACTACTTGTGTTTCACCGAACCTTTCCATTGAATTATTCCATAAATGGGTAACATAAGCCAGAATATCACCAGTGGATCCACACTGACGGAATCCATACTGGCGATCGTTGATCAGACGGAAGGTTTCTAGATAGTTTAAGAGTTGGCGGTTAATTGATTTCTCCATTACTTTAGAAAGAGTAGAAGTAATTGCAATGGACGATAATTGGATGGGAGGGATTTGTCACTCTTTTTAGGAACTGGCTGGATATGAGCAAATTTCCAAGCAGAAGGAAAAACACCTTTGGAATAAGAAAGTGAAAAACGGCGGAAAATAATAGGAGTAAGTTCAGGAGCATAGGTTTTGAGAACAAGTGGAGAAAATCATCGGGACCTGGAGCTTTCTTAGCATCTAGATTCGTCAAAATCCTTCTGACATCCTTTTGACGGAAGACCAACCGGGTGCAACAGGATCTAGATAATTTGGGCAGATGGGCTAAGAAGTGCCAACTGAAGTTTAACCTTGACAAATGCAAAGTACTGCATATGGGTAGAAGTAACCCGAGAGAAAAGTACCAACTGTGTGGTACTACACTTAAGGCGGTAGAAAATGAAAAAGACCTGGGAGTAATTGTGCAGTCAGATATGAAGTTTTCTGACAATGCAGACAGGCTGCCAGGGCAGGTCATGGAGTCTTGTCAATGATATATAGGAATTTTGCTAGCAGGGAAAAGGAGATCATTGTCACTCTATATAAGGCAATGGTCAGGCCACGCCTTGAGTACTGCGTACAGGTCTGGAGGCCTCATTTTAGGAAGGATGTAGTTTTTCTTGAGCGTGTTCAGAGAAGGGCAACAAGATTGGTGAGCGGAATGAAGGGATCCTCTTACCAAGAGATGCTTAAGTTCTGCAAATTTCAGTGGCTGGAGACTAGGCACCTGCGCGGTGATCTGATTGAGGTATATAAGGCCTTGAATGGGTTGAGCATGCTGAATTCTGATGGGATCCTTCCACTTGTTTGTTCAGATTACGAACCTAAGGGGAGCATAAATTATAAATTTAAAGAGGAACTGGACAGGCATTTGGAGGAAATGGTGTGATTTTTTTTTTTTTTTTTTTTTTTTGGCTGATGCTGCATAAGCTCATACACTTGCTTTCTTGCATCACATGCCACTACTACTACTACTACTACTATTACTACCATAAGAGGCATTGGATGGAGCGTGTTGGGAATGGTGGGGGGGGTGTTTTACCAAGATCATTAATACATGAGTTGGATGAAAAATGGGATGCTAGCAGGACAGCTTTATCCTTGGCTGAAGTGACAACAGAACCATCTGGTTTGGACAGAAGTGGGAGCAGAGATGGGAAAAGGTTGCGGCCAATAGCTTTGCCAAGAAACCAGAATGCTCGGCTGCCATTATTTAAATAATAAAATTAGGGCAAGAAGCAAGTTTTCTACTCTTAGTCTGTTCAAACTCTAGTTTGGACTGATTAATAACTGCTTTGCAATTGTTGCGAGCTTTGCTGTAGGCAGAAAATGAAACTGAAGAATTAGAAACAAGCCAATTACTTACTTTTACTTACTTACTATCTGTTTATTAACACAAGGTTCACCCCCTGTACAGCAAGTGGGGCTAGGAGGGTGTACAGAAATTTTAAAATATGCATTATACACTTTTGTACAAATTTACAGATCTTTACAATATAATTATTGTATAATAAATAACTATTAAATAGATATATACATTTGCTTAATTGTATTCACTTTGAAATAACATAGATCTTGATAATTGAAGAGTTAAATACATAGGTTGACTTCTTTATCAGCAACTAACATAACATATTTATTTATATTCATTACATTATTGCATTTAATTGTTCATATCATCAAATTTCTAATAAAACTGCTCAATTTTCACAGCAATCCTGTGATTTAGTCCAGATGTGGTCTATAATTTGGTTTCTGTAGGTTTTATTGACTTCAAACTTTATCGGATCAATGGAGAAGGTTGTAAGACACAAAGTCTTACAAGTTAAATTAAATATCAATATAATTAAAGAAAGAACGCTAGATAGAGTGATATTGTAAACCTTACAAGAAAACACTTAAAGTCACAAATATTTAAGATAGTGGGTCTCACGTTAATGGAATTAAATTAAGTGGAAGCTATAGTTAATGTAAGAGCTAGAGTTAATGTAAATATACCGTGAAAATAAACATTAGAAAGAGATATACGATCAGCGCCCACTACCTGAAGCAGCAAGTGAAGAATACGAGACGGAACAGTGGGGAGTCAATTGATAGTATGGCAAGGGACGGAGTGCTCCAGAGATTACAATAGGGGTGCCAGCGGGGAGCGGCCTGGTTTACCGTTAACAGAGCAGGCGTGGTCATTTCATAATAAGGCGAGACGAACCAAGTAAATGGACGCAGGTGTTTTCTGGATGGTTCTAGAAGGATTCTGAGCTGATGGAATTTCCGGTCATCTTACTAGAGAGTTCGAGAAATTTCTGGAAACGGGAAGTCTCCTTTCTACACCGGAAGGAACTCGACCTTCCTGTCATGGGTCTAGGCAAATGAGAATGGAGATGATGATGGTCAGATAGAAATGATTGGTTGAGGAAAGGAGAGGCGTTACGAAATTTTGGGAAATAAAAAGGGAAGAGCGCGCGAAATAGAGGGTGATAAAGTTTTTTTTTCGGAGGGTGATAAAAGTTTTTCGGAGAGGTAGGCTGGGAAAACAGTCCCCTGAAGTGATCCACCAGTAGAACCAGTTATGGTGAGTTGACTAAGTTCTGATAGCTTTAGTAAAGAATAGATAAGTTACAGTAAAGGGAACTTTCTCGAGATGGGATATAGAAGTCCGAAAGCGTCCACCGAGAGATATATTTAGGAGGACAGCGAGATAATGCTTACAGAAGAACACCGGACCGTCCTGTAGCCTACAGAAAGAAGTCAAGTAAAGGGAAGCGACTCCTACTGAATGATCTGGCACAGCGAAGAAGGATATGACACCAGGAATGATCGGCGAAGTGGATAGTACCCCTGGCAGATGTTTGCAGTTCCGAAGCTGAAGAAAAGCGATCTCAGAATGAGGGTGGAACCCCGATGCAGAGCAGAAAGTCAAAGACCAATCCTAGTATTGGCTGAGGAATTCAGCTCACCAGAAGTAAGTGCTGAACGGCATTTGTACCGTTAGGTAGTACAAAAGACTGTAACTAAAGATAGATAATAGTTAAAGGGAATTCTTTTGGGATGCATATAGTTAATTTAATACTTATTCTATAGATAAGTGCAGAAATGTCATAAGGATTGTTTAATAAGAGGGTAGTTCATAGTTACGTTTCATCTGCCTAATTTTAATGAATGTAGAATAAAAACCTTTTGGTAGGGTTAATCAATAGAGCTGTTAGAGTTGTATGTTAACTTATATAATGTTACTGAAGTAGAGAAGTGGTGCAATTAGTCGCTAAATGCTGAAATTTACCTGAGAGAATCAAGAAATAAATAAACCAATGTATATTTCATTAACGGATAATTTGGTTGTATTAGGGTGAGACTAGCCTAGAATAATTTGTAAAGTGGACATTTAATTCCAGAAGAAGAATTGTATTAACCATGAAGAAGAATGTAGGATTGTGCTAGATAAGTATGAATAATAAACAAAATGTCAATTGTATTTAAGAAAGAATTAAGTTAAACTGATCGTAGGAGAGTGTTAGTGACCCAATAGTAAGAAGATGATGGATAGGAGAACCTAATGACCAGGAACGTAATCCATGCTATGTACTTATATCAAGTGAATAATGTGTATGATTTGCTAGATTTTTTTATTTGTGAATATGTATAATAAACTAATTGTATTTAACTTTATGAAAATGGAGTTTGGTCATTTCTGAAAACACAGCGAAACCCAAAGGAGGAGTGCACTAATATAGAAACTCCCTCAGAACCGGAATTCTTCTGTGAGATAACAAGTCAGATGCAAAGTGGGGTGTAGTAAATATATAAATAATAATAAATAAAATAAGTAAATAAAGACAAAAAAATATAATAACCAACCCCATCCCCACAAGGTGTTGAAGTGTTCAATGGTGTTACATGGGAACATTCCTTTTATGGAGTCCAAGTTTGATAGCTTCATCCTAAGTGGATGATGGCTTCTATTTCTTCCTCTTGTTATTGCGATGATATCTTCTATTGACGGGGCATCAATATGGCAAGTTAGCAGCTTGGTAAGCGTTGACAGATTTTTTTTTAGGACAATGAGCTTCCAGGAGGTCATGCCTAGGTTAACTAGGAGAATGGATTTCGATATGGTGAAGGGGTTCCCTCCCAGGCGGTTCAGCCACCGTAGAATCCAATATTCCATTGACAGAAATTTATTACATCGAGAGTTAGATGCAGCGGACCAGATTTCTGAGTCATATAGTTGTATGGGTGTGAGACATCTATTAATGTATTGTCCAATCAGTTTGGTGTTGTGACAGCCTGCGAGCTCCTGGCGGATAGCCGAGAAAGCAGCATCGGTCTTCTTCTTTGTCTTTAGGAAGTGTTCCTTGAAATTTAAGTCTTCATCCCACGTTATTCCTAGATCAGTATGAGATGAAACATAGGAGATTGACTCACAAAAGTTTCATCTCATCTCACCAAATTGCGATATGCAACATTCTTCTCTTGAACAGCCTTAGCACATTTATTTGAAAACCAAATTGGAAAATAAAGGACGAGATTTTAAAGTGGAGTTTGGGATAAAGGATTCCGTTCCTGCAAGAATAATTTCACTGACACGATCTGAGCAAACGTTGACATCAGAAATTTTGAAACAGTAATCCCACCAAGGAAAAGAAGAAAAGAAATCTCACAGGTCAACCCATTTTGCATTCTTGTAATGCCAAACAACACGAGGTTGGGAATAGCCATGAGATAAAGGCTCCATTGGAGAAGAGACAATCACCAAGTTGTGATCTGAAGTGTCTAAAGGACTTCGACTGTGTACTTAGAAGGGTTGTTTGTGAGAAAAAGATCAAGCGTGTTGGCTGTATGATTAGGATTGTCCGGTATTCTTGTAGGTAAATGAACAATCTGTGCAAGGTCATTAGTAATTGCAAAAGCCTCAGCATCTCGACCAGCTGGGTTGGTGTGACTAGAAAACGGAAGCCAGCTGGAGTTGTGAACATTAAAATCACCAAGAAAAATTACCTCACTGTTAGGAAAGTTGGACTGGAGAAAGTCAAGTTGCAAAGAGAGGAATTTATTAGTGTAGTTGGGAGAACGGTAGAAACAACAGATGAATTTGAAACAATGAGGTAGAGGGATTTTAAGCCAGAGAAGATCAAAAATAGGAGATTCCAAATTGCCAAGTCTCTGATAAGTAATATCAGAACGGACATATGCACAAGTACCACCTTTGAGGCGAAAGGAATCATACAGAGAATAATTTGGGCATCTGAGATGAGTAGTAGTTGAATCAACGGATAACTGAGATTCTGTCAGAAAACGTACGTGGGGTTTGGCAGACTGCAAGTGGAAATGGACATCGTTGAGATTAGAATTGAGACCACGTATATTTGTAAAATGAATTAGGAAGTGCTTGGGAGGTTTAGATCTTTTCGCAGATAAGCTTGCTCTATTAGTTTGACAATTCATTGTGTATTCAATAGTAAGAAAAAGTGGGTGGGACATGCTGTATGAAGTAATGAAATTTATGGATATGGCATACACATGGTAAGAATATACGCAGATCCTTGACATAACGTGGCTTCGACAATGCTCTCCGCATACTCACTACTCTGACTCCCTCCAGTCACTATCTGGCAGAGTAGAGGTAGCAAGGTTATACACTAGCTGATCCGGAAGCCTCCTAGAGAGTTACCAATAGGTTCGGTCCGGTGTGGTGTGCTAACTAGCGACTGACCTGCGAACACCGTTTTAGAGCTGTACCCTCGAAATGTAAGGAACATTGGATGTTCATCATATTGGATGTTCGCCACGATGTTCATCATAACCTCAAAAGTCATCAATCATACTGCATGATGGAAGAGATGGGGAAGGGTTGACCGGAACTTAGCTCTAGAGACTAAACATGGGTTCTACCACTTCAAGCCTCCAATAAGCAAAGTGGTTGTATTGCACGGACTGAAGAGAGTCATCTACCACCTAGTACTGCCTGGTAACATAGAGGGGCGGCATTCCTTCATGTGCTGTGGGCGCCACACCTCGACCCCTGCTTACGTTAGTTCACACCTGGGTGGTCACCCACCATGTACTTATGCATGGAGGTTATACCCAGGATTACTAACAGTCCCACCATCGTGAAGGTGCAAGCAGAGGATTTGTCTGTCACAGACCGTCCGGACTTCGCCGAAATCGGGTCCACCTGACTTGAGTGTCACCAGAACTTGATGAACTTGCATGTGGTCAGTTTTAAATCTAGTGACAAATAGATATTATATATTAGATTGTTGAAAGCTGAAATAGGTGTAGCAGGATTGGCGTCTTAAAACCGTGCACAAAGTTTTGAATGGGATTAGACACGTAGAGATGTTCTTTGTCGTACAGAATAATAATTCGAATTGAAGTAGATAAGGTCAGTAAGGTCCAGTAAGAGAGCTTACTTCCCCGTACTGGACTTTACCGATCACCGAGAGAAGTTCGATAGAATCAAGGAATCGGTATAGGTCCCAGAATATTGCGCTCTTCATATAGGTAAATATCGCCGAGTGACAGGGTTTTTAACTGTAGTTATATCTTAATGGAGGGGGGGAGGGTTGTTGATTCTGATAGCTTTTGAATCTGCGTGTAGGTAGCGAGCAATATATTTGAAATATAATATGTGGCAAGGTGGAGAAAAGGGTTGGCCACCCATGTTATAATCTACTATTTTGCAACTTCATTTCCCTTGTAATAACATGATTGTTATTTGATATTTGAGTCAGATGCATCCTACACTGCTACTTTCACTTGCTCAACCATAAATATGACATGCGATGCTTGTTAGAAAGGTTGTTGCAAAGTCCCTTGACGTTCTCATTATCTGTATACGTTTCTACTAACAAACAGCGCTAGATTAGTATTATTATCACGGAACTTCGAGTGAGCGTTATGTTTATTGAAGATACATTAGTCCATACCAAGGAATTTAATTTACAAGAGAAGGCTATTGTTTATCAGTCGCATTCCATGCTATTCGACCGTACAGCAACTGTGGTATGTGATAACTTCCTCAACCCTAATTGCCTGTTCTTCAACTTTTTTTTTTCTCTTCATTTTTTAATTCTTTGTTTGTGGTTTAAGCGTAGAAAGAATCTGATGTACTACTCCTAAGCAGACTGTAAGAAAACTGCAATTATTTCTATTTCTTTTAATGCTTCTTATTAAAGATTGCTCTCTGTGCTTTCTTCTGCTTATTGAACTGAACTCCATTCGGAAGTCATCGAAATCGAAAGTGTAATTTATTGCCGTTTAAGACGACGTTTGTCTTTTTCTTCACAAACTTTTGAGTACTCTCTGGCTCTTGTATAATTTGCTCACAGAGTAGCATATTTTCTGAAAAAATAACTTTTTTCGATAGAATATTGTTGACAATGTTGTATCAAATAAAAGATAATTATTTTCATAGATAAAAATTAATGAAGGGGTCCAAAATAACCAAAGTAACAGTAAACATTTCTGTTACTTTGGTTACTATATTTGATTTGACGTATGTGTTTCGAGTGTATCGCGGCTGTTGGTCTAATAAACAAATAACTTCCAGCCAATTTTGTGGTCAGAAACAGGTCGTTAATGCGAGGGGCCAACGGAATCTGACGACTTGTTGCGCAGAGTAACGGAAGGCTACAGTCAACCAAGCACAACAGTGCTAACCAAAGAGGTATTTTGGAAAGCACAACCCTTCGTATCCTGTCATGGATAAGGTATCATGGCCAACCACCGGACTGAGTTCACTGTAGCCAGCAAAAAAAAAAAAAAAAAAAAACAAGAAAGTGCGCAGTTACGGTGAGTTTAGAAACATCAACATTGGACAGTGGACGACTGGAACAGGCTTCTGCTGTTTCGCTGATGGGAGGCTCAGAATATGAGGAAAACAGCGTGAGTCCATAGACACATCGTGCCAGGTTGAAAATGCAGGCTGATGGTGGCGATGTAATAGTGTGGGAAGTGTTTTCGTGATGCACGTTGGACCTCCCTTGATAAAAGCAGAAGAACATTTGGATGCCACAGATTATGGGTAAATTGTTTCTAACTAGGCGCATCCATTCATGGCTTCAATGGAGCTCTTTGGAGTAGAGATCTGCAACTACTCAGTTTGAAATAAATATGTAGTCGAGTCGATATAGACCAGCATCCCTGTGGCAAGCTTTCAACACCTCGTTAAGTCCATGCCATCCAGACTATTCTGAGGATTAAAGGTGACGTACTGACTTTAGATAGGTGTATATAATAAAATGGCGCCGCTCAGTGTATAACGCTAACGCAGTTCAGTGCAAAAAATAAAAGAAGAAAAAAACACTATTTTTACGTAGCGCAAGAGTAAACTAAACTTCAGATGCATTGACGTCTCATTTGAACTAAATCACCACTAGTTTCCTCAGTCCTACATTAAAAACAAAAATTACTCCTTAACCCGGACGGTAGCATGGCACCTACTGACAGGCCTCTAGGGAAAAATACTGTGGTTGGTTGGTTGTTGTAAGGTTTAGGCACATCAGTAAATTAGGTCATATTGCGCCCTATATCAATTTGTATTTTTCTGAAAATAAATTTTTTTTTTGTCCAACAAAACAGCATTTTTTTTCATCCACAAGTTTATTTTTTTCTTCTTAAGAAACAGCAGATTTTTTCTTTCCTAATGAATTTAGCAGGCATCAATTTGCAAGTGATATCGCCTAGTAATAATACATATGCAGGTGGTAATATACATAGAAGAATATTTAAAATAAAAGTAAAAATTCGCGATAAAAAGATAGGCACACGATGCAATTTTGTATTTCAGTCATCCAGAATATTCATGTAGCGAATGTCAGTTCCTAAAATCTAAGGAAATAAGGCTATGAGGCCTCAGTGTATTTTGACCGTAAATCGTGTACGTTTTCTGGTAGGTTTTTCTATTTGTTGCACAAAAAACCCCGAGTTTCTATGAGAAAAAAACACGTAACCCTCTCATGAGACCGACTAACTTAGCCACGATGTGAAAAAAAAAAAAAAAAAAAAAAAAACGCATAAAAATTCCACGCGTCATTGACGGGATTCGAACCTGTGCATTTTCCATTCGGTTTGGGTAAAATTGCGATTTTGTCCAGCGTGCTACCCACGAAGAGACGAGATAAGTGATTTTATTTATTATTTCATGTCTATAAGTTTCATTACTTGCACAGGCAGGATTAACAGATTTTTGTTTAATTGAAATACGCTAATTTCAAGGTGTTTTTCGTTAATATTCTGTTATAAGGTATTTAATTAAGATACAAGAAGGAATAGGAGATATAGAGATCCAATGCTGAGGACGAGGTTTACCAGTTAGGAAGGCTGGAGGAATAATATTTATTTCTTACAGCATCCGAAACATCCTCTCTCAATTTATGAGTAAATTATTTTTTACCCGTTCTTGTCATATAAATATAACGAAATGAGTTTCTTGTTTCATGTATTATTAGCAAGTCTGTTTTGTGAAGGATTTATATTTCCTCTATGAGTTTCTTTTACTATCTTTTAGAATTATTTTGTGTTTATTTTCATAAAAACGTGGTCTTATATTTGATTCAGATTATCCGTGTTACGTCTTTTCTCCCATCTATATAACAACAAATAACTTCACATCTCTTCTAATAATCAAAGTTACGAAAACGAAATAAAGGTCTGAGGTCTTGCCTTCAAGCCATTCAGTCAAAGTTGCATATCACTTCAGAAACAACAAACCACGCAGGTATTTGTACAAATGTGAAAATAAGTATAAATTGCTTGAAGCCAGATAAATGTAGTTTAAGAGAAAAAAAATCCAGAACGTAACCCTATTTTTCTCGATATTTGTTCCCTAATGGCTTTTGAGTATACAAGGCGAAACAGAGACAGAGAAAGAGAGAGCGAAAGATTCTAAATCACCATGAGCTACTTTTTTTTTTTCATAAATAACTTTTTGAACAAAATGTTAAATTCGGCTGAAACAGAATCCATTATAGAATGACACTCGAAATCGAAATTATCTATTGTATGTCGCAACAGGTGCTGATAGCATTATTGCATGGCAATAACTGATTAACTTATCCACTGTTTACTATATTACGATAACGTCCCATTCTATTGTTCGAGCTCAGTATAACAATAGTATGATACTGGAGATTTCCTATTTGCCAAATTCATCTGTTGATTGAATTACGTTATTCTAATTCACGTGACATCATATGTACGCGACGGATTGTTGCAGCTGTTGACATTCCGTGCAACAATATACACGAGTAATTACCATTGTCGCGCACGACATCAATCTTTTGGCGATCCGTGTTGTGTCGTCTGCTAAGAACAGCAAAAAAAGATCTCTGTCAAATTTTTTGTATATAAATCCTGATCTTTCGCTCTCTGCGAGTTCCATTTATTGTGCATCGAATAAAGTTTGACTAGATAAAGCCGTTAAGCCATGTTTCTGGCAACTATCAACCCACCACCGAACTCTCATTTAGTGGTTGTCTTATTTTTTATTCCCGACGAACACCCTTGACACTTGAATTTTTAATTCACCATCAAGTTCCCATCTTTGTCATAATCTTTCCTCATCTTTCCCACCGTAATGGACAAAGCGTACCATAAAAGAAAAGTTAAGATCAAGATAACTTCTAACAATTTAGTGGGAAGGCCGCAATCAGTCATCGACATACCGTGTCGCCTCTTCAGTAATGACGCTGTACAGGAATTTTTTTTCCTAACGCGGCTGTCATTAACACCACAATTTAAAAGAAAGCTCTCCCACATCACGGGATTTTTTCACTCTCTGCCCTCTGTCGGTGATAATAGCATGTCACAGTGTTCTTCTTTGCTGTATTACAGGCAAGTACACCACATCTTATAACAGTTGAGTAAAACTTCTGTCAGTGCTTTCTCCGTTGGTGTAATGGATGATCGACTTTCTTTCTTCTACTCTGGCTAAATGGCGTTAATAGAGTTCCTTGTCTCTGTGTCCTCGTTGCTACTTGTGGCTCACTAAACCCCTTATAAATGTGTTAACGCGGCTTCCCCATGGTCATTATTAGTTCCACGAGACAGTAATGAACGACTTCTGATGGGAAGTATACTTAAAAAAGAAGATACTGCCTTCCTAAAAGTTATAGGACATTGCGAGGGAACACACACAAAATAGATGGATTCTGTCAAAATTATTGCTCTGTTATTTACCGAAGACGTCTTTGGCATATGAATATTGCGTTTAATTAACGGATGAACATTAATTATACGTACTTGTTGTATTGGATAGGAAATTCGCCAGGACGTTGAAGTGTCTACTTGCTGTTTGGTCACACGAGGTAATGCTTGTTTCCTGTACCAACGTACCAGTTTACAACTGACTGATGATTCATCACAATAGCGAGTTTAAACAGTTACAATTTCGACAAAGTTGCAACAAAGCGACATAAATTATCTAATTTGGGATTTCTATGAATATCGACTCAATGGATGCATAAATTAATGCCTGCCCTCTTGCCCCTTTTCCGCGTAATTGTAGGATGCCATCTGGCGAAGTATTTTAACAGCTCCATTTTCGAAAGTTAAATAAATGCTGAATTGAATGATATAAATGACTATTACACTTAGTAGGATCGGAGTTAAAAATTACTGCTGTTGGTGCAAAGAGTGGCATCTGGCGAAGATCTGAAACTTCAACATGTTTTTCTCAGATAACTAAAAAATATGGAATTTAATGATAACGTATAGCTAGCCTACAAGTTGTATGTGGCTTTCTTTTCTTAACAGATTAAAAAGTCCCATCTAGCGTTCAAGCAAAAAATTGCACTTTTATTATTTTTAATTTTTTGGTATTACGAACTTAATGCTTTGAATTCAATTCATTTTAAACATTTTACCATTTTAACTGAGATTAATTTTTGGCTGTAACTTCCAAATAAGTACGCTTATCGCCTTCGCAAATAAATGTGCACACAGAGCAAGTCACTGGAATCATGCTTTTCCACCCTGGTATTAACAGCAGCGTTGTTTCGTGGTTCAGCGATATTCTGCAACGGAATCTTGTGCAGACATGCGGAAGGAGCCTCGTAAACAATTCAGCACGCAGACATCAAACAGGGTAAAATTTGAAAGACAGGGAAAAAAATTCCAGGCGACTGGGGGAGGGGATTAGAGAAATGTGACCTTGTGTGTCTCAAAACGTGATTGAAAGTGTAGAGATTCACCTGGAACAAAGTCCTTGAAAAGCATTTTAAAAGGCTGTCTTGACTCGGCTTCTCACTTTTCTAGAAAGCTGAACAAACCTTGGAATTGAACCTTTAGCTCATATTCGAATCTGGCTTTATTATTCTTCACGTTTTTCCCATCGTGTTTGAAGATATACTGCAGTGTGTACTATATTCGGATCCAAAATTTTAAACGAACGAATAAACTTTTGATCCGTCATGGTGCTGTAGTGCTACGTTCTGGAATTTAGCAGACCATTTGATCAAGTTTTTACCAAAAGTATGTTTCAAAAATCAAAAAGAAAACAAAACATTTTTACCAAGATGAGCTTAACTAGAAAGTAATTTAGAAATTATTCAAAACATTTATCAGGGCTTTTTGGAGCACGCCACAAAGCGATATGAATCTAGATCACCATGATACAAATAGGTGCAGTCTTGCGAAAATTAATGGGAACAGAGAGAGAGAGAGACAGAGAGAGAGATTTCAAAAAGATACATTTATTTCTTAATTCACGTACTGTACCAAAACCAAAGAAATACACTTTTTAATATTGAATATGTCCTCCTTTGGTTCTTGTTCTTTGCAAAACAATTAACGATGGTTTACAACTATCTTTACTCGTTTTGGCAAGAACGGATTTATTCAATCAGTTTTCTGCAAGTTCCATTTATTTTTGGAACATGAAATCGAAATCTTTATTGCAATAATAATAATAATAGTAATACAATGGATACATTGCAATAAGCCCTTCACGACCACAAGGCCAGGGTTAACAGTGATATTACAATATGTAAGAAAGGAAATTAATAAATTAAATATAAAATACATATATGAACGAATCAAAAGTAAATAGAGCTCAACACTCAAAGTATAACACAATTATAAACATCACAATGTACAAAGAATATACAGGTGGAAAACTACAAGGTTGGTTGGTAAGCCATCTTCATGTCGCATTGCTGGATTGCGGCGTTAAGGCGAGCTTCAAGGAGCAGACTCAGGGACGGGAAAGTACAATTTAAGGATGCGGCGTCTATACTCCTTATCCCTAGAAAACTTATTAAGGTCAGCATCCAAAGACTGGGCACATGAAAGTAGTTTATATGGCAGAAACCTGTCGGATAGGTGGAGACGGCTGAGATGTGGGCATAGAGTTGGAGTCGCTCTGAGGGAAGGCTGAGGGACTCTCCAAGAGCACAAGTCCCAGAATGATGGTGCCGAGATCTTTCCAGTGATCATTTTTACAGTTGTGGTAAGGCATTTCACCCTAATCAGCATGGGAAGCCTGTGAATTTTTATCAAACTGGCCATTTCGGTTGTCCTTAACTGTGGAGGAAGTTTATGCTTGTTTATGACCCATTTTAAGAGCCAAAACTCAGTAGAAAAGAGTGGTCGAATTGTGCTAGGGGCGGCAGATGCCCATACTTCTGCAGCATATAGAAGCGGAGAGTATACTGTGCTTTTTATATATCTTCTGGTGGTCGTTACTTCATTAATATAATGCAAATGCTGTTTGGCCATCCATCGGAGTCGAGCTGCCTGGGTGAGAAGCTTTTCCATGTGGTTACCAAAGCAGAGCTTAGGATCAAAAACAACCCCCAAATCAGTATGTTTCTTGACGATGAGAATAGGGGAATTGCATAGTGTTGGCTGAATATAGGAAGGCGTTTTCTTTAACGAGAATATCATAAATTCAGACTTTTCTGGATTTATTTTTAGTCCAAACTGGTTGAGGTAGTTCGCAAATTCCAGGAGTATATTGTTAATTGATGCTGTTATCACGATAATATCATCATGTGGAGAAATCAGTGTGAGGAGTTTCATATCATCAGCATAGCATAGAGTATCATGCCTGGACTCAACAAGCGGCGAGATGAGCGCTGTAAATAAGAGGCCGGATAAGACACCACCCTGTGGCACGCCTGAAGAGACACATAGCTCGCTCGTACGTTTGGCCGTGGACAGTAAGACGGATTATTCTATTTTGAAGGAGTGAAGTGAGGAACTGTAGAGTGTCTCCCTTGATTTGATAATGGTCTGAAAGTAGCTTCAGCATTGCAGGAACGTTTATTGAGTCAAATGCTGCTTCGAGGTCTACATAAGTGACTGCAAGCTCTGCATGAGATTCGAACGCAGAGAGGATAGAGCTGGTGGTGGCTAAAAGATTAGTCACAGTGGATCTATGAGGAAGAGAGTAGTGGATTTGATGAGGCTGATGTGGTAGCCTCATCAAATCACACCTTTATCACAGTACAAATCATTTCTTTCATCGTACATTCCATTTTTGAACCTGTCCTTACAGATTAAATGGGATTGAGATAAGGGGAAATTTCCATTGCATTTCAAGCACATTGTTTCCTCCAACAAATTGCATGACGTTTTGGATGAAATGGCAGAGAAGAAGATCCTGCTGAAATTGGCATTCTCATTTGCATCTAGCTTATTCAGTACCGATAGCATTTTTGTTGATAAAATTGGTATACATTTATCACTATCATCATCCTATCTATAAATACAAAGGATCCAGTAATTCAATATGAAAAACAACCGAATAATAATAATAATAGATTTTTTAGTAGTATGTTGCATGTGCTTAGCAGCTACACTTTCTCCATCTAACCTGTGGCGCCTCCGTAGCCAGGTGGGAAGGGGCAGCAGTTCGTAGCACACGCTTTTTGATTAGACCGGGGTTCGGGCCCGTCACCACCAAATACGGAGGATGCGGAAAGGTCAGGGGATGACCACCGCATATTCCCGGAGCAATATGGCCTTAGTTGCTAATGCTCCTAAAAACCAAATAACAACAACCATCTAACCTCCTTACAAGTGGAAATCTCATTCCCTGCCGCTCAGAACGGCTTTCATCAGAAAAGAGAACTTTTTTTTCCATTCTTCTTTAGTCCAGCTTTTATGTTCTCTTTTTTTCCCTAGCTTGAGTCAAAAGTTTCTTTTTGATTGGCTTACGATCTCTTCAGCCAACCTCTAAAACTCTGCAACGGAGTCACGTATTTTTGCACCAGTTCCAGCTTAATTGAGAACTGTTCACGTGAGAGTCTACTTTGCTTCTTTTTATATTATAAGCATCGGTTTTCGGCATTGTTTTTATTTTTCGTGTACATCGACCTTTTCTTTAAGGTGAAGTTGAAATTGTTTCATGTTTCAGCTTGATTATTTTATTAACAGCTCTCAAAACTACACTTAGTGATTACTGGATCGTTAACACCTACCTAATACCGTGTTGGGTCACCGTTCGCACGAATAATAGCCGCTGTTCTCCTAGGCATTGACTCCACTAGATGTCCGAAGACGTCAGTAGATGACAGTTTCCTGTCCATACGCCTTACTTCCCCTTGTAAAATATCCCACAGGCGTTCAGTTGCATTGAGGTCAGGCGAACTTGGAGGCCAATCAAGATGGGCGATATATTTACTGTGTTCCTCCCACCACTTATGCACAGTGCCGGCCCGATGACACGGAGTATTATCGTCTTGGAAGATCCTGTTTCTGTCCAGGAAAAGAATGCAACAGGGTGCATATGGTCTCCTGAGAGTTTCTGATGGATCTCACCACTTTTCCCAGATATACAAGGCAGTATTCTTCTTCATAGTCCCCTATGGATCCCCAGTCTGGTTCCGTCTCATTACCAAAGTAACAGTCACTGCATGCTCAACCAAATACAGCGCCTGTTCTTTCTTCTACGGATGACAAGAGCGTGTAGAACGACATCGACACCAGCACTGCAAGTAATTTCTGGATGTCTCCCACTAGATTTGTATATAGGCTTCTTTGAGCTAACATATTACACCTGAATAAATAGAGAAACTCAGCTCCCGGGTATTGGCACCAAACTGGATTCAAGATATTGAAACCGAAAGGAAGAGACTAT
The DNA here is from genome assembly GCF_048544385.1 of Mastigoproctus giganteus. Lineage (NCBI taxonomy): Eukaryota > Metazoa > Arthropoda > Arachnida > Uropygi > Thelyphonidae > Mastigoproctus > Mastigoproctus giganteus. The sequence continues at coordinate 46,144,335 of NC_143583.1, forward strand.
GCCGCGAGGTCCATTGCCTCTGGTAAAAAAGATGGGCACACAAAACAAAAGGAGATATCATTAGGAAATTATTCTCAGATGTTAGCTTCTTTTTTCAAAACACGATCTGCGTGGGTAGCACAGTGGTATCGTCATCGTCCTCTCCACATCGGGTGGAAAAGGCCAGGATTCGAATCTCATCGATGACGTAAGGAACGTTTATGGACTTTTTTCACTCCGTGGCTGAGTTAGGGTTCTCAGGCGTAGATAACACGGTTACTCCCTGAACCTGGAGTTTTTCGTCCAGCAAAGCAGGAAAATCGATCAGAGAACACACAATTTACAGATATAATACACATGGGAAGATGAAATAACTTTCCGGGTGACCCTAATAAATATACAATATATATTTGTTTTCTTCCAAAACAACCTGACCCCTGGCTCACACCAAATCTGGAATTGACATACTCAATTCCAGATTTGGAGTTGAGTACGTCAATTCCAGTATATCACCGGATATGGTTACATCAAGCAGAAACTAAAGGAACTTGGTTTGACCCTAGTACTTTGTCATTTTTACTTGCACGCCCTGATGCAAATTACCGCTGCTCTAGCATATGAAGCTGCTCGGCTTTTTATGCTGGGAGCTATGTGGCATAGTCCATTACGCATGGGGCGGTCACACAGTGATCACTGAGTTTAGCTTTGAACTGTTCTGCTATCGCCTCTGAGTAAAGGAAGTGCGCTCGTGTAAGGTTGCAATCTTTTATAGGTTTCAAAGATATATGAACCCTAAAATTAGAGCAATTTTCAAGTTCCGATTTAAAAGCACAGCTGTCTCCATAAATCATTCAATTCTTCCTTGGAACACACTTTTTAAGGGGCCAAACAGTTCTGTAAAGGAATAAATGAAAACAGTTGTTAACAAGTTAATAAAAAGACAATGCTCCAAAATTCCCATTTTGGTTGCATTAATTTGCACTAGGCTGCCACTAAACAGGTAATCACAAAAATGGCTTTGAATTTAAAATCATAATACACTTACTTTCTCCTGGACGTATTTTTTACCGAGTTCCTGTTCCTGCAGAAATTTCCTTAAATTCCTTTTATAAATCACTTTCTAGTGCCAGGTTTGAGGAAAGCCCGTTTAGGCTGAAGTTGATGCTTCAGTGCATCCAACGTCACCGTCCATAAACTAGTCCAGGGTAACATTCGATATATAAGCAGCCTTTTGTCCATCTTCTGATACTTCGAATATTTCTAATCATATATCCATTTTTCTGGATAACGTCCAATATTTCGTCTAGTAATTTTTAAATCTGACTGACACAGACATATTTATTTGTGAAATGTATAAAGACTGGGCTAACGGAATTTATGATCATCCTATAAAAGCAATTCATTTCTTCTTCTTTTTTTTTTGACCGGGAGGAAAGGCAAGATGAATTTCAGTCATCATTACTGAATAACCGTCAGCAGTTAATATTAAGCTTCGAAAATTGAAATTTGTTTGTTTTCCTTTTCTGTTTCCGAAAACGTAAGTAAATATTATACCCGAAGATAGCTACTCGAATTCGTTAAATAAACATGTTTTAAGAAGTACCAAAAACATCCTACGGTCGTTTGGTCGTTCAAGCATTCATTCTTAAGAATGCAATTGCACAGGTTGGATCCCTCAAGCAAACAAATTTCAAGAAGCGTTCAAAAACCTACCCTCCACTCAATAGAATGTTTGTTTATTTCTTTTTGAATGTAGCGAGAAGCGTTGTTTTCCTCCTCCTCCTCCTCCTCCCCTTCTTATGAAGTTCTGCAGTTCAGAAAATAAAAGTCGTTTTAGCAGAAGCATCAAACACTTTTTTTTTCGAAAGGGGAATTCAGTCTGGTAGAAATTAGTGGATTTTTGCCCAGAGAACTTTCAGATGAGAACAGAAAAAGAAAAAAAAAAGTAAAAAAATGCATCAAAGTTCTTTTCAGTCGCCTCGGAGTATGATCGCAACAGCGCTTCAAGGCTAAGATGCACATTGCTGGGAAAGTGAGGTGTGTGTGGGTATCGAAGTTAGGCAGTCACCTTTCATTTTACCGCTTTAGTTATCCAGTGCAGCGTAACCAAGGTGTTGATAACAACCTCTCCGTTACTTGCCGTTTTGTTTATAGCGCCTGTGTGTTTTGTGGTTTTGCTACAGGCTGAAGTTATCTAAAGAATCAGTGACGAAACGACTTTTTCCCCTGCTTACAAAACTGACTTTTATGCAAGAACAAAGCATGAACCTGGCGTGAATTTCAGTAACGAAAATCTCTCTTTGATACTGAGAGAGAGAGAGAGAGAGAGAGAGAGAGAGAGAGAGAGAGAGAGATGAGCGTGTGTTCTTAAATCTCTTTCTCTGTTTCTTTCCTTAGGGCAATTGTTCCCCATCCCCATTGCCCTTTAATCCTGCGCTTACAAGTCCGACAATTTATCCTTTTGAAAAGTTATTTTTATTTTTCGTCATTCCCAATTGGTTCTTCTTGATGTTTCCTGCGATCCATCAGTCCAGTAAAGTCTCTCAAAGAAATTAATTTTGTTGATTTTGTTGTGCTGGAGTTCAAAGGAAGACTGATGATGAATACTGCTCATATTTGACTCTGTGTTTAGTAAACCTATATCGACCTTTAGAAAAGTAAACAAACCTTGCATTTAATACCATTTTCTCACTTGCTGAAGATGGGGTCATTAGCGGGCAAAAGGAGAGTAAAAACGAATTCCTCTGGCGTATTTTCTTCTCCAACGAAGAAGTTTCTGTGTTTGTGTTTTGAGGATGGTTAGTGAGCATAGCTTTGGGATTTGGGATTCTGTCGACCACCAAGAATCACTGGAACTTCACTACGACTTCAGTTCGATAAAGCGGATGAATATAATTATACACAGACATTTTTTATAAACCAGCAAAGGTAGACGTACGTGTGCGTATGTTGATTAACATTAACTAGAGATGGCTAACGCTGACCATCACTACCCTTCACATCATGTGCCTTTGTACACACAATCTGTCTGCAGCTGAATATTTGAGTGAAATTTGAATCAGCTTTGTATTAGATGCATGTTTTAACAAAATTCATTCTGTTACTTGAAGGGGGGATTTTTTGAGCTCAAAATATGTGGAAAGACGGATATTAATGCAGAGGAGAAATGATTAAGTTTGTGTAGCAATGCAACAGTATTTACTTAGTAAAATTCAGTGCACATCAATTCGAAAGATGGCCTCTATGAACAGCAACAGAAGCTACTAAATATTCATAGGAAGTCACAAAGGTGGCCAGGCGATATCTTAGTGAAAACTGAGCCATGTATTTTTCGCTTTTGCTGTGAGTTGTGTAACAATAGTAGGGCCCTGAGAGGCGGAGAATGAGCATCCTAAAACATCCCAAATACGTTCAACGACATTTATGACAGATATGGTGAATGTGCAGCCCAAGGAAGCATGTTTATATCACGCAAGCACTGTCGGATTATGGGAACCGTAGATATTCAGGCATTATTCTGCTGAAAAATATAAATTTTCAACTAGAAAATTCAACACGATGTCTTGACTTCAACGTTCCACCAGTACTGACCACAGATGAATGTCTATTGCAACTGATTGCTACTACATGGCATGATTTTTGTGTTGGGGCGGTAAACCGTTCCCTGAAGCAGACTGGATTGTGTTTGTTTCTTGCGTTTTTTGTAGACGAACATATGGCCGTCACTGGATCCCAACAGAAACGTAATTCGTTCCTAAAGACGATACGATACCACTCTCAGGTCCAAGCAGCTCAATTAATGAATTAATCAATACTTCTGCTATTCATAAGAGAAGAATTAATGTATTATTAGGCAGAAGAATTAACTGATCTCCAATGAAATGAATTGGCAATAATATGGTTAGGAGGACTATTCTCTCTTCTCGTTTATGTCCAGCTGAATTTAAACTGCTTAGTTAATGCAATGATCTTAATTCTCGTAGCAGAATTGTAATGGAAACTTTTCCCTTAAAATTTCCCTGCTATTGCACTACTTTACGCCTGTATACGTCACAGTTATGCATGTAAAGTTTCAGGTAAATCTGTTCATTCTTTCTAGATGGGACAATTTCAGTGATGAGCAGTGTATTTTAAAAGAGTGCTACAGCTTTCACATGCTGTATAAAAAAGGTCAAATAAAACCACGAATTTCGGTACACAAATTTAAGGAGATTTATATTAAGTGGACGTAAAATTTGATGTCAGCACTTCAAATCATTAATAGCCAAAATACAACCCATTTGAACGAACCTATTATGCGATAGCATCAGAATTTATATGTCAAATCAACTTCTCATGTGTGGGGTAAAAAATCAGTTTCTGGGTGGAATAATCCTTCAGATTATTCAGGGAACCAACTAATTCAACATCCCGATTAAGTGATCGTTATAAATTTTTAGCGGAACACAGTCTTATTTTACACAAACTGCCATTTTTTTTATTAAAATTATATACAACGATTAGTGAATGTTTTTTTACATAGTGGGGCATTCTGTTTAAGGTACTTGAAAACTGGAGCCGTGAATCTTTAATTATAAATCAAATGACCAAGGATTTCAAAGGCCAAGCTACATTTTTCTACCTATAAAACATTTTAAAATAGAAGAACTGCAGGGATATTGAAATTCACGAGACTACGAGTTATAAGATAAAATAAACGAGTATTTGACGTGTTCGAAAGCTGAGAAATATTGGTAATAACTTTCGCAAATCATCCGTTTTGTTCTGGAAGAGAAAATTTAAGATGTGGAAAATCACTAAAGTTTGCGAGAGGATTCATAACTACATTAATATTGGACCTTTTGCATTTTATCTTGGTAAAGCCGCCGTGACACACTAAAAGCACCTGCACAGATACATTCATTATGTCAAGAGGTGTTGGGTTCGGCGATCATTAATAGTCACCATTTCGCTGATTCCCTTGGTGTTTATCAGTGAACCGTTAAATGCAGATGGCAGTGCAGGTTTTCCTTTCATTTTTGTTCTGAATACGTTTGTGTTATGGAAAATTATTTCCATTCTTGTTCGCTGGAAATAACTGAAGTAGGTCAATAAAAGTACGAATAAACATTTCCGGTAATTAGAAAAGTTAGAGGGGAAGGAGTAGAAATTCCAGGATTAAGCCCCTACTGCAATTGTCTGAAGCGAACGGCAGTAATGAGAATTTCACGTTGTCATAGAAACCGTTCCTTGATTGTATTTCGGTCTAAAAGGAACCGATAAAACTCAAAGAGTTCAATAATGTTTCTGCTTTCTACTAATCAGAGGATGCCATTCATCTGTGTTTGTGAATGTGGTGAACGCTTTATCTAATAACACATGATCGGAGAGTTTGGTTAGGAATGCTGGCATCATTCAAATGCATTACAGATGGGATTGGGCTGGCAGGCCATAAAGCGTCAAAATATAGCCTCTAATTTCTACGGTCTCTTTGATGCTTTCAGGAATGAAAACGCGGGTTTCCGGACATCCCTCAGTACATAGTAAATCTGCCACGTTGTCAAAAATCGCATACAAATTACTCTTATGTGTCGATTTGAATCCAAGCTGTGAGGCACTATTGTTGTGGTTCTTTTAATGGTGTATTCTAAGGCTGAATTGACTGATTGTGAAATGAAGAATCTGTGTAAAATTTCCTCCACCTCTGCCATAGAGAGATCTGTCAGTGCTGCTGCAAAACATTTCGATGTTACCTTACATTCATAGATAGAATTCGAATCCTGATCGCATATACTTTATCCATTGTCCTTCTACGAAGATTTCACTCGAGTTTCTTACTTCCTCCTTTTGCTACTGTATTCATCAAGTTAAATGGTAGATACTGGTTTTGAGAGATATATAAAATAATAGCAGGATTACAGAAGCGGGCAGCTAGAAGCAGGATGGAATAAGAAAAATAAATCAACAAGTCTTTCACCTCCACTACGCATATGATTTAGTGGGATGGCACATTGTGGGCAAAGCAAGTAGAGCAAATTTTAAAAACATCATATGTTAGTGAAATAAAAACAACATCAATATTTTTATATTTAGGGGTTGTTGAGCTGAGGCTCATATATTATCAGTACATTATGTCTGTTTCAGCATGTATTTATGGTCGGTTTTCCTGTTTTCCTTGATGGAAAACTATTTTCCGGAGAGAGAGGGAATGGAACAATTCTACTACATTCGTTCCAGACCGACTAGTTGGGCCACCGTAAAAAAATTCGTTAAAAATTATAACATTTCTCCTGTATTTAATAGGATTTTAACTCAAGATTTTTCTACACGGTGAGGAAAGATGTTGATGACCATAATAACTATATTACCTGCGAGAGATGCAGTGAAAGAACGCAATAGTAAGGTAATGTAGAAGATAACTTTAGGATCGCCAGAGCCAGATGACAATTGAAACGTACTTAAGAAAATGACAGAATCTTTTTTTTTCGAATTCTAAGAATGTGTGTGTGTGTGTGTGTGTGTGTGTGTGTGTGTGTGTGTGTGTGTGTGTGTGTGTGTGTGTGTGTGTGTGTGAGAGAGAGAGAGAGAGAGAGAGAGAGAGAGAGAGAGAGAGAGTTGGGCTACTTGCTAAATCAACTTTCATCATTAAAAAGACACTAAATAGATGCAGTGCGATTCCACAGTCGTGCTTCCAAGCTCATGCCATTTCCCCTAATTTTACAAAAAGACTGAAGAGAAATGACAGATGATAATATGAAATCGTCAATTTCATTACACATGGGATAGACTTACCTGGACGTTTGGGCCAGTTTTATATGGATTGACTTAGATCCATTGGTCGTTGCACGGAATTGTGAATGATTTCTATCCTGGCATACTGAAACAACCTTCTCAGAAATATTCACATTCGTGGGAATTCAACGAGAAAGACACCTATACAGTTCTGCTAATAACACAAAGGTTTAAAGACAATACTGCGGAAAACCATAGTCATTCCAGGACCTGAATCTTAATCGAAATGAACACTGCTGGGAAAGTTACTAAAAGTCAAACTGAAGCTCCCAACTTCTCTAAATAAACTAACTAAAATCAGTAAATTAACTTAGAAAAAGCAGTCCAATAATCTGATGTCTGAATTGAAAAATTATGTTAGGAGAAAATACCATACACCACTTATGGTATCTAGGCTCTCAACATACACCACCACCCTTGCTGTGTTCATTAAAGCCTCTAAATGTTACATCCAATTCAGTTTTAACTCTTTTAAAACAATGGTGTCTTTCTATCTTATCCGTTAGTTATGGGAGGATAATAGATATATAATTAACTTAAATTTAATTTCGAATGAAAAACTTGAAAACGTTTAGTGCTGAATGACTAATGACAAGTCTTTAGGGCACTAAAAATATTTTGAAGCCTTTCGATACATAAAATATAACTATAATAATGTAATAATAATAATAAGATTCTTTATTAACATAAATTTTTATACAATAATGATTCCGTACACAGAAATCCAGAGGAATCTTACAATTTGTTGTTTATACAAGTGATTTTGTTTTATATAAAAAAAAAAAAATATATATATATATATATATATATGTATATATAATAATAATAATAATAATAATAATAATAATAATAATAATAACTATATAATAATTAATAGATCAAAGCAAAGATGATAATCAGAATGTAAAATGAATGAAGTAGTAATTACAGCGAAAACGGACTACAAGTTGAGCAGAACATGAAATGACATCGGCTAGCTAAGATCGGCACTTACACAAATGTCCTTTACAAACAGCAAGATGGGCCAAGATGCCATCGCGATATGCCTTGTCTATAGTCCACAGGTCGATGTCGATGTTGAGCGAGTTGAGAGTGTCCAGAGTCACATTAGGGAAGTGTCTCCTGAAATTCTGTAACCGCTGGAGCCTTGAGCACAGGGAGGGAGTACTACGGAGATGTCTGCCTGGCAAACGCCAACCAACCGTGTTCCAGATGTTGATGTGATCCTGTTTAGCTGAGCACAGATGAAGGAATGACTTTATTTTTAGCACATGGGCTCTGTGGATTATGGGCGTATATTGCAGGTTGCAGCAGAGAGTAGATTTAGATGTTGTGTAGATCTGGTGCGACCACAAGTTGGCCCACTTCAGCACCCAGAATTCGAGGCCCCATAGTTTCCTGAGGCTGGTGGGTGGTGCCGCCGACCAAACTGCCACGGCATAGGAGAGTACACTACAAAAGTAAGTTGCGAGGTATTTCTTGATTATTTGCTTATTGTGCGTTTTGCACAGATCAATTTTCATTCCCCAGAATGCTCTCAGGGCTTTGGAATACTGAGCTTGGATTTGTTTTTTATAGGTGAGGTTGGCATCAAGGATTACTCCTAGGAATTTGACGCTGTCTGTGGGAGTCAGGACCTTTCCTGCCAATTCCGGAAGTAGAGAAGATGCAGTATCAATAGAAGTCATTCGACTTGGCGTAAAGATGAGATAGTTTGACTTCTCTGGATTGACTGACAGGCCAAAAAATTTAGCATACTTATAGAATGTATTTAGGTAGCTGTTTACAGATTTAGAGGCGGTTTGTCTTTCTTGTGCATCACCAACATGGCGTTTGCATGGCAAGTAGCAAACAATATCATCAGCATACGATAGGAAGGCTGGAATTTGATCCATTAGTGGAACGAATATTGCTGCAAATAACAAGGCTGAGAGAGAGAACCACCTTGTGGGATCCCTACTTCGACGCGTTTAGTGACTGTAAGCCATCGCCTTTGAAGTGAAGCATTCTCCTAGATAGCAAATTATTGAGGATCTCGAGCATATTTCCGGATATCCCGTAGAATCTTTCAAGTAAGGCAAGAAGGGGTGTTATCTGGACTGAGTCGAAAGCAGCTTTCATGTCCAGAAAAATGGTGTGAAGATCTTCGTTGTCATTCCAGGCCTGAAGTATTTTCTGTGATAATGACTGTAGGCAGGTTACGGTAGATCTATTAGGCATGGCATAATGGGAATGTTCTGGCCTATGCGCAAAGATTGCGAGTGCTACATCATTATAGTCATTATAGATGCACTTCTCGAGGCATTTCAGGAAGGGAGAGGCAATTGATATTGGCCTGAAGTCAGCCGGTCTTTTCGCATGAGGCTTTTTCGGAACTGCCACGACTCTGTATGATAACCAGCTTGAAGGTACCTGTGCAAATTTGAGAACTTTGTTGTAGAGTTGAGTGAGCTCTTTGCTGATGAAATAAGAAGCAATTTTTAGACTAAAAAGAGGTATTGCGTCAATTCCTATGGTGGACTTGTCAGGTAGAGAATTTATTATTTTTATTAGTTGTTCTTCGGAAATTTCTGTATTACTAGTAGGTGAAGAAATGTTAAACGCTTCGTTCCAAGGATATGCTTCGGACTCACGGTGATCTCGCTTAATACGGAGCACATGCTCACACCATTCCTGGACATCAAAAGATAGAGGGGTGCAAGTATGACTAGTGGACCACACACGTTTTCCCCTGGATAGCCGGCCATTCATGAAATTGTCAATAGAAAATTGTTTCCTCTTCTGGAAATCCATCCTTGCTTTGGAAAATTTGGTGTATGACTCTTGTGAAGGCGACTTCTTGTAAGAGGCATGGGCTGCCTGTTTTTCCCTAAAGGCCTTGGTCAGGAAGTCATTCCACCATGGCTTTGAGTGGGGACTTAGGATGCAAGTTTTGGACATTGCAGACCTTGTAATGAATTCTATCCATCTCGAAAGCCAGTAGGCAGCCTCATTTATGTTAAGCTCAGCCAGTATGTTCCATAGGTAAAGTTGGAAAAGGGTAGTAACTTTTCCAATGTTGATGTATTTAGGATTGTATATTCTCCTGACAGTGTTTGTAGTTTGTACTTTTCTACGGTCATCCTTAGGTGCCTGTATAGATATCATCGCAGCAATCGGAACATGATCGGACGGGAGGAAGTTCTCAGTTATGGTCAGGGTTTCCTTTACTAAACAGTTTGAGAAGATGCGCTGCAGGGTGGCATCGCCGTGTGAGGGAGGAACATGAATAAGACCAATGCCCATATCCGACATGTTCGATGACAGAGTATCTAGGAGCTTCTTTGTGGCTGGCAGTGGAAGGTTAAAGTCTCCTAGGATGATGAGCTTTTGCCGATGATTGGTTGTGGATGACAGCCATGCTGTCAGATTAAGGACAGAATCCTCAGAAACTGGTGGGGGTAAATACACGGCACACACAGAGATCGACAAACCAGCAATTCGGTAGATTCCAAGAACAGCTTCTATGTCACTTCCTGGATAAGTGTATGCCTTAATCAGGGGTAGTGAACTCCTTTGACAGATTGCTACACCGCCACCACGTCTCCCAATTCTATTAGCAGCCAGCGTGTGATAGCCAAGATTTGAGGTGAAGGCGGAAATTTCCATTTCATCTCTGAGCCAGGTTTCAATCAGAATGACGAAGTCGTAGTCTGAGCAGGAAAGCAAATCAAGTAGGCCATCTAATTTGTTTTTGACACTCCTGATATTTTGTAGGAAACATCGAATTTTTATTTCGACAGAAGGTTGTACTATGAAATGGTCTGATGCATTTCACTATTTTTCAGCGTTGAAATAAAGAAACTCAATCACATTTCAAATCCCTTTCGCACTACACCCATCCATACTGGTAACATAAGCCGTAGATGGATAAATGCATTTGAGTATAAGGCAGCAGAAATGGCAAATGATACAAGAAAGCAAGCTTATATAGCTTCAGCCAAAAAAACAACAGCTCACTTATCCGTACATTCCAAGAATTTGTCTAGTTCTCCCTTGAATTTATTCAACCCATCCACTTCCACAACAGCAATTTCCCCTAAGTATCACAGACGAATACAGTTAAACATCTACGCATCCTTTTGGATTCAGTATGAAACGAAAAACCTCTAAAAGCATGTAGATGCATCTTTTTTTTATAAGCTATTCCAGTGAAGTAGGAAGTTATGCTATACAGATCACTCTCTGCGAATCATTACTACCTTCCGATTTAACTCGATATGGTTTCTCATCCTTTTTCAAAGAAGACGTTACATCATCAATCAATAGAGATTTTTTGATATTTTCAACTGTCTTTAAAATAATACGCAAGAAATATAACTTACTTTTGTTACTCCACTTTTCAAGCAAAGATGGTCCAATTTCATATAAATGGGACAGTAAGGTATGCAGTTAAATATCGATTCATAAAAATGTCTTAATGACATTGAAATCATCATCAGCTTCTCTCTGATGGCATTTTACAAAATCTGACTACGATAATCACATCAATGATGGTCGTTGGCTGGCTATTTATAGGTTACTGAACCCTCTCAGAACAAACCTTAAGAGTAAAACTATATTCATTCCATCAGTGAGTTCTCAGCTTAATGTCCACTGGATAAGTGTTTATATATTCATTTCCAAACTCATTTTTGTTTATTTTATTTTGAATAATCGATATTAACTTCATATTAACAACTTCCAACATTTTCATTAGTGTATTTATTTTTTCTCTTCGTATTTGCTTTAAGTTCTCACATGAAGATATGCCTTTTATCCTTGAAGCCTATCTTAAACAAGGGCTTAAATGAAATATTGGGAACACTACTCACATTCAGAGTGCATATTTTTATTTATTTATTTATTTTACAGATTTCTCTCTATCTGGAAACAAAACTTAAGAGCAAAACTACATTCGTCTCATCAGTGAGCTCAGTTTAATATCCACAATGTGGAATGAATAAATGTGGAAAATGAAATGTAGATTCTAACACACACACACATAACTTGCGTAACTTGAAACAAACAAAGCAGAGGAAGTAGTCTGATGATCAGATCCTGAACAATGTCCAATACGTACAGGAGCTCAGTTTATTAGAGAAAGGAACTATCTTTATTCGAATTAATGATGATAAAAACCATTCCATTTAATATTAATGATAATTACCGTCTTTCGATCACTAGATGGAAAACATCTGAATTCGAATCCCATCAATGACATGAGGAATTTTTATGGATCTTTCTCAAAACGTTGTTGAGCTAGTCGGTCTCAAGTGAGGGTACCATGGTTTTTTCTCCAGGAAACAGCAAATTGACAAATAGAACACATGAAATTTACAGACTTATTATATACGGCGCAGTATGGCCGAAATTGCTGATGCACCTGAAACCCAACAACAACCTGCTTTACATGTCTCAGAAAGTTTTTAAATTCTGTACAGTGGGATCAACTGACGATGTTACCAACAGTAAATTCTAAGTGGGAAGCATTCAAGGAATTAATAGTAGAAGTTACTAAACGTTTCATACCTATTAAGAAATATTGTTCAAGGTTTAGGCCTAAATGGTTATCTAATGAACTAATGAGATTCGTGACAGAGAAGAAAAATGCATGGGATGCATATAAATTATCAAGCGACTCACACGCCTATGGCAGATATAAGCTAGTCTGTAATCAGGTCACAAAGGAGGTTAGGCAGGCGAAGGCAGATTACGAGAAATCCTTGGCAAAAGATGCTAAGAAAAACAGCAAGGATTTCTTTACTTATATAAACTCTAAAAGGAAGGGGATGAATCTGATTGGTCAACGTCACATCGATGGTTCGACTGTTGATGATCCTGCTCAGATAGCTAACAAACTGAATGAGTATTTTGCATCTACATTCACACATGAGGAGTTATTAAGGTTTGAAAATGGCAGAAGGTTATCAAATTGTAGCAGGATACTTAATGATTTTGTAATAACTGAAAGTAAAGTGGAGGAGAAATTGTTGAAGTTAAACATAAGAAAAGCACCTGGGGGTGGATGGGATCTATCCAGTTATATTAAAGGAGGCGGCAAAACAACTAAGCAAACCCTTAGCCATAATTATGAGAGCATCCTTGGATTCAGGGGAGGTTCCCACGGCCTGCAGATGTGCAAATGTGTCCCCAATTCACAAAGGCAGATCGAAGGATGACACGAGTAATTATAGACCAGTTAGTTTAACTTCTGTTAAGGGTAAAATAATGGAGTCACTGGTTAAAGATGCATTGCAGGATCATCTAGACAAGACTGCAGCAATAATTCAGACACAGCATGGGTTTGTTAAGGGAAATTCTTGTCTGACAAATTTGATAGGATATTATGATGTGGTTACAAAGGAACTGGATGCAAAAAATAATTTTGATATCATATATTTGGATTTCAGGAAAGCTTTTGACACTGTTGCGCATGTAAGACTATTGTACCAATTGGAGCAGAATGATATTAAGGGTAAGTTGCTACAATGGATAAAAGGATGGTTAAGTGGGAGAAGACAGAGGGTTATAATCAATGGGTGCTGCTCTTCTTGGACTAATGTTATTAGTGGAGTCCCACAGGGTTCGGTGTTGGGTCCACTGTTGTTTTGTATATTTATCAATGATATTGATAATTATAGTAATTATCAGCCTGATTACAGTAATTATAATCAGGCTTAATGTCGAAGTTTGCAGATGATACAAAGGTTGGCGGGGTTCTTAATGACAGTAATGGCAGTGTGCTACTGCAACAGGATCTAGATAATTTGGGCAGATGGGCTAAGTGGCAATCCTGACAAATGCAAAGTACTTTTACTCCCCCCCCCCATATTTTTTCTCTTACAGAATGATTTTTTTTTTTTTTTTTTTTTTTGTGGGGTGGTGGTTTTCGTCCACCCGCCACCCCACTCCTCTCTCTGGTGAGGCACTGGGCATGCCACACTGTCATCAGGGGCCATCTTCCCTATTGGCCCCTTTCTTCTGTTTCCTACCCTCCAGTCTTCTGCCTTCCTCACTTACTTTTCTCTTGCACAACGTTTTTTTTTTTATTTTTTTTTTATTTAGTTTATATATATATATATGTGTGTGTGCGTGTGTGTGTATATATATATTTTTATATATACAAACACACGCATGCCCCACAGGTCTAAATCTAAAAACATCAAAATTACTGCCCGACCTATTTGGCCCTAGAACAAGTTATCAGCGAACAACCTACGCTCTGTTAAAATTACAACCGTTGCTCAAGAAACAGCGATCATCTCATTCTCAAATCTGGTCCTAGCCACTGAAATCCCAGGAAAGTAGGTGGCAGGACCCGCCAGAGTACTCTAGCTACAGTGGTACACCCGGTCAGCCTCCCCGTGGCATGGTGTGGTAACGTCGGGTCCCACTAGGGGCTCGGCGGCTAATAGACCGGAGGAACAAAGGGCACAACACAATATACAGCACATGACCCCCACACACTTCAAATCTCTGGCCCGATACAATGTACACCCGCGGAGATGGGAGAAATCCCAGGAGCCGTTAGACACTAACATACCTTATACCTTATACCTTATAAATGCAAAGTACTGCATATGGGTAGAGGTAACCCCAGAGAAACGTACCAACTGTGTGATACTACACTTAAGGTGGTAGAAAATGAAAAAGACCCGGGAGTAATTGTGCAGTCAGATATGAAGTTTTCTGAGCAATGCAGACTGGCTGCCAGGGCAGGTCATGGGGTTTTGTCAATGATATATAGGAATTTTGCTAGCAGGGAAAAGGAGGTGATTGTCCCTCTGTATAAGGCAATGGTGAGGCCACACCTTGAATACTGCGTACAGGTCTGGAGTCCTCATTTTAGGAAGGATATAGATTTACTTGAGCATGTACAGAGAAGGGCAACAAGATTGGTGAGGGGAATGAAGGGATTCTCTTACCAAGAGAGGCTTAAGTTCTCCAAATTTCAGTGGCTGGAGACTAGGCACCTGCGAAGTTATCTGATTGAGGTGTATAAGGCCTTGAATGGGTTGAGCACGCTGAATTCTGATGGCATCCTTCCACTTGTTCAGATTACGAACCTAAGGGGGCATAAATTCAAATTAAGAAAGGACAGATGTAGAATAGATGTGCGGAAATTTGCCTTTAGCCAGCGGGTGGTTAATTGCTGGAACAAACTTCTATCTGTCGTTGTGGAAGTTGATAGGTTGAATAAATTTAAGGAGGAACTGGACAGGCATTTGGAGGGAATGGTGTGATTTTTTTTTTTGGCTGATGCTGCATAAGCTCATACACGTGCTTTCTTGCATCACATGCCACTACTACTACTACTACATTTTTTATTTAATACTATAATTATTAATACTATTGTGTTATTCAAATAAATATATACAAATTAGATCACGAGTAGCCTTTTCTATTGACCTTATCGTGTAAGTATATTGTGATTAAAGAACGTAATTAATTTTGAAAGTTAAATTAGCAATAACCAAAAGTTTCTAAAATGCATTTAACATCTAAAAAATCAACCTGATGTTTTCATTTTCTACTTAACATCTCAGTAACTTTTACTTATAAACAGTTCAGCTTACTCAATAAATTTTAATTAATAAAAATGATAACTATTTTAATTAGATCTTTATTCAATTAAAGAGGCAACTTGTTAATAGCCACTTATTTAAATAACACCCCTCGTTCTCTTCCTATGTATATAAAATTGTTCATTTTTTTTTCAATTTATTAAAGAAAGTTCGCCTTTCTTCATTCATCACTGCAGATAATTTCATGTATGAAGATAGGAGGAGTAATAAAAAATAGCAAAAGAGATGTTACGATATAATTTCTCCTCCTTAATTAATTACTCAGTTTAGTAATTATTTGGCAATCACTACTGGCTAGACCGGCTCTTTTGGTGTGCCGAGATGTGATGATCGTTTATCAGGTTTATTATTATTTTTTTATTTTAATAACAGGATGTTTTTTTGTGCCTCACATTATAGGCCGCTACTTCCATCACAATAATTCTGCTTGCTCCGAGTTAATAATGGAATGGGTTTAACACCTCTCTAAAGTTAATGATCCTTTCGGACACTTGCGAAGAGGAAAAGAAAGATTGGCACCTGTTTCAGGTTCTAATTATAGCCCACTATTATTCATGGGAGGGGAGGAAGAGAGAGAGAGAGTTTTATGAGAATTGCCCTTCAAATAAGCTAAAAATTCTCCTCAATGGCTGATTTTCTAAACGTGTGACTTACAAAATTCTTCAATTTTATAAAATTTTATACCATTTTGAAAGTATTTATTTTTCGAATAATAAATACTTTCAAAATGGTATATTTTAAAGAAACAGTTCGCACCATTCCACATAGAAAATTTATATCACTCCCTCACTCCAACTCATATCAAAATATATGAGTTGGAGTGAGGGAAGGGCTCCGTAGCCGAGTGGTCAGGGGCGGGAGTGCAATAGCACACGCTGTTTGAGTAGACCGGGGTTCAAGCCCCTGGCTGCTAAATACGATCGATATGCCAATCCCCACTGGACCAGCGTGGCAGATTATGGTCCATTTCCCTTAGCATGAATTGTTGAGGAGGCTTCCATCCTGCAGTGGGTTGATAATGGCTGCAGTTTTTACGGTTGAAAGTTAGGGGTTGAGGGTTGTGATAAGGAGTCGCTCTTCAGAGTGGGCTGCAGTTATAAATCGGGTTCAGAGGAAGGTTCTTGGTATTTCGTGAATGATGTACCGTATCTTTGGTACTTTGGGAGAAGGAGGTTACGATGAGACCGTATTCGGAATATTGTGTTCATGTCTGCAGCCCCATCTAAAGACAGAACTTCTTGAAATGGTTCAGAGATGTGCGGCTTGTTTGATGGGAATAGAAAAGTGATGTCATGTGAGGAGGGATCGTGAAGATGTCGGTTACAAAGCTTAAAAATTAGGCGTCACAATCAGATCCACCCTATTTCTGAGGAGGAAAAGGGAGTGGAATCGATTGAATTGTATACGTCATAAAAAAAATTGAATTGCGCTATATGTTCACACTGGAATTAGACAAAACCAGAGGATATAAAATACTAAATTATTGTGCCGAAAGTAATAGACTGGTCTACAGGAAGTATATTTCTACTCAGTATGTTGTTGACCACCGGAATAATATGCGCTCTGGTCATTGAGATTGGCATTGTCGTAAATTTAAGGGATGCTGGACTGATACCTTCTGGCAGTGGCAAATTTGTGATACGAGTGAATGTATGTTGTATAGACAATTTTTTTTTTATTGCCTAGTAAAAGTTTAGTTTCCTTACATTTTTTTGCCTGTACTGAATAGTTGGTACCTTGTACTGAGTATTGCTTGAAATTTATCGATAGGTAATCTACGATTCATCGAAGGAAAAATTGAAAAATTCTCTTTGTTTTTCATTAAAAGATGTTGGTAGTTTCAAAAGTCTGTTTTGCTGTCTAAAAGATATAAACTTTCAGTTTATCGAGCTTGCTTGCCTATTGGAATTTTTGGTTAATTTTTATTTTACGAGTAAAGAAATTTTTCTCTCAATCTCTTACTAGATTTTGTAAAGGGGTTGGAGAGATACCAGCCTAGTCAAGAATGGATAGATGATTGAGTAATCAAAAACAGGCTGTTCAGTTATATAGAACTATTTGCTCGTTGTAGATTTGAAACAAACGTCCTAAACCGCCAGTCCAAAAAAGGATTGAGGATGTTTAGAATTTGAGAAAGCAGCTAATACCACGCAACATCAGCATATTGTGGTTGTAAATGACTAATTCAGCGCATAAGAAAAATCGATTAACGTATTTGGAAGATTGAATATTTTGCTTCTTGTAACATCAATCCACTAATAGACTAGCCACAGGAAAAGTTAATATTTCCTATTAGATTGAGGTTTTATAATTTGCTTTTCAAATCCAATATATTTTTCAGATTGACATCCTATCCTAATGGAGTAGTAACATAGTTAAGAAGGGCCTACTCGAAAAATAATCTTCAAATTGCATTTAAAAAAATGTTGTTTTTTACAAAAGCTTCCCATTATCCATTTCGCTTGATAGCTAGGCACTAAGCTGGAATCTACAAAATTTCATTAATCGCATCCATAAATGTATAAGGGTATAAATCTATGTTGCCGAAATACGTTACAAAGCAGTGATCTTTGAGACTACCTTTTCAAAACATTTAATTGGTTAACCAAATACAGAAATATGCTGAATGTTTAGAGGAGTACATCAATGTAAAGGAGCTGAACATTTTGAGGTTCAAAAGAAATACCTCTTCCTTAGAGTTACTAACGTGGATTAGTATTCTTTTTTTTGTTTTGATAGCGCAATGGTGGAGAGTTTGGAAACGGCATTTAGGGGTGATTGGGTACATATTAAGACGTTGAAAGGTGAGATCAGTCCAGTTAAGGAGTGTTTTTAGATCAAGTGAGCAAATACTTAATGAGTTAGGGAGGATTCTTTTCGAGGCTGTAAGCTTTCATGGCTATGAGGTGATCTGCTTGGATCCTAGCGTGAATAAAGTCCGTCCAATAGTTAATTAGCAAAATTAAAATTCGACAAACATTATCACCTTAAAATTATTAGGAATTGGCATATTAACATTCATCGTTAGTATGCTAATGAGAAATGGTATTTATTATTGAGTTGTGTTAACACTGAATAGTTGGTAGTCAAAGAAATCGTAGTATGATAAATACATAATCCAGAAGTTTGAGTTTTTATTTTTATTTTAAACCTTAGGTCAATAGCGGCCCACTCCCATAGAAAAGTACGTTCGCACGAAAATTTTTTAACTTCTGAATTTTCTAGAGCTTGGAAAAGAAAACTCATGTAATTGAAGAAGTTCTCATTTGCTGACCATCTGGACGGAATTTCGCTACCATAGAAATGTAATTTCGGAGCGCGCGCACACCTTCAATAACATAAAGATGTCCTGGCTACACATAAAACAGAGAGGTTAAGGGCAGTTGACGATCACGTTTCAGTAAACTACCTACATTTGCCTCCCCGTTCATGGAAGAAAGTGGTCATTTGTTGCTCTCCTTACGATCTGGTCAAACATTTGTAAGGGGCTATTGTTATTTCGGTCATAAACATTACAGTTACACAGATAGCCGAAACTATATCCAGACAGCTCATATAGCGACATTTGTCACAATCTTCGAACTCTTGTATTGAGAGTAAAGTTCTTATAATATATTTGAATGATTTTATACGTTAAATCAAGGCACTGTAAAATTCGCCCTGTCCTTTGGAAGTATTTAAGGTCAATTGTTGAGGACATTGACACAAACGATGGGTCAAACAGTTGTATGTTAGGAAACTGGTGAGGAGATTGTAATGGGCAACAGCACTATTGTCGCTCAATTCCTTTTCCTTCGTGTGGCTCAGCAACCGTCGCTACTGTTATTCCGTTTCCATAGCAACCATCATTATGGCGTGTTTTATCTCAGGAACAGCAACAATCGTCTTCTTTGGGTCTGTATCTTTCACATATCGGTTTCTCATCGTTTCAGGTTAAGATTAAAGATTACCCTGTTTGAAGAGAGAGAGACAGAGAGAGAGAGAGAGAGAGAAAGCAAATGCAATTGATAGAATACATGCAGAGGCAAGCAGTACCCTTAAAATTAATGAAATTCAACTGATTGAAAGTTAAACTAAGAATAAATGAAAAATTCAAGAGGAAAGACATTGAGAAATACGGGAAGCGAAAGAGTTTACTTATTTAAGAAGATAAGTCTACGCATCTTAAAACCTGTTTAAGAGGTATTATGCAGTAGGTGTAAATACAAATTAACATTTGCTACACTAAGGTTATGTTCTCGTAGATAGGAAACATCTATCTAAAGAAAGAAAAATACAGTATTAGGAGAAAAGTTCTAAATTCGATTGGAGGTAAAATGATTATTTATTCATGGAGCCAATTTAGTTACGTGTATTTTTAATGCGTACATCAAGGGTTCCCGACCTCTTTTTGCTTGTGGACCCCCTGAGTCCTAACTTCCCATATACGCATATGTAATATTCCTAAATGAAATATTTATTTGTAGGTTAGTAAAAGCTAATAATTAAACAATTCCAATATAATATAAAAATGTAAATTACAAATTTTGAAAATTTTAATTGATAAAACTGAAACATATTTTTACTTGTAATGATAGAATTAGTAAAAAAAAAATAAAAAAAATACTATTTCAAACAACATATATAAATCTATTCCTAAGGCTATTAAATAGGATCCCATTAAATAGGCCCTACTGAGATCCTTGTGGCTGATGTATTGATATTAGTATTTTAATATCTGGCTCTAATTTTGTGAGAGTCAGACGAAGATCACCTCTTTTTACTATATCAAGTCGATTAAGATTTTTTGTTAACAACTGTGTTAAACGACTAAAGCCAGATTCCATAAGATAAGATGATGGGAAAACAATGACATACATTTTAGCTTTCTCCCATAAAAGCGGATATTTACATGAAACTTCACTATTCTTCCATACATCACGCTCTCCTTTTTTTGAATAGACTTCGGACTGTCTCATCAGACTGCAATTCAACAAGTTCGTCTTGTAAATCAATTTCAACATCAGCAACATTTACCTCAAATGGAATCAGCACCCAATCTGGGATGTTCAGATCTAGCAGATCCTTGAACCGAACTTGCATGTCTTCATAAATTTTTTTAAGTGATCAACATACACAACACAACACAATCATCATCTTTTAAATCACTGCTAACTGAAGCAAGGTTTGGAAACTGGTCAAATGCACGGCGTGAGATATTAAGACAGTACAATTTGAGTTGTCCTAGGAATGCATTAATGGCTTCTTTGCTAGATATTAAATCACAATTATGTCCTTGCTGCAGCTTATTAAGAGAATCAAACCCATCTGAGAGGTAAAATATGTCTGTTTTCATGGCAACCAACTGTTTTCCAATCTCTTTTTCGTTTAGAAATGATACAATACTGTCCCAAAGGACGACGAAGACAATTGCCTTTAGAAAAACATCGCACCTCTGTATGCAGTACAAGACGGTCAAATCCTTCTTCATTTTCATCACAAAATTTGCAAAAGAGACGATCTTGAAGAGCATTAGCCTTAATGAGGTTGACAGCTTTTATTACAAGAGTTAAGGCTTCATGAAGACGTCCACTCAATCTCTTCGCCACCAGATGTTGGCGGCGAATTACGCAATGTATGCAAAATACTTTTGGCAATGCATTTTTTAAATGAGTGATAAACCCTCTGTACTTATCGACCATGGAAGGCATCTTCAGACATTTCATCAATGCCTCTGGATATTGTGTTATTGCTCAAAGGAAGGTTATCGGTAATTTCACGTGCATTTTTGTTTAACATTGTTGAAATTACAACTGATATCGAAGGCAAAGATGGCAGTTTCCCCAATGCTATGTGGCTTTCCATATTTTGCTATTATTATGCTGATTTCATATAATGCTAATAAACCGCTATCTTTGTTGCTTGCTTTTTTACTAAAAATCTGATCCAATTTGTTTCTTCCTTGAAATTTGTCTCGTAGTTTTCGGAAATACCCCACTGATTTATTTTTCTTTTCGCTGTGCATTGTCTCCAAATAGTGACGAAGCTTACTTGACTTCATGCTATCATTAGACAGCACAGTCATACATATAAGACACATTGGTTTTGTGATATTCTCTGGTGATTCAATAAAACCATACGACAGATATTCAGTCAAATATTATCTCGTTTTCTTCTTTGCATGAGCCATGGGTAATATGAAAACAATAATAATACTGTTCTACTATTCTTGTTGCTACTATTCTTGTTGGTGGGAATTGCTTGTCGATGTCTATATGAAGAACTGCTTAGAAGGTGCGGTCTGTAAAGCTTGACATCTTAGGAAGAGTGCTTGATTGAGGTATATAAGGTCTTGAAGGGAACAGTAAAATGGACCAGGGTGATATATTTTCTCTCTGGTAGGAGAAACAATAACTAGGGATCAAATCATGAAATCTTAGGAGTAGGGAAAGGCTGGATCACGTGATGCGTACTTCGGGCCGGGTTATAAATCATTTGAATAAATTACCTACCGGTTGGTCGAGGTGGAGAGTTGGTAAAATTCAAAGAGGAATTAGAAATCCGGTTTTTACCGATGAGTAAGGCGTGGTGATTTTGGAAAATTTATTTTTTCCTTTTTGGCAGATAGAAAAAAAAGTCCATTTCCTTGCATCATTTAGATATTCTACCACTAATAATTAATATATACTACTAATGAATAAACAATAAATACCAAATACCAAACATAATAAATATTAATGCTAGTAATCACATAAATATGTAAGGCTTAATAAAATAATTTTAACGATGGACTACCTTTTTCGGTTGATAAGTTGCAACAAACAGGTGAAAGTTTCCTGACTTTCGAGTAGAGACCGACAATTAGTAATTTCTATATTATTAGTACGCCATCAAACACGTACCAATTACTGAATGAGATCTTTTTTTTTTTTTTTTTTTTTTTTTGATTTGGTAGTTGTTGGCGCATCGGCTTCTGTGGCCATATTGCACCTCCCAAGGTTTTTGCAGTACTTTGATCCAAGCCCGAGGCGGGAATCGAACCCGCGACCTTTGGGTTGCCGGGCAGGTACTTTACCCACTCGGCTAGCCCGGTCGGCTCTGAATGAGATCATTTCTATCTCAGATTCTTTTTTTTGTAAATGAAACTGTGTTGCGTTAATCATAATTAGCAATACACTCTGCAAAATGGTAGTCATTCTCGGTAATTTGCACAATTTAGGCGACTTGTAAAATTCCCAATTTCTACATCTCATCGGTGTGATTTAAACCTCGAGCATGTAAGGCAAATTAATGAAAGCGCTCACAAAATAAGATTTCCTCTTAGCTTGATGGATGCGCTAACAACTTCTGCCGTGTCATGGATTTAGCACAAGCAGGTATAAACTGCAGTAGCGGTGCATTTAATGTCCAGTGATGAATTGTCCTCTCCAAAATATTGGTATTTATTGGTCCATTTTATCGCTGCCTTGCGGAACTAAAGGAAGGTTCTTAATTTGAGTTATGGGACATGTCTTGGCTGACGCGGAGCATGCAGGAGTTGGCAAATTTATCTTAAAACTTCTTAGTTACAGCGGGCTCTTTATCTGTCTTAATAAACAGATTTCTGTGAGTTCGTATTTACGAGGTAGCCAACATACACTGCAATAGAATATCTCGGTGCATGCGAGAAAAATACACGAAAGATCAACATTAAATGATGACAACTTTGAAAATATTTTACAAAATTAAGTGGGGGAGCTTATGCAATGTTACCGTCGCGTACAGGCTCATTAGCGGCTTAAATCTTCCACTGTTCTATTGCTTATGGGACTCTGGGAATTGTGAGTAAGAAATCGAATGCAAAGGAATTTTATTTTGGTTTTAGCATTTAAAATTCGATATTTATGTTGCATGACGTTATAATACTCTCTCTCTCTCTTTCTCCTTTACATTTTTAACACAGTATGTCGTGAAAATATGAGGATTATTTAATGATTCATGAAGCAGTATTTTAGCAGAGCGCCTCTGGTGGCAAAAGTTGAATTACACGAATAGTTTAATTTCGTATCGACATTATTGTCAACGTGTGATGTCATGATCACGTGACTAACACCTGAACGAGAGAAAGAGAGACTCTATTTAATGAAAAATTAAGCTCATTTTGAACACTAATACGAGAAGTGCTAACAATTATTTTAGCATTCAGCAATGTACTTCCATTCAAATCCGTATGGATTCCAGTCGCTGTTCTCTTTCTCCTCATATTAATCAGAGTAGTTGTTTTCCATCCTGTCTTTGGCCAGAGTTTCGAAACTTTGATTCCGAACTTTTGAGGCCATCAACGGTAATGCTTCTGTGCAGGTGGAATAATTCAGCCACATATGGAAAAATACACCGCAGGGAATCGAGTCGAAATCGGGTCGTTATAGCGGATTCTTTTCGTGGCGTGACGCTGACTCTTTGGTCCCGAAGTGAGAAGGGGGATGCTTGAAATGGAAGGAATATTTCAGCGATTCGAACAGGAAGCGGCCAATAGTGGGAACGTATTGGGTACGCTGCAGAGAAACTTAATATTCAAAAGGGAAATCGCCATTTATTTCTGATAACCTGCCATTAGGAAACAAACCAGATGCACAAATTACACACTACAGGCCTAATGTGGAATGCTTCGTTCGTGCGTTTTCAGCCTCCCCATCTAAGGAACGTGCTTTTTTTGGATAGCAGATGCGAGATTGCCACATTTAAATAAGCGCACTCGTCATAGAGTGGGAACAAACACGATTTGCAATCGAGACCCGACAAATATATGCCTGATACCGTAAACAGCTGTTTCTATGGCAACACCATCCGCCTTCGTGCCATTCGGGGTGTCTTTTTGTAATACCGACAGTCGAACAAAGTAATTCTGATTTGATTATTTGCCCCATTTTAAGCATTAGCTCAAAACGAAATTGGGGTTTCTTTGAATAAGTTGTGGCACGAATATCTCGCGCATGATGCATAGCTGCTTTTGATTGTATTCTCTGGAACCGCCTCTAATAACCTAGTGCGTAATATAAGGAAAGGGGAGAAAATAAGAAAAATGGTGGAAAAATAAGACAGAGAAATTGATATGTTATCCACTGTTCGGAAATATGTTATCCGTTTAGTTTTGAAATCCTTACCGGTGTGGAAACAGAGTATCATTCATGTGCACTATCTTTAAGAAAACAAAGCGACCGATTATTTTCTTAAAGATGGATTTTTGAATTATCTTTTTCATTTTGTCTAATTAGGAATTAATTAGGAGAAAGTAGTTCGATTACATATTAATTAGGAAATATTTAAAAATTGTTTACAGTACGTCACCATTCGTGACACTGTTTCTACCAAAGATATTAATTCTTTCATCTAGAATTGCAATCTGTGCACCAGAAATAATTCAGCCACATGTAGAAATTAAGCCTGATAAAATGGCATCGCTGAAAATGTTTCAGTAAGGATTTATTTTCTATCCATCTGAATAAATTATGAATGTATTATACAAATCAATTGTGTTTGCCGAATTATTATTATTATTGTTATTATTATTATTAGCTATATGGTGCATGGAAGCCTATGAAGCGGAACCTTTCTGTCCATCGTTCAATTGTTTTTTTGAAAGTAATGAGTTTTGAAGGACAAATTAGCATTTAGCATTAGTAGAGGCACATGATGCAAGAAAGCAAGCTTATATAGCATTGAGCTTGTTCAAACCATTCAAGGCATTATACACCTCAATTAAATCACCTCGCAGGTGACCAGTCTCCAGGCGCTGCAATTTGCAGAACCTAAACTTTTCTTGGTAACAGAAACCCTTTGTTCCACTCACCGATCTTGTTGCCCTTCCCTGTACTCGTTCCAGCAGATCTACATTCTTCCTAAAATGAGGTCTCCAGATCTGCATGCAGTATTCTAGGTGTAGCCTGACAATTGCGTTATATAAGGGGACAATCACCCCTTTATCCCTGCTAGAAAAATTCTTGCATATCATTGACAAGACACCATGAGCTACTCTTTGTAGCCTTTTTGCACTGTTCAGAAAACTTCATATCTGACTGCACAATTACCCCCAGATCCTTTTCCATTCTCCACTACCCTGAATGTAGTAACGCCCAGTTGATACGGTACTCTGGGGTTACTGCTACCCATATGTAGTACTTTACATTTGTCAATATTAAGCTTCAGTTTTCACCTCTCAGCGCATCGGCTCAACTTTTCTAGCTCTTATTGGAGTAGTGTAGTATCATTAACAACCCTGCCAAACTTTGTATCGTCTGTAAACTTAGACATTAACCCTGATATACCTTCATCAATATCATTGATAAATATAGAAATATTAGACTACGGAACTCAGTTAGTCTTCTAACACTCCCCACCCCAACAAAATGAACTGTCGCATAAATGGACGCGTGGTTTCAATTTTTGATGAAGGTCCGTACATTAATTCTTATATATTAGAAGCACATCTTTCGTATAGAGCAGTCACACGATCACAGTTTTCCACCTAATTCTAAAAACTATGGTTGCTAAGCTCATGTTGACAATTTCACTTGTTTATTTTGTATGCACGTTGGGCCAGATTACGTTCTCATCATGCAGTTCGTATTAAAAGGTGTAAAATACTTCAAAACATAACGTAGTTTACCCAGGGCTGGACCTTTTAAACTTGTTATATCCCTAAGCTGTAACATGTATCAGGCCTCTCTCTCTTACACTTCACTTGTAATATTAAAAAAGAATTTTTTAAGATGGAGCGAGGCTCCATCTTAAACCTAAACTCCACCTAAACTGCAGCTTGTTTTGCTTATATATAAATCCTGCCCTGGGTTTACCCAAAAACGACAAACGTGAGTTGGGAAGCATCTGCTTCCTTTCGTGGTCATTTCCCACTACACTCCCCACCCATATTAGTTGACTAACCTAATATGGGCCATATGTCTTTGTACAAAGTATGTGTTCATAGGCTGATTATAATGTTGTTGGGTGGGTAGAAAACCAGCAATAATTCACGGGGAAAAAACCTACTCCCTCTGCCTGAGATCGGCTAACTACAACTCCGATTGAAAAGTGGAATTGTAGTTAGCATTTCCTCCTATTTTCAATCGAAATACAACTCCGATTCTAAAGAATTCCTCAAATCGCATACGGCAATTGATCCTAGACCTCCCAAACTAGTTAAAAATATACACGTCTTTAATTCGTGTAAATTTATTAACGAATTAATTAGGCCTGACGTAGCTGAGTAGTCAGGAGTGAATGCAGCACCACACTTTCTTTGAGTGTACAGTGGTTCAAGTTCGCGTGATGGCTAACTACGATTAATGATTGTATTCATAATTTATTGAGAACTCCTCTGACCTGAGGATCAGATGCCGTAGTAGAAACCAGAACATTTTTTTAATAATTAATACTTGTTTATAGTAGAACTACAATAAACATGTGGTTAAATTTATCATTGCCATATTTAGGTAAGTTTAGATACTCCAAATTCAGCTTGAATTTTTAATTAATAATTTGCTAATGAGCAAAATGAAAATATAATCCATATTTTTTATTCCTATCAAATATCGTATTGATTTCGTTATTGGTTGAGCCGGATTCACTTAGAATTATTGCATTTTATAAAGTTACAAGTGGAAAACAACAGATAAAACATGAATTCTGATAAGTATAGCTCATTGACAAAATTCCTTTTGATGGGCATTAATACTAGTTATAACAAAACACCATCCCCAACCATTTTGACATCTGCGAGGTTCCGCGAGAATGGAATGTATTTGAACACGAGTCGGTTAAAAGCCGGATACATAATTAAAAATAAAATCACCACGCACTCTACGTAGCGCATCGTATCTAAGAGCATCTGCCAGTGGGAAATAGAAATATTTCTTTCTCAGAGACATTTCTGCAGAATCATGAAAAACGCGTGTGAAAAACAGCACCACAAGAACGCATAAACTTTTCATTCAAATTAAGAGAGTGTCGAGGAACAAGATGGTTTTTAACATAAGCTGTTCCGCGAATGGCTGGTTGAAGGTGATGAATAGTTCCGTAACCAGACCTGGTAGTTACGGTGCATTATCTGAAATGATAGGAAAAAAACTGTGAGTGCTCAACGAGGAAATTTAAAAGTTTTCTTTTTTCCCACTTTCTTCCAAGTAAAAATTACTGACAGCATCCATTTTCACGGTCTAGAAAATAACGTACTTAGAATAATGGCACAATTTAAAATATATTATTGAAGAAGAAATTTAGGAATCTTGGCACGTTTTCTCACTAACGTCTTATGGATATTTATAATGCGAGTGTTTTGACTTCATTTGCTAAATGCGAATGACCAGACTAATGTACGTATCAAAGAAATAAATGCTGTGGTTGGTTGAAAGATTTTTCAAAAATGTGAAAATTGTATTTCCTTATTTGTTTTTTTTCTTTTGTTTCTCCACGAGGAATTCGTATTAAGGTTTGGATTACTTAAATAATAAGGCATAGACTTCGCCACTTTTGCGAGTGGCTGAAAGTATGGAAAGAAGTGATAAAAAAGGCAAAACTTTTAGGGACCTCTCCTCTTTAAATAGAAAATGGAACCTTAAAAACACGGTAAGTTATTGATTGAATATTTGCAGGATCTGAGTGGTGAGTTTTTGTTGGTTGCGTTATTAAGTTGATGGCAGTTGAATGTTATGGTTGTCAGAGGCCAATAAAGAAAGACCTGATAGATATCAGATCATGGAAATGCAGAATTTAACTTCCAGATATAAATAACAAAATAATATAATTTTTTTCTATTTAATGTAAAACGAATGCGTATACTTGGGACAAAGAAAATATTGATATAGAGAAGTTCTAAATAGATTCATAGATCAAATAAAAATAATTATTTGTGACTTCCTATATCTCACCATTTTAAATCCAAACGTTGGTTTGAATTTAATTAGCTGAATACCCTCCCTTGCCCGGAAAAATTTAAATGCGCACGGGATAATTTTTAATTTGGATTTAAAAAGCATCTTTACAAACTGTTTTTTTTATCCTTTTTAATAAATTTTAGGCGAAAACTTCATAATTCGAATTGTACTTTTCACTAAAATGTCATCTGGGACGGTGGCCTAAATACCCTGGAGGAAAAGCGAAAACATGATCAATGAGATGCGTGCCTCTTACATACGTCTTCGAAGTATGGAGTATAACGTTTGGAGAATGACCATGTTTAGTTTGGTTGTTGGTATTATCCTTGGAGGTCCTTGAGGCTGTCACAGACATTCTGTCAGGTATACCAAGCTGGGCTTGCTACCTGGGAGTTTAAAACGCTGATGGAACTGATAATCGGGTGACAATCAAGTCAAGTGGAAATAATTTCGGCGAAGTCCGGTCGATCTGTGACAGCCAAATCCTCTGCTTGCACCTTCATGATGGTGGGACTGGTAGTAACCCTGGGTATAACCACTTGTGCAAGTCCTGAATTACGGCACCTAACATACTGGAGGTGACTATCCAAGTGTGAACAAATATAAGCACAGGTCGAGGTTTGGCGTACACACCACACGGAGGAATGCCTCCCCTCTGTGTTACCAGGCAATACAAGGTGGTAGGCGATTCTCATTAACCGGTGCACTACAACCACTTTGCTTAATGGAGGCTTGAAGTGGTGAAACCCATGTTTAGTCTCCAGAGCAAAGCTCCAGCAAACCCGCATCTCTTCCATCGTGCAGTGTTATTGATGTCTTTTGAGGTTATAATGGACATCACTGCGAGATATAATCTTCCTTTCATTTCGAGAACACAGCTATAAAGCAATGTTCGCAGGCCGGCAACTGGACAGTGTACCTGACCTGACCGAACGCGATAACTACGGTGTTGTTCGAGTTAGAGTCGAACTACACCATACCATACTTAGACACCCTTGTCCGGCGCGAGGGCACGTACTTGAAGACAACAGTCCATCGTAAACCTATGTGTGCTGGCCAATTTACCAACTTCCGGTCAGCACATGCACGTAGCCATCTTCTTGCCACCGCACGAACCATACTAACTCGCTCCTGGACACACTCTAGCTCTGAAAATGAGAGGCGCACCGAAATCGCTAAAGTCAAGGCGGATCTTACGAGGTGTGGCTATCCCATCAATACCCTTGACAGGTGTGACCTACAGACACGCGATCGCGTAGCGACCAACAGAAACATCCAAGGTGATGACTCAGTCACGAGCGTCTTTATCCCATACTACCCAAACCTATCACAACAGGTCTGTAGAATCTTAAAATCACATGGGATAAAGTGCGTACAACTCACAGGCAGAAAACTACGATCCCTCATCTCTAAAGTAAAAACACCTGTTCCCACCCTACTACAAAGCGGATTGGTCTACCGCATCTCTTGCCGTGACTGCACTAGCTGCTACATCGGGGAAACTGGGAGACGGCTCGAAAAACGCCTTTCCGAACACAAAAGAGCAATCCGCTTAGCGGATGTGGAGCACTCAGCTATTGCCGAACACGTTTGGGCAACCCACCACGACATTGACCCACACCGCGATGTCGTGATTGTGGATAAGTCCCGCCATTATCTGCGCCGCGCCTGGTTGGAGTCATTAAACATCAAATGCTCCAATACCTCAGTGAACAGGAACAGTGGTTGTCAAGTCCACCCTATCACCGAAACAACGATCCTGTCCATTGACAAACGCTGGCCACGTCCACATACATCACAGCCACAGGCTTCAACATCCAACAATTAGCCATGCACTTCACGTACAAGATTGGCAGTACATGCCTCCATTCTAACTGTCATTTCATTTCAACTGAAGAAGGTTAACTAAACAACCGGAAGCTTTTATTTGTATGTATCTAATATATGTATATTTCCTATTATTAAACATCTGGTTTTATTAAAACCAACAGAAGACAGCCTCATGGAATCGAGTGAAGCCGTCAAGACGGCCGTTGTACAAAAATTAGCAAACGACTTAAAGAACACCCGTATCAAATCAATAAGAAAAACCAGGAACACCGGAGTAATAATTGAGATTGCAACGCGACACGAAGCCCAGACAATACTGACAACCCAAAAATTCCCACCATGGGACTCACAGCTGAGACACCCAAAAAGAAAGGTCCAGCAATTATTGTTTTCAGCATCAATAAAAATCTCAAACCGGAACAAGTGGCTGAAGAAATCTATTGTAGAAACCTTCAAGGTGAAAACGAATTTACCAGCATCGAAGATGCGGTACTACCAAAGTACCAGACCAAAGGAAAATCCTCCCAGAATGTAAACTGGTCATTGACCTCTCGGCACAAGCTTGGCAAGTAATTAAGCAGCAGGACAGGGTGTACATCGAGTGGGCCAGCCATAGGTTCAAAGACATATAGTCATCCCAAAGTGCTTTCGCTGTTGCAGGTTCGGCCATACTACACACACACACATGCACACAGGTCGATTCCACGTGCGGGCACTGTGCCCAGAAAGGGCATAACTTTAATACCTGCCTTAACAAAACTGCAGAACCAGTTCGCGCCAACTGTAAACTAGCAAAAATGGATTACAAGCATTCGATAAGGGATAACAAGTGCCCTGTTTATCTGAAAGCAAGAAGCTCACAACAACAA
The DNA here is from genome assembly GCF_048544385.1 of Mastigoproctus giganteus. NCBI lineage: Eukaryota > Metazoa > Arthropoda > Arachnida > Uropygi > Thelyphonidae > Mastigoproctus > Mastigoproctus giganteus. The sequence continues at coordinate 46,175,277 of NC_143583.1, forward strand.
AGAATCAACTATGGCCCCATATAAGACATATAACTGTACAATCATGAAATTTATGCAGCTAAATGCTCAGCGAGCGCGTGCTGTCGTGGACCAAATAAGAATAAAGGCTGACGAAGACAACACAGACGTCCTGTTCATCCAAGAGCCCTATACAAATGCAAGAAAAGTCAGGGGATATCCGCTTACGTACAAAATTATACGATCAGAAGAAGACACTGCTTAGGCGGTTATCCTCGTTAGGAACCTGCACATAACTACCACTAAAATCCACACCCTCTGTACCCCATGGGCGGTGTGTGCCCAACGTATAGGTCCTATGGAACTGTTCCACGTCATCTCATTGTATTGTCGCCCAGGCGAGGACATAGCCCTTGCCATCAGGTATCTGCAAGCAGTCCAAGCCCTCCTCTAAGATGGGAAGATTATTCTCTGTACCGACGTCAACTGTCGTTCTGCAATGTGGCACAGCAACTCGGAAGACCGCCCGGGCAACCACAACGGCCTGCAACTCGAGAACTTTCTCGCTACATCCTCTCTTGTAATCCTTAACAAGCCTAACAACATGCTTATCTTCAGTAATACCCTATGGGAGTCCACAATAGACATCTCAGCAGCCACAAGATCCATTGCCACTAAGATCATTGACTGGAAAGTCCACGAGGCTTGGACAACTTCCGACAATAGGGTGATTACTTTTAACCTTCAACGCTCAATAGAACCAACACCTCTGTCTAGAAACAATATCATCCGTTATGGAATTACCAAAGCAGACTGGAACTTCTTTAATTTAACGGTCCAAGCTTCCCTTCAAATTTCTGGAAACACCAATCTCACCAACCTCAACCACAACCAGCATCAGAGGAAAATAACATCAATCATAACCAGTGTCTGTGACAAAACAATCAAGAAGAACCACCCTTTCCCGAGTGCTGTCTTATGGTGGTGCAACAAACTGGATCATCTCCGCCATCAGGTTCATACAGCGCGGAAACCATTTCAACATACTCGCCGTACCTGGCCCCCTCATGAAGTTGATGCCTTACGCAATAACTATCGTAGGCTAAAATGACTACACTAGTTTAATTAGAGCCAAGAAGAAACAGTCTTGGGAGCAATTGGTCTCCACGACAGGAAACAGTACCCCCCTGGGGAGTTGTGTATCGCATTGTTACGAACAAGCTCCCGAGGGGTGAGGTCATCTCCTCTACAGTCACCCCGCAGGGCACCACAACCCTCACATAGGAAGAGTCAGTAAACAACGTCTTGGACACCCTGTTCCCGCTAAAGACAGATCCTCAATCAAAACAGCAAAAAGAAATCTGTACTGAAAACGCATCCTACAGCACCACTTCTATAGAACAGCCTTTTTAAACTTTGATTAATTAAAATTTGCCATTGGCAAAACAAAAAAACAAAAAAAGCCCAGGGTTAGACTTCATTGAAGCAGAACTAATTAAGAATCTAGACACAATCAAATTTCCTTCTCAGCATGTACAACCATTATCTGGAATTTGGACCCTTCCCGGATGACTGGAAAGAGGCTAATCTACGCCTCATTTTGAATAATCCAAGTAAAACACCAGAGCAGCCAAGATCATACAGAAGCATAACACTCCTTCCCGTTTTAAGCAAAATATTTGATTGGAAAAACACTATAAAAATGCAAATCTCCAGTCCCCAAACCAGTTCAACTTTCGGTCAGGACGTTCAGCAGAAATTGCTCTTCGACAGCTCATGGATTCTGTCAAAAATTCAGCCACCAAATACTTCTTAGTAATATCAGTGGATTTCGCCGGGGCCTTTGACTTGCTCTGGTGGCCAAGTATACTACGAAGACTCAGAGAAGCTAGCGTTCCAGCAAATCTTTACAGCTGCATACAGGACTATCTTCACAATAGAAGTGTTACAGTCAGAAATGCCTATCGACAAGTCTCCAGAACTGTCTACAGAGGATGCCCCCCAGGGCACTCTCCTTGGCCCTTTCCTATGGAATGTGGTAATGGACGAGTTTCTGAACCTAGACCTGGGGGATGTTTCCACGCAAGCCTTCGCAGACGACTTGATACTGACAGTCGCTGGAAATTCCAGAGCTTCCCTGGAAACAACAGTCAACGGAGCCCTTACAAAGCTACAAGAATGGGCCAGCCTCCATAAACTTCATATATCCCCTGAGAAAACTACTTCAATTCTACTCAGAGGGACCCTTCAAACAAGCAGGCCGCCGCAGATTAAAATTGCTGTAGAACTATCAAACTGATAACTGAGATGAAGTACCTTGGGGCAATTCTCGACCCCAAGCTCACGTTTTACCCGCATATAGACTACCTTCATCGGAAAGTCAGGATCTACACGGCAATGGTTGTGAAGATCAACAGGTCTGACTGGAGCCTAAATCGCCGCTCACTTCAAATGCTATCCAAAGCTGAATTTATTCCCACTATAACCTACAGTGCAGGTGTCTGGTATCATCGTGCAATCATTATTCGTAACCGAAGGAAGTTCACCTCCATCCAGCGTAATATCCTTCTCACTATCACCCGTGCCTACTGCACAGTAAGCAACCCAGCGCTCCAAGTCTTGGCAGGAGTTCATCCTCTGGACCTGCAGGCCTGCATGCACTACCGGCTCGCAAAAGGACTCCCTACCATCATCCTGAATTTCACTACAAACCCAGCAAACACCATAGAAGAAGAAAAAAAGCCCTTTGCAGTCTACCTTCTTAACGCCTGGCAAATCAGATGGAATACCACCCCGAAAGGTTCCATCACTAAAAAAACCACCGGATGCGCCGTTCCCCCAACACTGTGCACACTTATGCAACTTGATTGGTTACTATTTGAAGTGTTATACATTAAGTACAGAAATTTTAACATTGTACCACTATCCTTTGAAACTCAGGTCCAGAAGTTTTCAAACCCCACCGTACTTACAATCTACAGGAGAGATGCATTCATCCACATCAGGAATCATTAAAATACAGAGAAGGCATTAAACAACATAAAAATAAAAGTTGCTGCTAACCAGACAACATGGTTTGTCATGAATGTTACTTCTTTCAGTCTGCAGCGTACGCTGATGCAAAATATCACATTAAAATATCATACCATGATACTTGCGTTAACATGCATCTAATTTAGCTTTTTTTGGAGACATTAACGAGAATATTTATTAGAATTCCTGCTTTAAACATTTATTATCGTTGACACGTTATATGCATCTGGTTGCCCAAAATTTTAAAAAGAAGCAATGAAATTGTTTATTTTATAAAATAATTTCGAAGCCTTAAATTCTGAGAATGCTAAGAGCTTGTTTATTCAGCTTACATATAAATTCACCATCTTTGTCCTTGATGCAAACATACGGAAATTGTACACCATTTTAGAGTTGGTTATTTAAATACTGCGCTTGATGGCAATAAACTTGGACTTATTACAGCAACTTATCTGTATTAATGTTTGTAAACAGAATACAGAACTGGGAACAAAAATGAGCATAGATACATTCTAGCCTACTTCAGACCATGCCCAAGTGACGCTATCTTTGCAGAGTAAAGAAAGAGTAGCTATTATGGGCTTGAAGGATTAATGTACGTTTACACCCACTAAAATTGCCCATAGAAACCGAAACGATCATGTTGTTGGGAAGTAAAGATCACCTTCATGGATAAATACGCAGGGGTCCATTAGTCGATAAATACAAAGGGGGTGCGAAACCATTCAAGAGGCTAAGTGCAATTGCACGGTTTAGCGTGTGGGTTAAACATGTTCTCTGACTTTGGAGAATACTTAACTCATCTTCGGAAGCTGAATACATCTGTTCGTGTAGCACATCTTTCTAGCCTTCTACATCTGCATCTATACTGTAATTATAAAAATGGATGTTTAATTATTGGATGACCCATCTTATTTAGCAAATATCTCCCCATCTGACTTATTCTGTCCTATTAGATCAAAAATCAACTCCATAATAATAATTTAAAAGCAGATGTAAGCTTAACACAGTTATGGGTATTTTAGAGACGATCTTTAAAGACGCATTCGAATCAGTTTCTGTAAAGCGAACTTGAACGGAGAATTATGTATTGAGTTGGAGAGAGAATATACTCCGAAACCACAGAAAGGTAAGTTTCGCATCGTTTCAGTAGTTTTTCTTTCCTTTATGGAGTTCATTATTTCGGATCATTTCTGATAAATTCCCAATATCTAAACCTATAAATTTTTTCGTAATATATTCATGTAGACTGTAAGCAAATCTATCTATGGCGTAGGTCGTAATCATAAGTATAATTAAGTTCTCTGTCATTATTTATTATAATTGAGATCATAAGTATAGCTAGGAGGAAGAAAAGGATTTGGGTGTTATGATAAGGGCAGGTGGTTTTGAAGTTCTGTAAACGCCAGGAAAGCCCATGGTGTCCTGTTGATGATTTAGAACAATAGCCTGTAGAGATAGAAAGATCACAATCCCACTGCATAAGGAAATTGTAACAACGCATTTGGAATGCTGTGTTCACGTAATGGAGACCTCATCTGAAAAAAGACATTGAATTTCTTGAAAGGATCCAAAGATGACCAGCTCGCATGGTAAGATGGGCTAAAGGGAGACCATACGAGGAAAGACTCGATTATATAGGTTACAGAACTTGGCAACCAAGCACTTTAGAGGGGACTTGACTGAGGTTTACAAGTCTCTGAAAGGGGTTTAGTAATATCAATGAAAGCGGAATTTTCGCTGTTATAAAGAATTCCAGAACTAGGGGCCATATTCGTATTACAGGGGAAGAGGTGTAGACCAGATCGTAGAAAGTTTTAGCCACCGAGTTGTTGATTACTGGAATAAGTTGCCTCCACAGGTAGTTATGACTGAATCTATGCGAGGAGGGAAGTGCATAATTTCTCTTTTCTTATAAACTTATCTATATACACCGATGAGCCAAAACATTTTGACCACCTACCTGATATGATGTTGGTCCTCCACGTGCAGCCAAAATAGCTCGTACCTGGCGAGGCATGGACGCTACAAGATTTATAAATGTGTCTTGTGGTATTTGGTACCAACACATAACCAGCAGATCCTTTAACTCCTGTAAGGTCCGTGGTTGAGACGCCACAGATCGGATTGGCTGTTCCAACACAAACTACAGATGCTCGATGGGATTGATGTCTGGGGATTTTGGAAGCCAGGGCAATACCTGGAAGTCTTCCTCATGTTCAGCGAACCAGTCTCGAACAATCCGGGCGGTGTGGGATGGCACATTATCCTGCTGAAAGACGGCACCGCCAGAGGGGAAGACCGTTGCCATGAAAGGGTGTACCTGGTCATCAATTATATATATATATATATATTTTTTTTTTATGTTCTTGAGTCAGGGTGGCACCTAGGCAAATGCCCATCTCAACCTTGATCACCTGTGACAAAAAAAAAATATGACATTAGGGTCCCTGTAAATGATTAAATCTACTCATATATTTATTTTGTCTGCAAATTGCGTGTCTTCTCTGGTCGATTTGCCTGTTTGGTGGAAAAAAAAACGGTTTTTGGGGATAAACCTTGCTATCTACGCCTGAGACCGACGAACTCAGCCACGGAGTGAAAAAAAGCCCACTAAAGTTCCTCTCGTCATCGACGGGATTCGAACGCGGGCCTTTTCCACCCGATGTGGAAAGGATGGTAACGATACCACTGTGCTACCGCGCAGTGATCACCTGCGACAGCGCAAAACCTCTGTGAAACGGCCTGAAAAAAGTGTGTCAGGCCTCTTCGTACTAGGGAGCAGCCAACACCTCGGCAGCTGCCGCCTAATTCCCGTCCCAAGCTCGAGGAGCCAGGTCCTGGTCCATTATTCACTGTCAGTGCTCAGCGCACTAAAATCCCACACCCGCAAATTAGGTGGCAGGACCTGCCAGAGTAAATCTGAGTCTACTGGTGTTTCCTGGTCTGCCTCCACGGGGCGAAAGTAGGGCAACGTTGGGCCTCAGTAGGGGTCCAGCGGCTAAATGACCATAGGAACAACGGAACACGACACTACACATGTACAATATCCATACACTTTTGAATCTCTGGCATTTCCAGTAAACTGGCACACCCATCACAATGCAAGCAACGCGGAGATGGGAGAAACCCCTGGTGCCGCTTGACACTAAACACACTTTACACTTTACACCCGCCGGATGTAGTGCAATACCGGCGGGTGCAATGATGTTTAGGTATTTGGTATGTTGAGCGTCTAGCGGCTCCTGGGATTTCTCTCATCTCCAGCGGTTCGTGGGTTTCCCCTCCTCGGACCATTTTCGGTAGGTACTAACCATGGTACCTACCGAGTACCTACCCTGCCAAGCCAGAGATTTAAAGTGTGTGAATCGTGTATAGCGTAGTCTGTTGTGCCCATTGTTCTTCTGGCATATTGGCCATCCGGGTCCCCCTGATGGGACCCGACGTCATACCGCGCCACGAGGAGGCTAGCCGGGTGTTACCAGTAAGGGATCAGTACTCTGGCAGGTCCTGCCACCTACTTTGCTCAGATTTCGGTGGGTAGGACCTTAAAAAATTTGCTTTAATCGCTGTTGATGCTTTTGTTTGGTCATAGAGATTCATTACCAGCATTAGGCCATCGTATTAAGAACAAGAAGAGATTGTACGCTGGGTGAGTTTTATTTTTGACCAAAAAGGGTCGAGCAAGCAATTTTGGTGTAGTTACAACTTTGACATGTGGGATTGTGCACTGTGAATGTAGACAGATTCCGGTGGGGAGAAGGCAGTCTGGAGGGTAAAAAAAGAAGAAAGGGACCGATAGCGAAGGTGGCCCTTAAATATTCAGCGAGCATACCCATGCCACACCAAGAAGAGAAAGTGGGTTTGGCAGGGAGAGGAGGGGACAAGGGTGTCTCCCCCGCCGGGAAAAGGAAATAAAGCAGGCCCGACAAGATGTCAGACCTGGGTCGCCATTTGGCTAGTTGGCAGTTGGCAGCAAGGCTGCAATCTAACTCGTTCACTTTGACTCTCCAGGTGGTGGACTTTGTCTCGGCAGAGGTCAGGATGCGTCACCTGCACGTGACAGGCCAGCTACATCTAGGTTCCAGTGTTTGATCGCATCCAGTAAGGACTCAGTTGTCTTTCAGTTGTTGTAGGTTGTCACCGTCTCTTGTGGTCCTGTAGTCACTTAGCTGGTCATCAATGGCCAGCTGTGTTCTTTATGTCTATTCGGTGATCCAAAGTCTGAAATTTGTTTCAGGGTGGTGGAATGTCTCTTTGCCTCGCGAAGAGATTTTGAACGAAAAGCGTGAAAGCCTTATAGTTTACTTCTTCCTGCAGCACTATGTCCTCCTGATTTCTAAGGATGGAGCGTAGTTTGATAAACACCAGGCCACGGAGGTCTTCATAGACATTACATTCGTAGAGCAGGTGCTCCCAAGTTTCTTCTTCTTCTTCTCATCTACAGTGCTATGTCCGAGATTCAAAAATCGTGTAGCTTCTTCCTGAAGGAGCCATGCCCTGTAAGCAGATAAGTGGTGTGAAGTCCAGGAGAGTACCAGCTCGGGGGAATAGGGTGAACACGTCCAATATCTGGTATGAAGCTTCTAGTTATGCAGCCTTTAGTGGAGTCGTTCCACCGATTCTGCCACACTGTTCTCATGTGTTCTGTAAGACGTCTTTTTTCCTGTGATCTAGTCAGAGTTGGGCCCGTTGTGTATCCCAAATGTGTGATTACCCTTCCTTTGGCGCGTTAGTGCAGCAGCTCACGTCCCATTATCTCCAAGTCCAGAGGGAGACATCCCTCAAGGACCTGGAGAGCGTGGGTGCTCACCATGCAGCATGTTCTGGTTGTTGTGAGGAGAATTATTCGATGATGGTTTCCAATTTCCTTCTGTTAACAGCAGTGCTTGCCTTAGCGTACCAACGTCCCGCTGCATAAGCCAGTGCCGGAATGAAGAATGCGTTTTAGAGGATCGCGAGTGCCTCTTCTTCAGACCCCAGTCTCTGTGTGTAACTCTAGCGAATAAGGCGGTATATTTCCTGAATTTCACTCTGAGGTAAATAAGATGATGTTTAGGTAGCGTGTGAAGCATGTTTAGGGTCAAACGGCACCATGGATTTCCACCATCTCTGTCAGAATGTCCAACACATGAATGACTGGACCCAGGGTGTTCCAGCAGAACATCGCCCGAAGCATGACACCGCCGCCATTGGCTTGTTTTCGTCCCACGGTGCATCCAGGCACCATCATTTCCCCAGGTAAAAGACGCACAAGTACCCGGCCGTCTACATGCTGCAACAGGAAATGTGATTCATCGGACTAGACGACCTTCTTCCAATCTCTCAATGTCCAGTTTCGATGCTCGCGTGCCCATTGTAGGCCCTGTCGCCGGTTAGAATGGGCACTCGGAGTGGCCTGCGGCTACACAGCTCCATTTTCAGCTGGGTTCGATGTACTATGTAGTGTGACACATTACTCCCGTCACCAGCATCCCAATTACCGGCGAGTTGCGCCACAGTCGCCCTTCTGTTGCCACGTACCTTCCGGGAGAGCCTCCATTCACCTTGAGCATCGATGGGCCGTGGTCGTTCAACACCTCGTCAGCGGTTCGTGGGTTTCCCCTCCTCGGACCATTTTCGGTAGGTACTAACCATGGTTGATCGTAAGCATTGCACCAGCCGTGCCGTTTCAGATATGTTCTGACCCAGTCGTCTGGCCACTAAAATTTGGCTTTTGTCAAACTCGCTTAAGTTCTCTGCCTTTCCCTTCTGAAGGACAAGAGTAACACTGATTAACAGAGTTCAGTATCAGGTGTTTTTTATACCGTGTCCCGACCCCGCGCACGCGCCCTAGTTCACCTGTAGTTGCTTCGATTTTCATAACGTCTCGCTTGTCATATTTTTTTGGTTCATCGGTATATAAAATATAAAAAAATAAATATATATATATATTTATTTTTTATATTTTTGGCAGATGCAGCTAAAGTCTGTGGCTTCCTTGAACTATATGGCTAGTATTAATACTAATAATAATAATTTGTACAGTCTCGCTTTGTGCTGTTAGAATAAAGTGTATATGAAAGCTACGCAGGTCGAGATAATTCTGTCTGTAATAATGTGTTTGTGTTATTAAAAAAATTCCAGCTCTACAAGTGAATATATCCGAAGTCGTTCATATTTTTGTAAGAGTAGATCAAACTTCGGTCATTCATTTATTGGAATCGTATTAGACAATATAGATAGAAGAGATCAGGTCACTTTGGAGGTGAAAAATACATTAAAAAAGTTGTTGGAATGATTTTTTTTATATAAAATTAGGGAATATGAATCTTTGAACATTTCCTTCAAGGTAGAGTCTTTAAATAGCAACAGAATTTTTGTTGTCAGTGTCTGTAAAATTGGAAACAATCCAAGAAGTCGTTTTATGTCACCGACTTTAGTGATTTGTGGCAGTTGCTTGTATTTCTTCAGCACTTTTGAAGTAACCTTTTAGTAGTTATTTCACACTTTTAAATAAAACCGCATAGTACTGCGGCGTAAGGTAGAAGAAGTAATGCATGTTTAATGAAGTACGGTGTGAAGGTACATGGTCGCTCACCAAAATACACCTTGAGCCGATTTCTTTGGTATTTTCTTTTCATTTCATCATAGGTCAGAGTTCTTAAGTTATACTTCGTTATTTTGATATGAATTTTAAGTGGGCGATGTCTTTTGAATTAGCAGTTTCCATGGAAACGTTTTTTCAACGAAAGCTGCGGTTGCTATTAGGGGGAGAAGTGTTGGAGAGACAGGAGAGGAGGCCAATTATAGGAGCAAATATGTGGGGAATATTTTATAGTGTTTAAATTTTCTGCTGAAATCAAAATCCCACAGGTAAATGGGGAAGGGATTGGAAATTAACCACTGCATTCGATCAGTAGATACAACCACGAAGCAAGTAAATTAGAAGCACCATCTTGAGATGTATATGCTGATTCAGTAAAGTTTGAAGTAGGAGTCATAGAATCATCTTTTTCACCGTCGTATTCATGATCTTTCTGTTTGCTAAATTCGAAATGTGCATCTGAAATTTAAATTAATTCCTTTGCGATATCATCCTGCAAACTTTGATAATGATTTATTGTAAATGAAGTAGAATTATTAGCAAAGTTAATGAATATTTGCTGGGTTATATCTTATGAGTTTGATTCTTAAGTGGCAAAGAAATCTATTTATGCAAATTAAGTACCAATGGATTAGATATAATATGCAGTAAGAGTTAATTATAGCTAACTATACTGAATCTAATCTGATTAATAACAGCGTTTCTTATTAAGTAAAGAGGAGAGTAACATTAATAATTATCTAATTTTGAATGTTGGCCTGTTTTGGATGTTTCTTAAATGCCATATCTTGGATGTGGTATGCAATTTTGAACATTTTATAAATAAGTATTTCTAAAAGTTGAAAATATTAAATTTTTTATATTCATTCGAGTATAAAGATTTGAAAATAATAAATAAATTTTAATTACACGTTTTCTAATTAAAAATGTTATATTATGAAGAGTCTTCTTGACGTTATTTTCTATTTTTTTTAAATTTAATATTTAAATTTAGCATAAATAAATAAATCTTTATTGTGAAGTAGAGTTACAGCACAATATCCCATCACGGCGACGAGCGCCAGGGGTTCACATATAGCAGTTAGAGAAAAGATAAGTACAGCGAACAAATACAAAATGCTACAAAATACAGTTTACAAATTCAAAAGGCTACAAAATACCGCGAACAAATTCAAAAGGCTACAAAAATACAGCGAACAAATACAAAAGGCTACAAAATACCGATCAAAAATGCAAAAGCAATACAAATACAGCATAAAAACGCAGAGCTAGACATAAATACAGAAATAAATACAAATTGGCCATATATCAGGGTTCAAGGGCTTTGATAAAGTTCTGTCTGCCCTTCTTCTTACTTATTATGCTGTCGATGTCGGCGTCCACACGGTTGAGGGCAGCGAGCATCTGCTTGGGAAGAAATCTATCAGTGAGTACAAGCCTGTTGTGGTGAGCCACGAGTGCTGGTACCGACCTTAGGCTTGGCTGTGGAATCCTCCAAGAGCAAGCGTTCCAAATATTTGGAGATGATATCTGGCCTGTGATGAGTTTGGCTGTGAACACCAGCCTCTTTTCCACGATCAGGAACTTCAACCTCGGGATGTCGAGTGCTTGTGCCATCATGGTGGTTGTGGTAGCGGGAGGTAGACGAAGCTTGTTATTGGCCCATTTCAGTAACCAGTATTCAGCGGTGTACACCCGCTTGAGGTTTGTAGGTGCAGCAGAGGCCCATATTTCTGCACCATAGAGAATGGCGGGGTAAACGGTGGAGGTGATGAACCTTTTGACAGTGACAGGATGTCGGACATGTAGCAGCTGCTGCTTTGAGATCCACCGTAAACGAGAGAATTTGGTACTGATTTTGTTGATCTGGTTGACAAAGGACATCTTTTGGTCAAACAGAACGCCAAGATCTGTGTGCGAGGGTACATTTGGTATTCGTACCCCTGCGAGTGAAACGTTGAGTACTGTCGGCATGGATTTAAGGGAGAATATAACCTGGGCAGACTTCACTGGGTTGATTTTTAGATTGAAGTTTGCCAGGTACAAATCTAGATCCTTAAGTTGGGAATTGATCTTGTTGCTGAGCTGAACGGGATTGTCGCCAGGGTTAATTTGAGTCAGCAGTTTGAGGTCATCGGCATAGCATAGGAGACCATTCGTTGAGGCAATAATGGGCACGATGATAGCTGTGAACAGGACACCGGATAGGACACCCCCCTGCGGTACTCCAGCAGCAATGTCGCAGGATAGGGTGTGTTGTTGCCGATGGAGAATAAGTATTCTGTGACAGAGAAGCGATTCCAAAAAGCACAGCATATCACCTCGAATGGGAAATTTCTCCTTAAGTAGGAGGAGCAAGGCCGGGATCGACACGGCATCAAAGGCTGCGCTTATGTCAAGATATGTGGTTGCTAGCTCAGCTCTTTGTTCGAATGCTGAGAGGATGCGTTCTGTGGTGGCTGCCAAGTTAGTGACTGATGATTTTCCTGCGATGGCATAGTGGATTTCGGATGGTTTCGTCTGGAGGATTTGGTGAGTGATTGTGGGTAGCAAAGCCTTTTCAAGAGTTTTTAGCAGACAAGAAGCAACTGATATGGGTCTGAACTGATTGACGTTTGTGGCAAATTTGTTTTTAGGGATGGGGCACACTCTGTACTTATTCCACTGGGGTGGGAAATAATGCTCAGTGAGGCATCTGTTGTAGATCGAGAGAAGAGGGTCTATGATGAATGCGCTCAGGCATTTGATCATAAATTGCGGAATTCCATCCTCCCCGACAGTGGCTGTTGTGGGAAGGGAATTGATGGCACGTATGAGCTCCTGTTTCGTGATCTGGATAGTCCCTAGGACATCTGAAGGGTTTTCATAGTCAGACTGGACAACTGTGGATGGGACTGTGAACTATAACATATATACTTATACCCCGATATACAGGGTTGATATGTGGTCTTGATAAATATGTAGTAATTTGCATTGACTCAATAAACTTCAAGACATAAAGTTAAAAAAAAATATCTATCTAATTTTATTTTAGAATATTTTACAGTGTTTAAAGTTCAGCTTTATCTCACCAAAATCCCACAATTACCTTTTTTCACCTAAACCATCACGCTAATTTTGTCCAGGATCATTCATCATAGATCTACCATCATAAAATTTAGTTTTGCATGGTCTGCATACAAACACCATATAGTTTATTACTTTGCAGAAAAATTGCATATTTTATTCGAAATATTCCCTCGAGTAATTCAAAATTTCAAAGAAATTAAGTTTTTTTTCTCTTTTAATAGAAGATATCAAGGAATATGTCGAGTAACAAGGAAAGTCAACAAATGTGTGTGGTTATTAGAGTTAATTTTTCCCCCGTGTACTAAGCAAAAAATTATTCCACGAGAAGATTTATAATAACAAAGCCTTTTAAAACAACAACACCATAATCTATAGACGTCTTTTCAAAGTAACTGAAATGTCACCAATGAAACACATGTAAATGAGATTAAAACACAAACATGTTAAGAAATGGAAAAAAAAAACTGAATCAATATAATGGTAAAGAACTAACTGCGCTACCCCACTCCTTATAGATTACCGGAAACGTAGTAAATCTCTTTGATTATCTCTTGTCTGACAACGAAAAACGATTGCTCTAGAAAGGACTAAAATAATACAAAAAAGAGGGAAAGAAATTCTCTTTCTCTTCCAAAAGGCAAATCAGAAGAAAAACTGTGAAGAGTTCCCCATCGACTTTTTAACAAAGTTGAACTGGATCATAAGCTTCAAATAGCGTATTGAATTAATACCAACCTCAATCGAAAAGGTGATGGTTAGTATCAACCGATGGTTAATACTAACCATCACCTCGTTCAGAAATAGCACTACATTACCCTGTTCATATTCACCTGTCACATCGTCAACCACCGTTGATACGTCAGCAGGTTGGAATCCGAAAATATACATGCAAATAAATGATTCTTCGTGGGCATAAACATCGAATTTCTCTTTGCGCACTCCCTTAGCTCACATTGAAGTACGAGTCCTTCAGCCTTCGTTAGTCCTTCCACTCCCTACCAGAATTGAGATTTGTAGGGAGCTAGGTTGATTTCATTAAATGTCCGTCGAAGACTGTAAATCTTTCTTATAAATTTCCTGAAGATAGGAACCGTATATTTTCCAGGGTGAAAAGACCGGCTGGGCAAAAAAAAAGGTCGCTGTTGGACTCAGGGGTTACCTTGTTTAAAACAACAATACCTTTCACTGAATGTGAATTTTCTAGGTTATGTTGATACAAGTGCGAAATTCTGCTTTTGCATGGCCATTAGTTAATTAAAAGTAGACCAAGGCGTATAACTCGAAAAATATTACAATTATTTTAGAAAAGAGTAGTCTTCCATGGTGGGAATCTCCCAAGTAGGGTGGTCTGTGTGTTTTAAAATATCAGTTTTAATTATCTCCATAATGAGATAATTACATTGAACTCTCCCTTTAAGAAACACAATCGGGAGATCTTCAGGTTGTTCTTTATAAAGAGAGTTGAAACATATTTTCTTTTTCGTAGTCTAGAATACCAAAAAGCAAAATTTTAAAGAGCATATCGAACAGCTTTATTATTGCTTCTGTATAATTGATAATACTCAAGTTTTAAGATACGCAATCTTGGAATATAATAGAGATATATCGACTTGTAATTTCCAAGTGTTTAAACAACTTGCGGTTACAGAAACATTGCCGCCACAATTTGCTAAGGAAGAGGTGAAAATAGGATGGAATTAAGATTCTTAAAAGAGGGGAGATTTGTAGGCACTGCACTGCTCTGTTTGTTTCTTGTAAAAAGGGGATTACGATGATTTGTTTCCCAAGAGAAAGCTGATGTTTGAGTTACAGTTCTATTGGTAAATGAATAATTCTAATCTCTGTCTCTTTTAACAGCACCCTACTTTTTTCTTATATCACATTGAACTTACGTAGCTTTTTGTGTGTGTGTGTGTGTGTTTTATACCAAAGTTTCTTCTCGGAGAAAGCCACAGAACGTTTGAAAGCGATTTTGACTGACAGATCTCTCGCTGGAAACAAAAATGATTTGTCCACAGTCATCCAGCCGTATCAAAGCACTTTAGCAGACAAAGAAGACAGCGGCAATGTCAAGGGAATGTATTTGCATGCTAATTAAAGCGTTTTAGACTTTAATTAAAAGCGCACAGTGTTGTCACGTCACACAAAGGATGGTACATAAACGCAGTGTTTTTATTGTGTGAGGAAATTTTGTTTTGTTCTCTGCCAGAAGAAATGACGACAGTATTGTTTTTCAACTAGTGAAAGTTTCAGTGACTTTGATTTCAGTCCAAAAAATGCCACCAAGACAAAAAACAGGAAGTGTGTTTAATAAACTTTTCCTGCTCTTTTTAAATTTAGGTCATGGCTTGGACGGGACAGTAGACAGGTATTATTATAGACAGTAAGACGACAGACAATATAGGGATAGACGATAGGATAGAAAGAAAGAAGGAAAGGCAGACAGAAAGAAAAAAAACTTCAAGTGGAAAGCGAAATGAATAAATACGAATATAAAGAAATTTATAATTGGAAGATACATAAATAAAAGACAGAAAAAAAAAATTAAAAAAGCAAAGTGAAACTAGGAATAGATTTAAATTTAAAAAATATATATTCATTGGCCTGGCTGTAATGTTGTTTCTTGTTTATTTTTTCAATTTTTGACACAGAAATGATCCACCTCATTTTGAGAACAAAGCAGAAAATATCTGAAATACCGTATTTGAAACAAATATTTTCAAAAGATTAGAGTTAGCAAAAGCTTAAAATGCCGAAGTTCGTGACATATTTTCAAGTCTAACTTTATAATTTTATTTGAAACAGCTTATTTATTCATGATATACTGAATTTGATGTATCATTTAAGAAGATAATGCGTATTTCATAAGAGGTCACGAAATATGTATTACTAACTTGTAATTCTAAAAAAAGAATGAAGGATAAGTCTTTTGGATGCTCTCACCTCATCACATAAAGAAGGCAGCTGTGTACTCGGTGTTTCATAACATGTATGCTGTACTATCAGGATCGAGATCACCGTGTGTCCGAAGCATATCCTTGGAACGAAGCGTTTAACGTCTCTTCACCTTCTAGTAACACAGAAATTTCCGAAGAACAACTAATAAAAATAATAAATTCACTACCTGACAAGTGCACCATAATAATTGACGAAATACCTCTTTTTAGTCTAAAAATTGCTTCTTATTTCATCAGCAAAGAGCTCACTCAACTCTACAACAACGTACTCAAATTTGCACAGGTGCCTTCAAGTTGGTTATATCATACAGAGTCGTGGCAGTTCCGAAAAAGCCTCATGCGAAAAGACCGGCTGACTTCAGGCCAATATCAGTTGCCTCTCCCTTCCTGAAATGCCTCGAGAAGTGCATCTATAATGATTTAACAC
Source organism: Mastigoproctus giganteus (assembly GCF_048544385.1). Classification (NCBI taxonomy): domain Eukaryota; kingdom Metazoa; phylum Arthropoda; class Arachnida; order Uropygi; family Thelyphonidae; genus Mastigoproctus; species Mastigoproctus giganteus. The sequence goes on from NC_143583.1 coordinate 46,191,307, forward strand.
TCGCAGTCTTTGCGCATAGGCCAAAACATATCCATTATGCCATGCCTAATAGATCTACTGTAACCTGCCTACAGTCATTATCACAGAAAATACTTCACGCCTGGAATGACAACGAAGATCTTCACACCATTTTTCTGGACATGAAATCTGCTTTCGACTCAGTCCAAATAACACCCCTTCTTACCATACTTGAGAGATTCTACGGGATATCCGGAAATATGCTCGAGATCCTCAATAATTTGCTATCTAAGAGAATGCTTCACTTCAAAGGCGATGGCTTACAGTCACTAAACGCGTCGAAGTAGGGATCCCACAAGGTGGTTCTCTCTCCCAGCCTTGTTATTTGCAGCAATATTCGTTCCACTAATGGATCAAATTCCAGCTTTCCTATCGTATGCTGCTGATATTGTTTGCTACTTGCCATGCAAACGCCATGTTGGTGAGTCATAAGAAAGACAAACCGCCTCTGAATCTGTAAACAGCTACCTAAATACATTCTGTAACTATGCTAAATTTTTTGGCCTCTTAGTCAATCCAGAGAAGTCAAACTATCTCATCTTTACTCCAAGTCCGATGACTTCTGCTGATACTGCATCTTCTCTACTTCCGGAATTGGCAGGAAATGTTCTGACTTCCACAGACAGTGTCAAATTCCTAGGAGTAATCCTTGATGTCAACCTCACCTATAAAAAACAAATCCAAGCTAGCTCAGTATTCCAAAGCCCTGAGAGTGTTCTGGGGAATGAAAATTAATCTGTGCAAAACGCACAATAAGCAAATAATCAAGAAATACCTCGCAACTTACTTCTGTAGTGTACTCTCCGATGCCGTGGAAGTTTGGTCGGCGGCACCACCCACCAGCCTCAGGAAACTATGGGGCTTTGAATTCTGGGTGCTGAAGTGGGCCAACTTGTGGTCGCACCAGATCTACACAACATCTAAATCTACTCTCTGTTGCAACCTGCAATATACGCCCATAGTCCACAGAGCCCATGTGCTAAAAATAAAGTCATTCCTTCATCTGTGCTCAGCTAAGCATGATCACATCAACATCTGGAACACGGTTGATTGGCGTTTGCCAGGCAGACATCTCCGTAGTACCCCCTCCTTGTGCTCAAGGCTCCAGCGGTTACAGAATTTCAAGCGACACTTCCCAAATGTGACTCTGGGCACTCGCAACTCGCTCAACATCGACATCGACCTGTGGACTATAGACAAGGCATATCGCGATGGCATCTTGTCCTATTTTGCTGTTTGTAAATGACATTTATGTAAGTGCCGATCTTAGTTAGTTAACCGATGTCATTTCATGTTCTGCTCAACTTGTAGTTCTTTTTCGCTGTAATTACTACTTCATTTTTACATTTTGATTATCATTTTTGCTTTGATCTATTAATTATTATTTAGTTATTATTATTATTATTATATATATTTTTTATAAAACAAAATCGCTTGTATAAACAACAAATTGTAAGATTCCTCTGGCTTTCTGTGTAAGGAATCACTATTGTATAAAATTTATGTTAATAAAGAATCTTATTATTATTATTGTTATTATTCAGGACCTGAAAACAATGAAAAAATTTATACAAATCTGTATCCGATTCTGAATGGTTATAGGGCTTTAGCCGTTTGAATTAAAAATAATGTCTTTTCAATGAACAAATAATAAAAATAATAATCAAAAATTCTATACCAGATACATAATGTGTCCTGCCGCTAGCATATTTAACGTGTTTTATATTTAAGAGTCATCAGCAAGCGTTAAAAACGTTTTAATTTTCAGATATTAATTAAATTCGTGGATAATAATATAACAATGTTTTTATTTTATTAATAATAATTACATATCGGTTATTGAAAGTATTGGCCCTTGATGACTAAAGTAGGATATATAATTTTTACATTGAACAGATTTTAGTTCACCACTAAATAAACCATCTATAGTTGTTCCATTAGTACTTATCGAAACATCTGACGACATGTCCAAGTTGAAGAATGTTTTCATAAATGTGCACAACTCTTTTCCAGCTTCAGAGTTTAATTGTAAAGAAAAAATTACATTCAATACGAAAAACAGCATGTGACTTGAAACCAGATGCGTTTTCGAATTAACGCATTTCCCAGTTTCCGAAAGTTTTTTGTATCTTAAAACCTTAATATTTCTGTTTCTAAATTCCTTAGCTTACCAACGATATGCTATATGTCCACATTAACCCGTTTATTACGTAAGAAAATTTCCTTGATCACAAGTTCATATTTTTTATTATCCTGGAAAAAGTACTGCATTTTTCAGAGGTTCGAAAGTTTTTCCTATAGTATAGAGCTAAGATGAAGCTCCATGCAAAACTTGATGAAATTTGGTCCAGTAGAAGATAAGTTATTGTTGCCATTATACAAGTATGATTGCAATAATACAAGTTACAACAATTCGCTTCTGGTGGAAGCTGAAGATGACGTCACTTCCGTAACGCTTTTAGCATGTGACGGTTTTTCGTTACAGAACTTTTGGAACAACACCAGTAACAACGTTTTTAACGCTAATAATAAATTCGTTTGAAATTTTTGCAGTTTGAGGCTTTATAACTATAAAATTCTACTAGTAAAATTAATAAATAAGAATACGAAGACAATATCTAGTAAAATGTTTGGGAAAAGGGAGATGACAGAGGAAAGAAGGAGAAGAAAATGAAAGAAACAATGAGCCTGAGAGGAGAGGAGAGGAGAGGAGAGAGGAAAATGGAGGAGAGAGAGAAATAAAAGGTGTTTGGCTTAAGTTATTTTAGCAATTCCTAAATTTTTAAGAAACAGCGAAAACTAATTTGTGCATATCTGATGCTTAAAATAATTACCAAGCTAAAATGGACCATATCTCAATACGTTTGTATATGCAGTCTACTGAACTTGATAAAATATTTAAATAAATGGTCGCTGTGTAAAGTTCATTTTAATCAGCCCATTTTAGAGGTTTCTGGATTTCTGAAGAATCAAACACATCACAAAGAGATTTACTCAAACACAGTGAAATATGAGTGGGATTCCTATTCATATTTATTGCTCTAATTTTTCTATCCACTCTTAGAGAAGAAGGAGGAAGAACCATGAATTTATGTTATTGGAAAGCGGCCAAGATACAACGACCACTTGGGTATTGTTAGACACAATGTGTGGATATTATAGCTATACATTACTGCATACTTTTGCAGTAAAAGAAATTCCTCCAGGAGAATGCTCATAATTTTCCTCTGATCTGGAGTCTGATAACTAAATTAATGACGCTCACCTATTTTTCCTGCAGTTTCTCTAAGAATGCTCTGGCTGCACAGTTCGTTATATTTATTTCTGAAACGGATAAAATTTCGTTTGCCTTTTAAGTCTGAGATGCAAAGGAAAAGAACTTTTGCCACATAATCGCAGACATCGGGTTTCCCGGTTAGTGCGTTAATTATTAAATGCAAAGTTTCATTGCTGATCTAATAATCATAGAATTTTTGGTCTTCTGATTATCTCTACCATCATCCTTTTTTCATTTGACGATCTTGTAGTTTCCTTTCAACTTTTCTGTTCTGATCTTCCTTTGTTGTCATGGAAATGAAAAATTAATGCCTTAAACACGCAATTAATTCGCAGTCTGTCAGAATCCTTTTAAGTACACTGCTTAATAACGAACAAGCATTTCTTAGAAATTGTAAGGCCTATGTCTGTTGTAATTATAGTTTAAGTCGGTAGAATAAATCAAGTCTTTTTTGACAGATGACATTGTGCTCTACAAATGATAATTATAACAGCATTTGAACTTTATGAGTCGATTGTCTTATATTTAAATAAAATAAGAGGAAAAGTATAGTTTCATATGCTATTTGTTTCCTTTTAATAAACCATTCTTTCTGGTTCTTTTTTTTTGTCCTACGATTATTACTTCATTCGAGTTGAACAAAATTTACAGAAACGCTTTAAAAGTGATAATTATAGAAACATATTACCAGCATACTGTATAAAGCTAATTAGATTATTGCTCTGTGTTTGTTTTTGCTCAAATAGAATACTAAAATTTACCTGCTAAATAATTCACTAAAACCAGTGTACAAAAAATACATCGCCTTTTCCAACCGCTCCTTGTGATGACAATAAATATCAGGAACTTAAAAATAGTCTGAATTTCAATATGGCTTCAAAACAATTTATTCCGGAAAAACTGGGAATGCAGTTTATAAGCGAGTGAAAAGCATTTTTACTTCCATTAAGTAAGAAAGTGATGGTTAAAGGTAAAGGTAAATTGCAGCCATTATCAACCCACTGCAGGATGGAAGCCTCCTCAACAATTCATGTTGAGGGAAATGGACCATAATCTGCCACGCTGGTCCAGTGCGAGTTGGAGTATAAGCAATTATGCATCACATTTCTCTCAACTTGTACATTTTTCGAAAAAAAAGTTATCACCATACATTGAATATACATTCAATGATACTCTACTGTACCATTAATATCCAGACAACCCTCCTTTGATAGTTGGTCACCCAAGTACTACGTGTGACACGCGACTATAAATATGTTCGTAGGCCTGGGGGCTATTGGTTGTTTTGGATAAAACCATGAATTCTGAAGTCTACCCAGACGTCCTGGACAATACAGCGTTTTGGCAGCACATCGGGAAAGCCCATACTGTTTGCAGGAAAACGCTCCATATCATACTGCTCACGTTGTGACGGACTGGTTTGATCTGGACTGGACATGATCATAGAAAGTCGGATAGGCCACCCCAGAGCCCTGACCTCAATCCGATGGAGAACGTCTGGGTGGAATTGACTCATCGGGTGCGTGTGAGGAGAGACTACCCAAAATATAGAGCTGACCTGGTCGCCGTTTTGAAGGCTGAATGACGGAAAATATCGGCTATTTACAAAAACTTGATGGAGTGTTCAAAGGAGACCAGAGGCTGTCATAAGGGATAAAGGTTTCGGGATACTTATGTTTAGTGAAAATAAAGGTTATTTGTAGATATGCAGAAGTACGGATATTAATGGCAGTGTAGATTTTTTACCTGTTCCCCAAAATGAAATGATACAGTAATAAGTTTACAATCGTTCCACAAAAAAATGAAAGTTCTCTTTATTTATTTATTCGCATTTTTATATTTGAATGAACACTTGCCAAAGTGGTTTTATTTTCTTAATACTTCGATAAAACAAATATATTTTGTGAATAAACAAATATTAAAATTTCATTACCGTGTTTCTCAAAAGCATTTTCAGTTAAAAATATTGTTCCTTTTTTTTACCCATTTTTTTTGAAGTTACAAAAAGGAGATCGAATGTTATTCTTTGCTGATTTCTTTTGGGTGTGTATTTGCAAGACAAAAACATAAAAGAGAAAGCATTCTATACAGCATATTCTCTTTAAATTTGGGTCTTGTCTCTGTTGTTGTAACGATCCTTCATTATCATGAGAATGGCAAGCTCTTTCCGTTTCTGCATTCAGTTTTAATGACATGACCTTATAAGAGTGTAATGCATCTTATTAGCAGTCCTGCCTTTGTTTTGGTATCGTGAAGCAGACAGGAAAAATTTGAACGATCAAACAAAAATCTCTCTCTACTATGAGATGGATAATGCGATCGAAATATGAAAAAAAGAGTTGTCATTGGAATTATTAATTAAATGCATACAGTAGTGTACAAAAGCTTGTACAAAGAAATGGCGTACAATAGCTTATACAAAGATGTGGTGTACAATAGATGGAAGAAAGTAATACAGTGGAGTTGCTGTTAATCCTCCATAAAGTGTATGAGTTTATTTCTTTACATTTAAAAATAATGTAAATTAAGAAAGTACCTTATAATTGTCTATCTCTTATAAGGGGATGTTTGCAAGTAACCTCTACGTTTCTAATGTGACTGATCAATCGTTCTGTCTTCACATGGGAACACACAGTACAGGAAGGAACACAAAATCACCTCGGGCAGTCTACAGTAACGGTTTCCACATGTTAGGCGTATAGCGAATTGCGCAGAACCAGTATTGAGGCATCTAAATCGGAACAGCTTGGCGTAATTCGTTAAATGGTGCCCGAAGGAAACAACCTTTCCGATTTCTGCAGCCATATGAAGCAAGTTTACGAGGAAGGGCCGCTCAGAAAGAACAGCTGCGCACAAGTGGTGTAAATGTTCTGAACCAGACAAAATTCCACCGAATAATCCAGGAATAATCGAATAAGCATTTACCCGACATAGGGAGTATTTAACATTTATGATTTAAGTAGCAGTGGTCTTTGAAGCAATATTTTAGCTATCATATTTCGTGTATATTTTTGAAAGCTCCAGTTTTCAAAGAATATAATACCAAAGCCCTTGAACCCGTTACTCTATTTCTTGGTTGATATGGTACTAGGGGAATTTTCATGGTCGGATAGTCTTTTTCTTGATCTAACTAATGAATCTACAGTGTAGTTTTTCTGAATTAATGCTAAGATTTTCTGTTCAGTACAACTAAGGCTCATGGCCTTAGTTGTACTGCACAAATTCTGACTAGCCCAGTCTTCCGCCTTTTCCTCATAAATAGAAAATGGAAACAATATTTAACAAAAAGTTTTGTTAAATATTGTTTAACAAAACTTGACGTGGCATGAAATAAGAAAATTAATGTTTTAAAATATAAAATAAATCGATACAAAACTGTGTCAGTTAAAGCAAATCCATTTAATTTAACAATTAAAAATTAATATAGTTTGAGAAGAATGGTTAAAACTAAATATACAGTAGCTGGAGAATTAAAAATTAAAATTAATAAGCAAAATCATTTAATTAATCGATTTAACGAATGATGATATTTTTTACTTGGTTTGAACAGATTATTAATTTTATTTAAAATGATATTGAAACGGAATTGATGATAATCATGTGGTTGCAATAATGTTAAATGCTTTTTATACATAAAACGAGACTCTTTATTTGGATATCCATAATAATTACAATAAGCGTCAATACACGTAGAATGACAACATAATACATTCTCATCGAAAAACGGAAAGAATGTCTCCAAACAAGCGACAGCTAAAAAGCAATAGTTTGTCAGCTGTGTGAAACTTGACGTGGCACCTCAAGGCGAATATACTGTGATAACTATCACGGTCGCACATTTCTTTGGGAGAGCGCAAAACAGCCATTACTGTCATGTACCAGTTGTGGTCTGTTAGGTTTTCACTCTTGAAAAGTGATCAAAAGGAAATTACCTCTGCTAGTGTAGAAAACGATGACATCTCAGATAAGGTTGTTCCAGCAGAAGAACTGTTATTGGTGTTGCCAAAACAGTGCTGATTCCCAGATGAGTAATGGCTCTTAGTATGGAAGGAGGCGGATGAGAACAGGCGGAGATGTATCGCTCCAAGTAACTTGCGGTCCTACGGAGATTATATGTCTGAATACGCGACTGCTTTCCGAGACTTGGAAAAGTATGTTTTCTCTTTATATATAAGAGCGAAAGGAGGTGGAAGGGATTGTCATTGGGTTTCTGCTACAATATGGTAACGCAGTTGAATATTTGCGCACAAAACTACTGATCGATAAGGTTATTCCTTTATTTGCGTCATCGGTTATACGATTTATGTTCGTCTCTGTAAATGTTGGTATGTGGCGTTTATGCTAGTTACAGTTAACATTATATACGCACATCATTGAACTAAATTCTTTTGTATTAGATCCTATGTAATTTATTATGGACCCAATTTTATGGAGTGGATTCAGGATATGTTCAAAAATGACCACCGTACCTGAATATAAGCCTGAAAACGCGTGATCGTAGACCTCCGCACCCGCTAAAAAGTTCCAGGTGTCTGTAGCCTGTTCATATAGTCTATTAAAGAGGGTAAGATGTATTTTAGAATGACATCTTATTCTTTTAGAATGACACCTTTTATTTTAGAATTGTATTACACGAATACTACATTTAATGAGTCTACAATCATCTGAAGCTCATTTAGAGGGTGTGTCCAATGTAATGGTTATAATTCTTTAAATTTAATGTGGATTCAGATTGATATATAGCATATATAATATATACTGTAATGCACAAAAAAGGGAATATAAAATAAGAGAGTATAACTAATCGATAAGTAATAAGAAAGAAATAATATTTAAATAATGCCTGAAAAAGGGTTAATTAAACCCTTGCAATCGTTATGCTTATTTTAGGAGGCAATACTAGAAACGATTGAACAAAATAAGTCTTCTAAATTGAATTAGATAAAGCGCATGATTTTTGAACATGCGCGGACAGCCCCACGCTTCTCTGGAAATCCTGAATCTTAAAACTTGAATCTGTTAGTGAAATAATTGGGTTACAGCTCTACATTGTCAAATAAAATGGAGACTTTGTTAGAATTAAATACGATAATAGTGAACCCTCTTCGTAAATTAAAATATGCAAATGTGTTACGTACAGAGTTGTTTATTTAAAGGAAAAAGGTTGTTAATGTTAAAATCAGCCTTTATTTATACAGCGCTTACTCTATAAAAGGAAGGGAGGTTACCGCTCAAACTTAAGTACCCCAGGCTGATCTATTACTTCTTCACGACTTCTTCAGAGTAAATGGGGATATAACTCTTTTTACATAAGCCTACTAACAGATGTATGTTAGGAATTCTAGAAAGGTTGTACAGCCTGAAGGGCGCTTAGCGGTATCTGTAAGTCATTCTCTTTTTCTTTTGGTTAACTTTATTGGTAACATTTAAGCGATACTTTTATTGGATGAAGTTCTTGTTGCGTAATATTTTAACGTACTCTAAATAGGATGACCTCTACAGTTAGGAATCGGAAGATTACTTCAGTGATGAAACAGAATGATGCAAAAGATGTTTTAAAGATTTATGAACAAGTTATAAATGCAGAGGATTTATAAATAATCATTTTTACAAGAATATAATCATTACCGTATCTACCAGTCGCATGGGCTCGAACCATGGTTAAATTAAACGTATGTGTTACTGCACTCCCACATTGACCATTCGGCTACGTCTGGTCTAATGTAAGGTAAGTGTAACAAGTTCAAAATGCCAAAATTATATAAAAAAAAAGACCATGGAAAATAGGCTGCATTTTGATTTCCAGTATCTCGTTATTTTTTTCCAAAAAGAGTTTAAGCATTATTCTCCAAAGATCCTTTCAAATAAATTGAAGAGGATAGCTTATTAAACTTGAGGAAATGTTGGAGGGAGCAAAGCTCACTTGAGTAAAATTTTTGCACACAGTGTAGGGCGCCGAATGTCCAGAATTGTACCCAAATATGTTCAAAGTTTCATGCACCGAAGCAAATCCAGTCCTATTACGTACTATGTAATAGATCTGCTCAACTGTACATTTGACATAACATCTAAGTAATAGGATTTCTACAGGTATTTTCCATTCACAAGAATGTCCATCGGAGTGCAAAAGAGTGCAATGTGGCTCGTAACTTCACATTTCGTTTGATCCACAATTCAGGTACGGTGTACCTGAACTGTGGCTCTTCCACCACGCTAATCGACGCTGTATGTTTGTTTTTAAATGCATGCAATGAAGCTCTCTAAGCGTCGTGGAACCAGATACAGGTTTGCCTATAGCCCTTTCAGCTCTAAACTAAATCTCTGCGGGATCTGATGGGCTATAATCAGTCGTCTTATGGTGCATCAACTCTATCAATCAGTACCGTAGACCTTCCTGATCGTTTTTTTTTGGCTCATTGTCTCATTCCATTCCATTTCTTCAGAATATTTTACATTGCGGACTTGGGAATATTTAATTTTTGTTTGCCTGTTTGTTTGTTAAGGCTTTAGGCACATCAGCAACTTAGGCCATATTGCACGTATATAATACGTCGTAAATTGAGGGTTATGTGGTCGGTTTGATGTTTGCTAAACAAAAAAGTGACTAGGACAGCTCATGGAGTTTTGTCAATGATATATAGAATTATAAGCTTCTGAACTTATTCGTGTACTTAGACAAATTTGGCTTGGCCCTAAATCCGCAGAAGACTGTAATCATGGTGTACTCGTTCAAAAAATCCCCTACGCTCGTACACCCGAAACTTAATGGCACACCTATCCCACTTGTTGAGACGCATAGAGATCTGGGAGTAACATTTGATACTAAACTTACGTTCAAGTCTCATATTGACCTGATTGTAAAGAAAATGAACTACTTACGTTGGGCAACAAAACAGCACCTCTTGCACATGAAACAGACTACAACAACCGCACGACATTTAAGAACCACAGTGTATTCAGCCATTTTGTATGGCGCCGAATTGTGGGCGTCAGCCACCCCTACCCACATTATGAGAATATATGCGAGTGAATTCTGGCTGCTGAAGTGGGCAAACCATAAGCACCAACTTCCTCAACAGTTAAGAACCAGGCACTTCTCTGAGCAGCTTAAACTGCAGCGTTTACCAGACATCATTGCCTGGAAACGATTAATAACCACAATCAAAATGATGACTGGTACGACATCATTTGCCAGTCATCATTGTGAGGGATGTCCCACTCACAATGCTTCTGGCAGCTTTGTGAGTGGGACATCCCGCCATCTGCATTAAGAGGCACAGAATCCTTGAGAATGAAGACCAACAGACTGAAGATGGCCGACAGGTTTATACCCGCCAGTGCGTTAGAATCAATTCAGTGTCTAACACATATCGGAACTGACCTACCAAGGCTCATAGAAGATCCGAAATATAGGAAACAAACCGCAGTGTGGTTCGCTGAGGCTACTGTTGCCTAGTAGTTGTGTAAATTTCTGTCAAGAACTGTGTGTACGCAATTGAATAATGTATATCTCGCACAAGTTAATTCAGTGGATGTGATGTTAAGATGGACTTTTGCATTACAATTGCCAGGACTCCAAACAGAAATGTAGTGATGAGTAATGCAGTTTATATTTCATCTTTTCGTGTATATTTAACCTTTCTTGTATATTTTAGACATTCTTTTATTCACATTTTATGGTAATCCCCTGGTATCTTCTGCTGTGAAGGGAATTTGTCACTTACCAATGTACACCTATATTTTAAATTTGGTACGACAGATAAAGATTTATTTATTTAAACTTTGATATCAGGGATAAGGAGGTGATTATCCCATTTGCACAAAGCAGTGGTTAGTTCCCATCTTTAGTACTTCATTTCTTTTTGCATTTGTAATCTGTATTTTGTAGCCTTTTGTATGTGTTCGCTATATTTTGTAGCCATTTGAATTTGTACTTATGTTATCTATATGTGAACCCCTGGCGCTCGTCGCCGTGATGGGATATTGTGCTGTAAGTCTACTTCACAATAAAGATTTATTTATTTATTTATTTATTCATACAGATCTGGACGAGGTCTCATTTTAGAAAGGATGTAGATTGTTGGAACGGGTGAAGAAGTGAAGGACAATGAGAATGATGATCGGAGCGAAAGGGTGATCGTACCAAGAAAGACTTCAGTTCTGCAAATTGTAGCGTCTGGAGACTAGGCACCTGCAAGATGATGATCTGAGTGAGGCTTTAAATGGATTGACGAAGCTCAGTCCTAATAGAAGTCTTTCTGTTGCTCGGACTACACACATGAGGGGATATAAATTCAAATTGAGGAAGGACGGGTGCAGGATACATGTGCAGCAGTTTTCTTTCAGTCAACGGGTGGTTGATCATTTAAAAAACAACTTCCGTCTCTTATGAAAGTGGGTAGGTTGAATAAATTCAAGGAAAAACTAGACAAATGAAGAGATGGACAAGTGATGTGGGAATTTTTCTTTTGGTTGATTCTGTATTAGCTCGCTTTCGGTCATAATTTTCCACTACTAATGTTACTACTACGATGTCATCTGGTGCGTGGTTTATGTTCAAGTCTAGAATATTCTTGTATCCCAGTACTTTTCCCAATATGCTGATACAAATCAAAACAATTTGATTTATTTAAAATTTTTTCACTTGCACCCATAAATAAGGGGCAAATTAAAATTACTAATGACATTCACTCTTGTTTGCCCATTCTATTTGCATGAAAACACTCTCGTCATACACTTCACAATTTTCTGGTCACGCATCGTCAGCTACGGAGCTTATAATAATGATATCCGTAATTTTGTAATAAATATATTTTGTTCAATAATTAAAAAAATCTATTTAAGGATATTTAAAATTTCAACTGCAGTTTTCCGTTTGATATTAACTTAGATCGTTATTGAAACAGGAACACATAAATTCTTAAGGAATATGTTGGGGAAGTTTTGAAATAATTTGGAGAATAATAGGTGAAAAAAAAAGGTTTACTGAGACCGAATGGATTTAATAAATCCATGTAGATAAAACTGGGAACATTATGTACAAAACTGTAAAAAACTGAAAAAATAGTAATCAGAATGAAAATGTTATCCTAAGTTCTTTTCAGAGTGGTAAATAATGTGGACATGTGGTGTATCTTATGTAGGGTAGTTGCTGAACGCTAGTTCCACTCCACCAACGCTTGTACAACTATAACCTCGCATTTGACCCATACCAATTGGTCTCATTATTTATGGTATTCGAACCCAGCTCTTTTTGAGACTTGGGTGCGGATCTCGTCCTTAGTGTTTTATCCGCATGACGAATCGAATTAATGATAAATATCATCTGAAAATTTTAATGAATTAAATTTAATGACAAAATATATTTTTTTTGAAATGAAGATTTAAAAAAAATCTTTGAGTTCAAATGCAAAAAAAAAAACGATGTCAGAGATTAATAGGATTAGCTGATACCGGTGGTTTCCATAACAGATGACTTTAATGCGTTGACTTGTGAGGATTATAATTAAGACGATCAAATTATCAGCCCAACAAGCGTAAACATTAGCTCAATATCTTCCTGCGAGGTGTAGTTTTTGCGCCCTAAGATGAATTCCAGTGGAAATCTAATTTTCCTGTTTACAGAGAATGTTTCACGCCCTTTTACTGTTTTCTTAAGATAAAACTTCCACCTTATCAACAGTCTGTTACCGACGTAAAGATCAGATAATCTGTGCTACAAATCATTGACGCCATTCATCATGTTCTTGACACAATAATTAGAAGAACCTAATCGAAAACAGATGTTTCTTATAAACTGTCAGCTGATAGAAGGAACTAGTGATACCCGCATGGAATTATTGGCAAAAAAATTAGATTTGCAAAACAAGAAATGAGGATAAATTTGCTCCGTGAAAGCCATAAATTAGGAACGTTATGAAATATGAAAGTCTAGTGCTAATATGATATGCGAAAAATATTTTTCAACAAAAGATCTTCATTAGCAAACTTGCGTGATAAAAAGAAATGTAACGTAAATTACGATATTTGTAATTGCTTTTTTATTTTAATATAAAATATTTTACATAATCAAAGCACGAATTGCATGTTGCATTAGCAATGAGTACTCAAATTATACCACGTGAGGTGACCGCAATAAGTTACTCTTGTCAGGTGGTACTGCCACTTGTGTCTCCAAGAAATTTGCTTAATAAAATACATTAGGAAAGAAATAACGAAAAATAGGAGAAAACAACTTAACCAGGAAGAACAACTTCTGCAGTCCGCAATGATGCAAAAAGTACAGTGGCGCACAAACCCAAAAGCAAATACTGACACTTGCTATTAGACAAGAAATAACAAAAACGAATAACAGGGCACACTTTTATACTACGCGTGGTTAGTGGTCCATGCAGCCAATATGCAATTGGATCAACCTTCATTGCTTTGAAAGAAAATAGTTGAATTACAGCTGATCCTGTACTTCATACAACCTGTAATTTCCTAAGAATATTTCAACCAAATGTGTATCGGTCTACTACATTGGGAATAAGAGATTAATTGTATTAAACGCCATTTTTATTTTATTCACATCTTAATTTTTAGGAAGTGAATACGAGTATAAACAATAATTTATCCAAACAGGATCCACGCACATCACTTCAAGCTGAAACTGCGGTCCAGGGTCTTACATGTAAATCTCGAGATACATGGTTAAATTACTGTAGAGTACAGTCTTATGTCACGCGACCTAACCTCACGTTCTGGTTGTTGCTCGATAGCTACAAGTATTCGTACGTCACTAAATTCACGTGTTGCTAAGCAACTCTTTCTCGTCGCCTCACTGAGACGCAGAGATTTAATGCAGTAGTGTAGATTCAGCCAGCCGAGATCCCAGTACTCAATGGGGGCCCCTTATGGAAAAACATAATTATAGTTATTGCCATTTTTATGCCTCCACGTTGCCTCTATCAGCCTGGGACCCCTATGGGTTCCTTGTGTGCCCACTTGTAAAGCTAGTCCAGAGCTGGTTGGTTCCATGGCTCATAAGAAAATAATAAAGACTGCTGCCCACAAATATTTTGGCTAATACCAACTCATCAATTATTATTCATACAAGGCCTTGCAGTAACTCATACGCATCCATGAAGGAAAGCCTATCTGTGTTAGCGTGGTTGAAATGTAAGAGAAACGTACAGCTACAGAAATTTCTGTAGTTAGTGTTCCTCATTGTGGTACAGTTAGGACTCTCCTAGGATCAAAATGAGAGGGACTTAAGCATTATGAAATACAAGATTCATTTGAATAGAGAAATTATAAGATGGATTTAAATATAGAAAATATGCGATGGATTTAAATATAGAAATCCGAAACGTACCAGTTTTAATTACAATAGTTATTGGGCTTGTTAAGTCAATTTTTTCTTTCGTACCAAATAAACCAATTAAATATTTTACGTAAAAAAATGTTTTTTTTATTAAGTTTTCTCCTCGCTATATTGACAACATGGAGAAATTTTCAGAGCCAGTTCATTGATATTGACCTTAAAATTAAAAGTCCAATAGTGGATCCCTCTGGGATAAAGTAAAAATATCACGAATGTTTCGTGAGTTTCTTAAATATTTGAAAATATACACGCTGTAAGACATAAAGCCTTACAAATATATTTCCCTTAGTAAGAATACACTTTTCTATAGACTTCAACTAAGAAGAAAGACTTCACAACACTCCGTGGAAAGAATCCGCATAAAGAAAACCCCACCTGAAAGAGAAGGAACGTTAAGTCATCTGAACTGTTGCTTATTGCGTAGTAATGGAAAGGGTGCTTAGAAAAAGTTGTAGATTATTTTAGAGTAAGGTTGAAGTTGAAGAAATTACGAGAAATATAAGAAAATGTTTAGTATCGAGTTGGTTTATTGGTTGAAGTTGTAAAGAGAATTGATATTGATAATTAAGTGAGATACATGGAATAATTAATACATACTGAATTAGTTCTAAAGCTGCAAAGATAATTGATATTGCTGATTAAGAGAAATATGAGGAAATGATTAGGATTGAATTAGCTCAATGATTTCAGTTGTAGAGAGAATTCAGCTTGTTAATTTGAGAGAAAATTTATGGAAATGAGAGCATGTATTATGTATTAAGATTAAATGAGGCAAATGAATGAGTTAAATGTAAATGAATACCAGTTATGTATAAATGTGTAAGTAGTTTTGTATATAGACTAAGATGCATTTAGGGCTAAAGCCTCAAACTGCGAGCAAATTTAGACTATGTATAAGTTAAGTGCAAATGCATCATTAATACACAGCCAATTGTAAATAAGCAAATTAATTGCAAAGGTGGCATCGTTTTAAGTTATATCTCACATTATGAATACCTTCACAACGAGTTGCCATGATATTGCACTACTTCGAATAAGTAACGCTTCACCTAAGAAGAAGACTAATGTTACTTATTGTCCAAAGTGATTGTATAATAAATCACTTTGTTTTATAATTTTTATGTGATTGCTCATGAGAAACTGACAGCTCACACATATAATGTAAATGGTAAATCGCTCAGCTCCCGGAAATTGCGATATTTTAAAATAGCTTTTAAAATATAGTCAAATAGCTTTTGGACTTTAGTGTTTTGGTATTGGTGTATTAAAATAATAACAACATTTGCCATTGACAGCGGTACTAAGGTTTAGTACAGGGGAAAATAAATATAAATATAATAAATAGAAAAAAAAGGAGAGAAAAAAATCCTCTTAAAACTCGAAATATAACCTTTAACTTTACTTAATCATGGATCCGGGCTTCCATACAAGTCTAATTTAGTGACCTAAAAAGTACGTGGGGTTGTTTAAAGGTTTTGACAAAAGTTATGTGAAAACTTTTGAATACGAGTATAAACAATAATGTATTCAAGCTTGTCAGGCACCAACTGAGTCAGTTGGTGCCTTGCAAGCTGCAATGCCATTCTGTAAAACAGTGAAAGGTGAAGAAAATATGGCTTCTTTAATTACTTATTGTATGTTTATTAATGTTTACTTACTTTGTGCACCTTTCCCAGTCAGTGAAAATGAAGTTTCATATCTCTTTGAATGAAGAAGTGTTTGTGTCCAATGAAGAAGATTTTTCTTCATTGGACACAAACACTTCACAAAGGTGTGCATAGCATGCATAGCAAAAGGTATCCCCGGCATTCGAAGAAGGTACAATGAGTGAAAACACAGCCCGAAAACGATTCCGAAAATATATAATCAGGTTGATGACGTATGGTTGAAGGACGTCATCAACCACTATTGATGACGTCGACCAACCGCCATTTATGACGAACTGAAGGAAACCATTCTTATTAAAGATAGATTCAGAGTCGATTCAAGCTAAAGATGCTTAGGGAGAGTCAATGTGAGATTTGAAACTTCATTTTCACTGACTGGGAAAGGTGCACAAAGTAAGCAAATGGCTTACACATGAACTCACGACCGACAATTGACTCCCTAAACTATCAGTTTTCTTTCGCTGGTTTCAAGGTGGATATAATCACCGTCCTCCCATACTGTATGGAAAAGTTCTGGGTTCAAACTCCATTATTGACGTAAGGAACTGTTATGAGGTTTATTTAAAGATGACTGAATTACTCGGTGTCAGGCAAGGGTTGCGTGCTTTTTTCACCAGAGAAATCGGGTTTTTCATCCAGTAAACAACCTAATCGACTATAGAAAATACGCCATGTACAGACACAATATACCACCGCTTCGTAGCTTTAGTTGCTTTGGCGCTTCACAAAAACACCATCCACCCAACACATACATACATACACACACACATTTTAAAATCCGCACGAAGTTTTATGGTTACTTGATACACTGACCTATTGGATTTGCAGATATTGAGATACAATACGAGTACCAGAAATAAAAATTCACCGTAGCCCATCTGATGTACAGTGAGGGAAGAATAAATTATTAAATACGAAGGAAGTTTATTAATAATAAAATAGTCGAAAAAATGTAAGAACATAATTGACCAAAACAACTAATTTTAATAATTTTGCATAAACAATCTTGGAATTTTTTTATCTATTGAGTTACATAAACGTACTTTAATCATAATTGATCAGAACCACAAGTTATAAAAAATAATGAAAACAGGAAAAAAAAGTTTTGTTTATTTTTCTGAAACGTAGAATCTCATTTGTTCTCTGAACTTAGTCTTTCACCAATAAAAAGAGTGCTTGTTTCTGTTCGGACTGTAATATAGGGATTTTACTAAAAAAAATTGGATTCCAGTTAAAAAGCATGGGATAAAAGAATGGTATCCGCAAATGCATTAGAAATTCGTGCTGGCTCATCAATACTAGTATCGGAGATCTCCAGTGAAGTAATTTTAGATGTCGTCTTAAGATGGTAAGGTCTTGTAAAACGCCAGAGGGACCGTAGATCGTGGTATTCTAAAGCCTTCTTTGGATATTACTTAAATGCTTCTTGAAAAGAGCAGGCATTCTTTGTTTCGATTCTTTACGTAAATCCCCAAAGGTGGTTCGTTTACTTCCTGAGTTTGCTCTCTCTCTCTCATACTCTCCCTTTCTTTCCTCTTTATTTTGTGTTTTAAATAAGCTTTATGTTTAACGTGTAACAGACGCTTTAGGGTAGACAAACTACGGTATTGATTACTGTTTTTAGTTTTCCTTAGGTATTATTGTTTCAATAAGAGATATAATATCAATATTTTTTTCAGTAACTTTAAAATATCTTCGTATTGTCGAAAAGGGAAACAATCCGTTAGTTTTATAAATTTAGTATTAAGCATAATACGAGATTTCTTTCTTTAATTTTAAAGAAAGTTTTGATTTCTTTAAAGACGAATTTTAGTAATTCCAAGATAAGCCATCAGAAACTGATCAAAGGTTACTAACTCCATATAAGCGGCAGAAATCTGTCGAAGCTTTTGACCCTTCGAGTTATATTAGACTCCAAAGTAGATTCATTAAAGAAAAAAGGTGCTTAAGCAGAGTTTTTGTTCGGATGTCTCCTTTGCGATTAGCAAAACCAATGCATTGATCGAATTCTTCTATTTGGAGTGCGCGGAAATTGGTCCGATTTACATCAAGGCTTATTCGAGTGTGGACGCGTCGCATCTCTAAATTTTCTTTCTTTGTCTGTCTGGTTAAAAGGACAAACAATTGCATCTTTTGACAACGGTCGTACTTCTTTTTTACCTCCGTTAGGAGTACAATTCTTAACGGAAAACCAACTCTATTTAGCAGAAGGAATAAATTTTGTTTAAACTCGAGGACAGAAGGAGAAATGAGGCATTGGGGGCAATTAGGATTTCACGCGCAGATAACCGCACTTTATCCGTAAGATTTGTAAAGGGCCCCTGCTTGGATCGAAATCGCTTTAGAAGAATTGTTGTTAGAGTAATTTAAAGGAACGATGCTTGCCAAATAAATGCATTTTCAGAAAAGGTATCCGGAATGATATTGATAAGGCGATTGATGTAATTATGCGAAGATATTATGATGTGTTCATAAAACATTTTCTTTAATAGGTTAGGCAGGTTAGAATGATGTCTCACGGAGCAACGTGAGTGCAGCTTTTTCTTTTTTAGCGCGAATTCTTAACGATTTAATAAGCGAAAGTTTAGCAGAAATTGAAGCATCTTGTCTCTCAGTAGCTGCGGGCTAATGTATCTTTCAGAAACTAATCTCAAACCGCACTGATGACACACTGGCTAATCCCCCGGCCAACAAAATGCCAGTGTACTCACCCAACTGCTTTTGACATCTTGAAGCAATTAATTGGAGCCGACCCTATCTGCTTGAAGCGCTTAATTGTCTCGGGAACAGAAATCTGTTTCCGGTAGTCTTGATTTGGTGGAAAAAAAAACTTCGGAAATTTTTTTTCAGTCGATGCGGAGTAGGGTTGTGAATGATTCAGGTCACTTCTCGATGTCCTTAGGCATTCATTCGGATTTTCATTAAACAGGTAGCCACGGAAGAGAAAATGTTTCAACTCTACTACGAAAATGATTTTTTAAATAAGAAAATATGGCAATGAGCTAACAGATAAAAAGGAATTTTGGTGTAGGTTCAAAACTGTTATTTATTACGCATCTAGCGTAATAAGTGTTTTATTTCTCTACATTTTTATGAATGATATTGCCAATGGATGCCGCTGTCTACTGGTAGTCCCTTTATCCATTTACATACTATCTAGAGGTAGTTAACAATAATAAAATTTAAGGATAGCTAACAATAAGTTATACAATTATTAACGGAAGTCAGAGAGAACCCTACTGGATTCAACAAAGAAGTCGAAGTTGTGAGGGTGTAGAGGAACACCTCTTTGAAAAGAGTGATCATACCTAGGCTGCTATTGAATGGTTTTATGTGAACCGATTCCGGACTTAGACGGGACGTAGAGAGAAAATAGCTGAAAGAGGCACTGACTCTCGTTGTTCCCAGTAATTATTTTGAGCAACGGCCTAATAGTGGACCATTCTTTTGATATTAAGTGCTTGGATATGAAGGTAGTTGCAGAGATATAAGTAATTTCTTGAGTGACAGATTAGGGAATGTTTTGACATTATGTACCTCCCGAATCTCTATTGAAGTGATTCAAGATGAACAAAGTCAGGATGAGATAAAATTATGTCCTTGTAAAGTAATATGGGACGTCTGGAATCCTTAAATATACATTTAGTTTTATAAAGCGAATGGACTGACATACTTCATTTATGATGAAGCCTGCCCTTTGTCTTTGAAGTCTTTGAACCTGTGGTGGACTAGAAGTTTTCAGACTTACAAGGTCGCATCTCAGTAATTTTACAGTGGAACAATACGAGTGTTGATGTTTCTCGCCTTTTGGTCTTTAAGTTTCCAATGAAGTAAATATAATGAAAAAAGAGGAAAATGTAAGCCCCTTGAAGGAGGTGGGTGGCACTTTGGTAGATTTTTAAAATACTGTTGAGTGCAGATGTACTGAATAGCTCGAAACCAGAATGATCAGTAGGATCTTGATGATGGCCAATAGTTTGACGTTATCAGCAAAGGCTGTAAGAGACACGATTACTGACTTGTTATACCTGTAATGTTATTAAGTATATTGAAGAAGAGGGTGCATTATTTTAGTTGGTATTTATACTTTATTCGATTGTCTTAAGCTCGAGACTTATTGAATTCGTCTAGACTCCTACTGTAAGGATCAGTAGATTCTGTTACGTGTCATGTTATGATAACTCCTGTGGTTTGCCCTAAATAAATGTACAATGTACACTAAAAAGTTAACTGGAAACATATCACAAAAATCATCCATACATAGGAGAACGCTGAACATTTCACTCTATGTTGCATATGTTTATTTTTATGCATTAGCATGTAACTGGTCGCTGAATATCACAAGAAAACGTATCGCATTCTAATATCCATGCATATCATCAGAAAAAAACTGTTAGTGATTGAACAACAGCGCTAATTCTGAAGAAACAGGTGGGATTTAAAATAAAATTATCACACGACTGAGATTTGATATGTTTCTTAAAATTAGGAAGAAGAATAGAAAACAGCAGTGGGAGGTTACAGAATTACAGCAGTAAGAATAAGGTGATGATCGAATTATTTTTTAACCTTTGGCCACAAAAGCATCTTCCACTTCAAATTATACCAGAAGACCGAAACTGTCATTAAATAGGTGCTCGTTGAGGTACATTACTGTTAAAGAGATAAAATCAGAAGCAAAAACCGGTGAAATGAGTTCAAGATGATTGGATTTTGTTGTACGATAAGGAGGCCTGCACAAGAGCCTATTTTGGTTAAATAGTCTCATTAAAATGAAAAAAAAAAAAAAAAACAGCGTTAAATAGCCAGCTCGCCTCATAGGATAGTTTCCTTTTTTGTGAAAGGTTGTCGTTTCAAAGATGCTGCAAAATTCTGCAACTAAAGAAGTACCTTAACAAAAAGTGGCTTTCTGGATCGTTTCCAACAACTTTAGGAACACTGGAAAAATACGTTGAATACCCAAGGGCGTTGCTTTACAGGAAGTATCGTATAAAAGTACTCATATTCATCTAAGTTTGAGAAATTATCAATTTGAAAGATTACTTCTGGATTCCTAGACTTTATTACTTTATCTGTGTCGAAAATGAAGTTGCATACTTGGAATTATTGGTTGCGTTCGTAAAATTTGTTCCGATATTCGTCCTTTTGGGGCAAATACCTGAGAAATCGCATTTCTCTAGAGACCATCACTTTCTGTATCCCTTCATCGGTTTTTATCTTTCTTTCGATTTATATTATTTATTCTTTCTTTCTCTATAATTATCTGTTTCATTCGATATAATTCAGCATGTATATTAGTTTGGCTAAGTAAGTTTCGGTGGTTAGAGTAAATAAACCTTCAATAATATATTCCTCTTAAGATACTGTGGAAAGCTGGGTGGCACAGTGAATAATTTATTCCTCGTATATTTTTTTTACAACTTCATGCAGTGAGTGAAAGACTGAAGGATAATGAATATTTCAGAAAAATTATATTTCTAATAAATTTTCCAACTGTCCTTTTGTATATTTTTTAGTAATAAAATTAACAACTAGATCTCATAATTTTTGTAGCGTATTAAAATGAAAATCACCAATTTCATAGTAGTTCATTCGTTCCTAATAAATATACAAAGGGAACAGAGAAAAAAAGATAAAAATAATGTAAGGGATTGTAAGAGGCAATCCCTTGTCTCTTACAATCCTTCGACACCCAACAATGATAAAAATTATATAAGCAATATATAATGATTATGATAAATCATATGCCATTACTTCAACCAATTAAATATAATACACAAAACATGCTATAATTTGTTAATCTTTTCTTTCGAGTAATTCTCAATAAGAAAAGGTAGAAAATTTGTGTTGTTCAGAAGACATCCACGCGAATTGGACATCATACGCACCTGCTCTACGTAATATACCTAATATCGCAAAACCACGCAAGCAAACACATCTGATTGCATGTTCTTCAGATATGCTGTTTCCCACATAGTGTCCTTTAAGAATCGCATTTGGGCATCGATCTGCGTCTTGAAATTTCTTATCACTACCCTACTAATGACTATCTGTTTTTCTTTGTACGAGTTCATTCGATAATGATCACATCTGGCGGAATAACATTTATTTAAACCATTGCACCAATGTTCTCTTCTTACTGGTGTTGCTATGGTGCTTATCTCAGCTGCATTCGCAAATTCTTTACAGCGTGAAAAGAAAATTCTGTTTAAGGTTGTACTGGATCTCTTTATAAACACGCTAACAAAATGAATCAAAGACTTGGATGCTACATCAACCAAATGTTATTGAATAAATGTTATTAATTTTTACGAAGTTTTAAGGAAAACTAAATATCGCAATTTGTAACTTCAGTGTTAATTATATTTCGAAGGTCCTGGTGATCTTCTGTTGCCTGGGGTTCTAACAACTGAGCGCAATGCTTCCAGCATTTGTTATACCAGATGACGACAGTTTCAAACATGAGAAATGCATGACCATGCTTGAATGGCTGTTATTAATAATTTTTATTAATTTTTCTTAGCTTCTTACAATGTTTCAGCTTGTTACTCACTATTTTACTGCGTTAGTCAACTTGCTAGTGGTGGCTCTCCAAATTGCAACCAAAATAGTGACACAGTACTTCACAGGGGCCTAACCTTTTTTTTAGCAGTTTTTGTTTTTTTGAATTCTGCATTTTTTTTATTTCAAATTTGAAATAAATTTTAAATAAATAAATAAAGCTCAGCACTTTGATTATTTTATTAGATATATTCTTCAATTATTGCTAGCCTTCATTTTAAAATAACTGCTTCATAATAATATGGTTTGGTCCAACTTAGCATTGCCATTACTAGAGGCATATGATGCAAGAAAGCAAGCTTATGTAGCATCAACCAAACAAACATTTCACACATCCATTAGCTCTAAAAGTTTGTCCAGTTCTTCCTTGAATTTATTTAGCAATCGACTTCTACAACGACAGATGGAAGTTTGCTCCAGCAATCAACTCCCGGCTGGCTAAAGGCAAATTTCCACACATCTATTCTACATCTGTCTTTTCTTAATTTGAATTTATCCCCCTTAGGTTAGTAATCTGAACAAGTGGAAGGATTCCATCAGAATTCAGCGTGCTCAACCCATTCAAGGCCTTATACACCTCACTCAGATCACCGGGCAGGTGCCTAGTCTCCAGCCACTGCAATTTGCAGAACTTAAGCCTCTCTTGGTAAGAGGATTCCTTCATTCCCCTCACCAATCTTGTTGCCATTCTCTGTACTCGTTCTAGCAACTCTACATCCTTCCTGAAATGAGGCCACCAGACCTGTACGCAGTACTCAAGCGTGGCCAGACCATATCCTCATACAAAGGAATAATCACCTCCTCATCCCTACTAGCAAAATTCCTGTATATCATTGACAAGACATTATTGCCACATATTAGTCCCCTGTTTTTATTCGATTAGATCGGATCTTTCATATACGGTTAGGAACAGTCCCAAATTATGGTAGTTATAATAATGTAGTATAACTAATCCATTGAGTGCTCGTGCGTTATTTTGTTCATATCGGCTCATTACAAGCCTCTAAGGATAATTCTGATTTCTTTTCAGTTCACGGGTTAGTAAAATTTTCCTGAATCTCAACTTAAGTTGTAAAGCAGTTTCACATTTTAAGCAGCAGGTATTAATATGTAAACAGCGTTGCTGGCACTCATTTGCATTTTTAAAATAGCTTTTAGTGTAAATTGAAATTTATATTCCAGGTTTATAAATTATGTCTTGATATTTCATTTAAAACTTTGTTCCATCAGTTATAGTTTCTATGTCATTATTTATGAACTGGGTTTCCGAATTCTAACTTTAATTTTGGACTAAATGCAAATTATATGTACATAATTAAATCGCGTTTAAATAAGCTAAAATATTCTAAAGTCAGTTAGATTTGCATCAAGATTCAGTATAAATGTTACGCACATTTTTATCTTTTAAAAGTGAATCACTGTGTCGAAAAATGGGTAAACACATGGGTAAGATCATCATTTTACTGCAGAAATCAAATTCGGCTGCTTGAAGCACCACGCATGCGTTTTGCGAGCAATTTAAATTTTTTTTCCGGTAAAAAATGACCTTGTAATTTTCGCATGATGCAGAAGCCAGCCATTATTTTCCTATTGTGAATTTTTCTCAACAATAAATTCAAGTGACGGGAATTTAATCTTCTACGCACTGCCAAATGGCGACTGTACATCTGCTCGTAGCTGACAAGCCTCTAGAGGAGAAGCGAAACCTCTGACACTTCTCCGTAAGTCCTCAAATATAGCCTCAAGGAAACAAATGATTTATTTTTCACATTTTCCTGACTAAGTCCGAGGAAAAAATCGTATATATTTCCATTTACAATGTACCAACAACGCGCTACAAACACCCAATTCATTGATAAGGCCAAGAGCATAAATTTCTTTTTTTTATCAACACTATATAGGGTAAGAAAATAAACTAGAGAAGATAGATGGGTCATTTGCCTCACAGCAAATGGCTGCTCATTTCCTCTTTGCTTCAGAGAAATAACCCTCAGATGTATGGCTCTCTTACATAGGAGCAGTTTCCTCAAAGTCCAGACGACTCGAAGAGAAGCTGAGAATTTTCCTTTTTTCCCTCTATATCGGTAACGATTCTGAGTTTTGCTCGAACGATTGTGATTTGCATGGTCTTGTGTGTGTTTGTGTAAGGGTGTCATGGGGTGGTTGCTAATCTCCATAATGATCTCGGACTACATTAACATCACTTAGCGCTCACAAAGTTTCACCTTTCTTTTCTAGTTCAAACACTTCTCAAATACTTCCTTACTGATTTCGTAATCTGTAAAAGTTTTTTTTTTTTTTGGCGTGTAGTTTTCTGTAGGCGTTAGTTTTACAGTCGATTCGCGTATTCCTTCTTAATATTTCACTTAGAAATGGCATCGAACTCTTGAGTATGGAGAAAAGTTTCAAAATTTCCACTTCAGTTTTTGTCGGTGGTAATAGAAGAAAATAAAAGTTATCGATTAGGAGTTTCACCGTTATTTTGATCTATGCGTTTGAATGTGTAGTGTTGTATGTCTGTCCTTGGCACACTTTGGAAATGATAATCGTCAGCATAAAGAATGTCGCGCTAAAAGAAAAGAGAGAAGAAGGAATAAAATATGCTCTTTTTTAGGTTAGGAACCAAAAGTGCTAAAAGGAGGCGCATGCAAATAAACAACCCGACAAATAGAAAGAAAACACGACACTGTAAATTATGCTTTGTAAAGATTTATATTTCTGCCGAAAATTCAGACATACGGAATACTGTAGTAAATTAAGAGAAATTAATATAAATCTTTAGAATTAAACCAAATAAATAAAGGTAAAACAGATTTCTCAGCGATTTTAAAATGATGGCTAAGCATATAATGAAAGTGTTTAAATCTGTCATCTGGATTATTCCCCAAATATAAAAGATTACAAAAAATCCAGATAACAGATTTCAAATTTCAGTTTGTGATTTTCAAAATAAAATTCTAATTTAAAATTTGAGAATTTCTAATCTCCAATTTTTAAAATTTAAATTTCGACATAGAAGTGTGAACATTCTAAATTGAATTTTTTCCAAAGACTATTTTGGAAAAAATTATTTCTATTTCAACTTGCGAATATGTTCAATTTTAATTTTTTTTAAAAACTCCAAGTCAGATCAGGCATGTCGAATTTCATACCAAGTAAAATGAAATAAATTTCTAAAACAAATAATTCTTAATTTTTTAGATTCAATCATCTTCTGTTCTTATAGCATTTTTATTTTTCTTAACAAAACCAAGAGTACTTATAGAATTTTATATTCAGAAAGGAATATTCTAAAATTGCGAAACCTAAAATTCAAAATAAACAGAAATTTAAAGCGAAATTATATACAAATGAAATATAAAAGATCAAAACTTGTATATATGGTGTGATAAACAATAAAAGTTTATATTTTCATACGAGAAAAGCAGTTGGTTTGCAACGAGTAAACTGCATACCAAAGAAAATTAATATAACAAATCCTTTATTAATTCCGAAATTTCTCACTTCATGCGATAGTTAGAAATAATTACCGTAAAACATCGATGCAATTGAATTAAAATGAGTGATATTCCTCCTGTGGTTTAGCAACAATTTTTGCTTGAGTAGTTGTGGAGTGTGACTGGAGGAAAGCTATTTCCGCAAAGCGGACAGAAGACTGGAAGAAATTGAATTTATTCTGGCGATAGCATGACATGTGTGACCTTTGACCGCATAGGAATTTTCGTTGCGGTGACAGCTTTGACAGATTTTACTTTGACATCCGATTCCTGAATTCTTTACATGGTTCGTCACCTGGAAAAATGATCCACAATGGAAGCATCCTGAGAGACTAGAAAACATTATTAGAGCACGTGACGCTGATATGTAGGTGTAATATGTAACCGATATTTTTATAAATAAGATAATTTTCCGCTTTGTTTCATAAGTTATGTGGGCTGAATCGAAAGAAGACTGAATTGTTCGAAAGAAGCTGGCTAAAATGAAATAAATCAAAAGGGATCATGCTATCCAAGCAATGCTGCTTCACTGTAAAGCATACGTGCTGACAAGAGAAGCAACATTAGCTCATTGAATACTGTTTTGAATAATGTTTTAAATACTATATTCACTCTAATTAAAATTTATTCCAACTGCACCCAGATGTTAAACAAATTTATGGCTAAACGAATTTAGGACTATTATTAAGTTTGATTTAGCCATAACAATTATTAAACAAAAACAACGTTATCTAAAATAATAAAATTGGCTAGAAATATACCACGCGCCATTAAGCACGAAAAATCAACAAAGCTTCATGAAAATCAAATCCCAAGTATAAAATACACTTTCTAATATAATACGAAGATTAAAATATTAAACAATACAAATATAACAAAATATACGAAAAAAATTACAGCCAAAAAAGTAATTAAAATCTTTAAAATATTTTTGAGATATTATTAACAAGTTTCATCAAAATTAACATTTTGAAATATGGAAATACAGCATTGCGTCCTATGATAGAAGATTTATTTGAAATTTAGAAAAATATATTAATTAAATATACTATTCTTCATTAATATGATTATCCTTCTCTTTCATTAGTAGCTTGAGGGATAAGAAATAATAAAATTAATATACTAATCAAGACCAAAAACAGTGTGAAGTATTTTAATCAAAGATCTCTATCTGTTACTTCGCTCTGAGGACCGTCGTAGTCCGCATAACACAAAAGATACATTCTTTCATTCATTTTTGTTTCAGAGATCAGGATGTCAGCGCTGTAAAGTAACCAAGAGTGATCCTTAGTGAAACTGTATCACACTATCATTGATCTTGTAGTATGTTGATTCGATAGTTTGTATCTATGAAACTAGTGAGGGACAGACTTAAATCTTATAGCCATAAATGTAATTGTTAATTTTTAAATGTTAAATAAATACATTACCACAGAACGCAGTGCAATCACCAAACGTCATGCCTCCAAGTCAAAACTTGTACCAGCTTTGAAAAACGTCCTTCAACTACTATATTAAAAGCAACGTTATCTCCTAACTTTTTGTATATTAATAGATTATAATAATAATTATAACAACAGCAACAACATATTATCTATCTATACATTAAAAAAGTTTTCCTCCTAGTGATATTTATTTGAGCCAATGGGAGAAGAGGGTGAGGCAATTGCGTCACTACAAATGCAATTACTTATTGACAACTGCCTCCATAACGTTCACCAACCTCGTGCACGTGATTCGCTGTTTAACGTTTGATGTTCCATTGTAACATTTTTTGTATATTGTATATTTGTAAATACAGTAGTTTAGTATTTTTAAATATTTCAAATATTTGTATAGTTTGTAAATATTTCAGTTAAATATTTTAGTCCTAATCTTTTGGATGCAGCAATATTCCTCACGTATTATGGCACCCGAAGCAAAAGACCTTTTTCTAAGTGACCTATGTAAATGCAGGTAGATAATTACATAGTGACATTGGCTAAAGTCCAGTATAGTATACACCGGCAGGTACTTCGATGAAAGCTAGGAAGACGGCGATAATTGACAGAAGAAAACAACTCCCTTTTCTGATTGTTTTGTGTCGTCGAGGAGGGGGGGGGGACTTAGCTTAGGTAGGGTGTTTATCCCTCCATCCAGCTGTTCTAAATTGGGAAAACGAGTTCTCGATTTAAAAACAGCGGCAAATGTGCGGAAAACACCTTAGGCATATCAATCTAGGAGGACAGTGGGCGGGGAAGGCAATGGCATCTGCCAATCATTGCTTTGTTCTTGTCCATTTGTCGAAATATGGGAGTCACAACTTGTCAATTACTGCTTTCCCACTGTTTTGCTTATCGCCATGTTGGAGGGTGTACACCGTACTGGATTTTACCGTGATATTCATTCGACCTTGAGAATGCCGCGCACTGCAAATGCAAAGGTAAATAATTGCATAGGTGATCTAATCAGGATACCTGATTAGATATGACCAGTGCGTTTCGACAGGTGTGTCTTTTATGTAGAAACGATTTGAATCACTCCGTATACCTCTACACTTTACGTAGAAAAGCGTAGGCGGAGGTGGGCGAATAATGCAAGCAGGGGGCGATACCCCCTAGTTATTGTTATTATTACTCTTATTATTTCTCCCTGATTGGGGGATTCCACTCCGTGCCAGGGAGTACTACCAAGTACACAGGGTGGTTGTTGTTGTGTCTGGTGTTACTGTTGGTCGAGGAACTCTCTGACTATCCTATAGGTGTACAGGATTGCGACTTTCTGGAGTTCCTTGAAGTTGTTCTCTGGAAGATCTATTGCTGCTGGGCTGCTATGTAGGGTCTTTGGCACCATACCGGTGGTCGACACGATGATCGGGATGGTGCATATGCCACATCTCCTTGACCTCATGTCTCACGTTCTTATACTTCCTCTTTTTTCTCATGGGTTTTCTGGACATTGCTAGTGTTCGGCACCGCTATGTCAATCAGGTAGGCAGCCTTCTCCATCGTGTCAACAAGGGTTATGTCCGTTCTGTTGTGCGGGATGGCCTTATCCGTTATTATGGCGCGGTCCCAGTACAGCTTGTATCTAGTACTGCCTAGGGTTCGTACTTTTAGTATGGTACACTTTCTTTAGTCAACTGTTATTTCCTCACTAACTTTTGATGTATTATACTGGCTACGTAGTCGCGTCTACAAGCGTACTCAGTCTGGGTGATAACATTGCACACCTCCCCCCCCCTTTGATGTTTGACCGTTTCTGAGGCCAGGTGGCATCGTCGACATGTGTCGTCTGACATTCCGGGCTCCTTTGCGATGTATTTTCTATAGTTTCTCGTGTTGATTACTTGGTCTTGGATGGCCAGCATGAAGCCTTCAGTCTCGCGGAAGAGCGTCCGGCTTGTGAGCCATGCATTGGAAGCAGTGTTATCGATGTGATCTGGATGGAGGTCATTGTAGTGTCTGCCATGGAGTGAATTCTTTGCCCATCTTTCTAACTTCGTTTCTTGTACTGTCTGGGCGGGAGGGGGTTTCCTCGCTTAGGTTGAGTGGTTATACCACTTATCTATCTTCCTTATGGCCTAGTGGAGTGATACTGTGTTGTTCTCAAAATAATCCTTCACCTTAACTATCGCTTTTTTCTGTTGTTCTATCAGGTCTATCAGGCCCCTTCCTCCCTCTTTCCGAGGTATTGTTATTCTCTCCACTGCTGATTTTGGGTGGTGTTGGCGACTCTTGGTCATCATTGTCCTAGTCTTTCACTTGATATCGTCTAGCCCGGTGTTAGTGCAATCTATGACCCCAAAGGAGTAAGTTAGTACTGGAGCTGCATAGGTGTTTATGGCTTTAACTGTGTTCCCTCCATTCAATTTTGCTTTTAGCAAGCTTCTGAGTCTCTAGTGATATTTTTCGGTCCGGAACTTCTTGATTTCCTTGTGCTCTAACTACTGAGCCTGCATCATTCCTAGCTATTTGTAGGTCTCTCCTTCTGTCATAGCTTCGATCTCTTTACCAGTCAGCAGTTGGTAGTTTCAGCCAACTAATTTTCCCTGGTGCAGTATGTGGGCCTTGCACTTTTCTAGACCAAATTCCATCCAGATGTCCTTGCTGAATTCTTCGGTGATCCAGAGTAGTTGCTGGAGTTGCTTCTCGGTTGCCGCGTAGAGCTTTATGTCACCCATGTAATCAGGTGGTGAGGATGTACAGGTTCTTTCTTCCTTCTTTGAAGTTATAGCCATACTTGCTGCCGTTGAGCCTGGTGGATAGCGGGTTGAGTGCTAGACAGAACTATAGTGGGCTCAGAGCATCTCCCTGAAAGATTCCTCTTCTAATGGGGATTGACCT
This sequence comes from Mastigoproctus giganteus, assembly GCF_048544385.1. NCBI lineage: Eukaryota > Metazoa > Arthropoda > Arachnida > Uropygi > Thelyphonidae > Mastigoproctus > Mastigoproctus giganteus. Next base: position 46,222,017 of record NC_143583.1, read on the forward strand.
GGTTGTGATGTTCTCGACCTTAATTATTATTATTTCTCCCTGATTGGGGTTTCCACCTGATTGCTGCTCGGCTGTTATTTAGGGTCTTTAGCACCATACCGGTGGGTGACACGATGATTGTTACTTTTTGCATATGCCACCTCTCTTTGATCTCATGTTTTAGGTTTAATACTTCCTGATTTTTTACACGTGGATTTTCTGCAGGTTGCCAGTGTTGGGTACTGCTACCCGCTAGGTCAATCAGATAGGTAGCCTTTACCTTCTTGTCCACAAGGGTTATGTCCGATCTGTTGTGCGGAAGTGTCTTATTCGTTATTATGGCGCGGGTCGCAGTACAGCTTGTGGGTTGGGGGTCTCTAGTACTGCCTGGGGTTCTTATTTGTAGTACGGTACACTTTCTTTGATCAACTGGTATTTCCTTGCTAGCTTCTGATGTACAGTGGTGTAAAGTGTGTTTAGTGTCAAGCGGCACCAGGGGTTCCCCCCATCTCCGCATTGCTTGCATTTTGATGGGTGTGCCAGTTTACTGGAAATGCGAGAGATATAAAAGTGTATGGATATTGTACATGTGTAATGTCGTGTTCATCTGGTCATTTAGCCGCTGGACCCCTACTGAGGCCCAACGTTGCCCCACTTTCGCCCCGAGGAGGCAGACCAGGAAACACCAATAGACAAAGATTTACTCTGGCAGGTCCTGCCACCTAATTTCCTGAGATTTCATTGGCTAGGACCTTAAAAAAAAAAATATATATATATACATATAAAAAAAAAAAATATATATATACATACCCTTTATGCGCTCGCGTGGAAGGGAGGCGCTAGAAATGAAAGGCTTAAAGTAGTGGGCGAAGGTGATTTTAGATAGTTTAATTTAGATTGTGTGGGCATTCATTTGCGTGCAGGTAGAGTGGGGGAGTAGATTGCAGACTGGAGGGGGAAGGCTGAGACATGGAGCCGATAGAGAAGACAGCTCCAGTTTACAGTGGGGCATGCCCATGCCCCACCAGAGAGTAAGAATGGGGTTGGCGCGTGCGGGGGAGACGGCAGAACCGTCACATTCCCCCACCCGCCGGGGAGGGGTGGAAAAGGTGAGCCAGACAAGAGAGCTGGCTCAGGTCGCCAATATCGCGCTGTGTGCAGAGACTGCGATTTGTCCATGTGGCATTTGGTATAGACCAGTAGGATTGAGTCTCTTCTAGGATTTAACTCTTCTTGTCTGATGTCTGTGTGCGCCAAGTTTTGCCGCCAATTTGGAGGTCGTTCATTAGAACTGGTACGCGTCCAGTTAAATCATATTTTAGCGTCCATAGGATAATGTATAGAGGGCTGCTCGCCGTTTTTGATGCATACTCCGTCTGTAGGTCAGGATTGACTATTCAAGAAGCAAGTCCAGGTCCATTTGATGCTGGAAATGTAGGATCAATAAGTCCAAGTCAATACACTGCAGTTAATGCAGCAATTTGTTGAGTAGTCGCTCGTGGGAACCATGTCCCGTCCATGGATATTTGGAAGAGTATGATTTATTCGCCATTAGGATGGATTCCGTTGTTGTTTGGTAGAATGGAGCTGTCAAGCAGAATGCAAGTCCGGGTGGTATATTGTGCACGGAGGCTGTGCTTGCTCTTTCCTTTGGAGGTTGCCCTTGGGAGCCATGTCCCGTCCATGAGTCAGTTTGTGGCGGAAAGTAATTGAGTATGGTTGAGGTGAGTTCCAGTTCTGCCATGATATCCAGCGTTATCAAAGAGGGTAGAACTGGGAGGTTCTCCCCCATACTCTTCCTGTGATACGTGTTCCGTTTGATTATAATTGGTGATGAGTTGGGATATTTAATGGTCCTACCTCAGTAATCTGGTTTTGATATAATTATAAGTTTCCACCTGATCATGGAGCTTTCAGGTTCGGGGTGCGTGGAATACTAAATTTGTCCTTGTTGTTCTTGGTTTGCAGGCAGTGGAAGGGTTAGTCGTCTAGCGTATAGGCTCTGAGCAAATTCAGTTAAGGCTTTGTAGCATGTCCCATCCTCCGGCAGGTGGTGCTCCTGGTCTTTAAGGTTGCCACGCTCTTGTGTGATCAGCTGGGCACGTAGGTCATCATACAATTCACACTCATGCATCTGGTGATCCCATGTCTCGGGGAGCCACAAGCACATGCAGGGTTGTTTGTGATTCCAAAGAGATGAAGCTTGTGACGGATCGCTCCATGTCCTGTAAGGAGATAGGTGACATGCAGTACTGGGAAAAACCATGTCGGAAATATAGGGTACACTTGCTCCAGATTTGGAAGGAACTTTCGCGTAACTTCCCCTTTGTTAGAGTTTGTCAAGCGCTGTTGACAGATTGATCGCAGGTGGATTTGAAGCTTGTTCTTCTCGGCTTTCCAATTGCTTGTCGGATCTGTTGTGTGGTCCAGATATGTTGTAACCATTCCCCGTCCAAGCTGCTGCAGCATGCCTGTTCGGGTGATCTCAAGGTCGAGGGGGAGAGCCCCTGTAATCACTTGCAGTGCGTGGGTCGCCACTGTTTTGCATTCTCGGGTGAGGGTCAATAAGATGTGTCTATGTATAATTTCGAGCCGTCGGCGATTTATCACGGTGTAAAACTTAAGGCAACACTATTTCTAAAGGTTACAACCACAAAATCAAACGAAACAACCTGTGGCGATTTGCATAACTGTGGCCGTTCAGTAGAACGCTGGTGCACGTGCAAAAATTTGAATCGTGATGAGAGGGCTCACAAACATATAAAAGCAGCAGTTCAGCAGTTATGTGCAAATTACCGAATGGTGAACACGATTGTTGCAGACGTTCGATTGGTTTCATGCAGTGCTACAGACAACGAAATTGCCAGTAGACAACATCTCCATGACTTAATCAGGGGTCGAATAATTGGGAAGCTCGAAGAAGGTTGAAGTACGAGGTGTGTGGCTGTAGAGTTCGGTATCGCCCATAGCATCGTCTCACGTGCGTGGTTGGCCATCAGAACGACAGGTACAGCTGTTCGAAGGACAAGTGGCAGTCGTCCACGAAAAACAACGCCCAATGATTACCGCTATATACGCAGGATATCGTGGTTTACTGTGGCCAGGCGACTCCACAAAGGTGGACTGTTTGCCTAACGGCCAGTACGCTGTGTCCCTTTAACACCCGCCCATCGCAGACACCGTTTACAGTAGTAGTGCATTAAACACAAGGACTGGACAGCAGCACAATGGGGTAAGGTACTCTTTACTGATGAGATAAGATTCAGTCTCAGCAGCGATTCTGGACGTTAGCTAATCTGGTGAGAGGTTGGCACACGGTATCACCCCGCAAACATCACTGAAAGGGATCGATATGGCGGTCGAAGTATTCTTGTCTGGGAGAGCCTTTATCTTGGATGGACGTACACAACTCCAGATACTGGAAGACGGTACTGTAACTGGTGCAAACTACTGTACTGAGGTTGGTTATTACGAGTTTTATGGCGCATCAGCATCTAAGGCTATTGTGCGCCAAACTGTACTGAGGTAATCCTTCCCCATGTGCGTCTGTTCCGAGGTGCTAATGGCCCCGAATTCGTGTTTATGGATGATTCGTGTATATGGACGACATTAGGGGTGGCCATATCTCCTACTGAGGACCACCTCTTCCCTTTGTTACATCTTTGGCACTGATGCATCTGTATAATGGCAGACTTTGCTATGTTGCCATTTTTGATTAAAGTCCCTCAGTACTGTTTTTGTTTCCGTTGTTCTGTCGGTATCGTTTTCTTCATCATTTCTGTACCTCACGAGGTTCCTTTGGTATGCTTTTCCCATATCCAGACCACTCCTATGAGAAGCTACAGGTGAAAACTTGACTTGTCCTTAAGGTTTACACGCCAGTGTATTATCCTGGCTAGCTAGTCATGTTTACGAGTGTACTCAGTCTGGGTGATCACCTTGCATCCTGCGGTGATGTGTTGGATCGTTTCTGAGGCCAGTTGGCATCGTCGACATGTATCATCGGACACTCCGATCTTTGGTGATGTGTTACCTATAGTTTCTGGTATTGATTACCTGGTCTTGGATTGCGATTATGAATTCTTCAGTCTCGGGGAAGAACGTCCCGCTCGTGAGCCATGCATTGGAAACAATTTTATGTATGTGATCTTGATGGAGGTCATTGGAGTGTCTGCCATGGGGCGTCTACTTTGCCCATCTTTCTAGCTTTGTTTGTGCCTTCTGGATGGGAGGGAATTCTTCGCTTAGGTTGAGTGGGGAATACCACTTGTCTATCTTCCCCCTGGCCTGGTGGAGTGCTGCTGAGTGTTTCTGGAAATAATTCTTCAGCTTAGCAATCGCTGTTTTTTTTGCTCGATGAGGTCTATCAGCCCTCTTCCTCTTTCTTACCGAGCAATTGTCTCTTTACGGCTGACGTCGGGTAGTGTTGGTGGCTCTTGTTCATCATTGTCCATGTCATGAGATCGGTGTTATTCCAATCTATGACCCCAAAGGACTATGTTAGCACTGGGACTGCATAGGTATTTATGGCTATAACTCTGTTCCCTCCTTACAGCAGGCTTCTGGGTCTCTGATGGTATTTTTCACTCAGGCTGGACTTAATTTCCTTGTGCTCTAACTACTGAGCCTGCATCATCCCCAAGCATTTGTAGGCCTCTCCCACTGCCATGGCTTCGATCTCTTTACCACTCTGCAGCTGGTAGTTTCGGTTGACTAATTTTCCCTAACACAATCCGTGGGTCTTGCTTTTGCCCAGACCAGATTCTATCCTGATATCATTGCTGAATTCTTCGGTGATCCGGAGTAGTTTTTTCTCGGTTGCAGCGTAGAGCTTGATGTCATCCATGTACATCAGGTGGGTGAGGGTGTACAGGCTTTTCCCTTCTTCTTTGAGGTTATATCCGTAGTTACTGCTGTTGATCATGATGGGTGTATAACGGGTTGAGTGCTAGACAAAACCACAGTGGTTTTGTCTTGCACTCAACACAGGGCATCTCCCTGAAAGATTCCTTTCCTGATGGCGATTAACATGGTTGTGATGTTTTCGATAATGGTAGTACCCCATTTCGTTATCGTTGCTCCTAGGAAGTTTGTCACTATCAGATTGACTTTGTAGATGTTCAGCGCCTCTATTAGCCGCCACCTAGGAGCAACGATGACTAAATGGGGTAATGATGTAGGCTGTGTACAGATTGCGGTTCTTCTTGTAGGCTTGCTCTATAACCACGGCATGTATTTTAATTACTCCTTACATCTTTTGATCATCCGCCTGCATACTTTCTGCTGTTCGGCCATTAGTTTCTGGCTCTCCAAGTGGTATGATATCTTCTTCGTTATGCAGATAGTCAGGATCTTGTACATCGTTGGGGAGACTGGTGATTGGCTTGTATTTTGGCAGGTTTCTTGTATCCTGCTCTTTAAGCTTCAGATATGTGATTCCTTGAGTGAGAAACTTCGGGATTGTCTCTGAATGCCTTATCATTTAGTTAAACTGCTCTGCTAGATGCTTGTGCATGTAAGCGAGCTTCTTGTCGAGTAGTTGCTTCTTCCTTCCGAATCTCCTACTCTCTCTCAGAACTCTTGTACATCCTTGGTTTTCTTCCGTTCTAGTTCTATCTAGGGGACTCTGCTGTTATGTCTTCCTTCATTGTCAGTGTGTAATATGTCTGTAATTTGCATGTGTTTTTGGTCGATTAGCTCTGTTTGCTGAATGAAAAACCAGAGGTTCCGAGTAGGAAACGCCCGTGTTCGAATCCCATTAATGACGTCAGGAACTGTTATGGACTTTTTCCACTCTACGGCTAAGTTAGTCGGTTCTGAAGAGGATAAAAAAGTTCCCTCCCCCAGAGTACGGTCATTAAAACCCCTTTCTACCCGTGCGAACACTCACCAGCGAACGGACGTTCTCACTGGTAACAAGTTTCATATTATTATATATATAAAAAAAAAAAAAAAAAACTTTTATAATAGGCCTACCAAGATCGAAATTATAAGCCCTTGTGTGTTATTTCCATTCGAAATTTACAGACAGTATATACGCGCAATATGACCTAAGTCGCTGATGCTCCTGCAACGACAAAAACTTTTCATTTTATCCCTTTTACACTGAACTACGCGCATGCAGCATCCATGCGTATCTGCTCACCTGCTAGGTACATTGACATTCAAATATGCTCAAAATATATTTGAATGTCTATGTACCTAACAGACTTTTTGAGTAGGACAGTGAAATTCAGTAGAACCGCAACTGACAAAGGAATTAGAATTTTCTTTGTGCAAACTTAATTCTTAAATGAATTTCCTTCTATGAAATGTCTTTCAGTTTAAAATTGTGCTGTAATTAATTTTATGGTTGTATAAAGATGAATAAATGTTTTAATGATTTTCGTAACGCAATTTATATAAAAATATTGAGTTGTATACATCTGTTGATTCTCCATTAAGCTCCGTAGTCCTAAAGAGAGTACCCTCCAGACAAGCCCAAACAGATCTCGTTCATTTGTTATGCAAATACATTACTCTCATTTTAATTAATCATTATTCAGGAATAGCATAAAAGCGGAACAAAGCACATACAAAACCTAATTACAATAATTGCTAATTTCTTGTAGTTGTTATTGTGAAGATGGCTTCTTTCGCAAGTGCCCCTTAGAGTTTTTTATTAACTTTTTTGCAGGTTTTTTTCGAGTTGCCTGGAGTACTTTTACCAAAGAAAGACCGAGCTCATTAGAAAACACCATATTATTTGTTGAAGACAGTCATTTTTATAAAACAGTTTACAGAGTTGGTTATTTAAGAAATTATCTTTCTTTTCTGCTTTTTTTTGGACTGGAACTCTCGTATGAACCAGCAAACAAGTAATTGAAGTTCGTTTGTCATTCCCCACTCGCTAATGAATTTTCTAACTAATTTTTTTTTAAAAATTTGAGGTTTTCTTTTGATAATAAATTTCTTGTAGAAAATTAAGTTAATGCCAGGCTACACCTGAATTGAAAGATCAACAAAGATGGATATATTAAATACGAAAATAAAGCATTACAAGCAAATCATTACACCCGAGTTTAAAATTTCAACGAAAATAGCTTCGTAAAAACCGAGTACACATTTCCCTTTTTTTCTGGTTTACCCTCATTTATTAGATTAATATAAATCAAATTCTTTGCTTTAGGTCCTTTCTTTGAATGGAAGATGTGTTTTATCGAAATTACTAAGCATGTAGTGCTATTTTTTCTCGGGCTCATCAGAGGACAGCCATTCTTGCCTAAAAAAAAAAAGTAATTGTGATAACATTGCTATTAAAAACTTGACATGTGGCTACCTAATCCGATTATTCGATTAATTAACAAAGGAAAATTAAGCCTTTATCCTCTTAATAGGACTAATCTATAATCCAATTAATTGTTCTGATTAACACGGTAATCTATTAATCCTATTAATCTTTAGATTACATTAATCCGATGAGAAAAAAAACAGGAATAATGTAATCGGATTAATTTGGTTAAGTCATTCCTAGAATTGCTTTTCGAAAAGAATCGTCTTTTTTCTACTTCTTCGCTTTATTTCCAGTCTATAAGGGACCAATTCACTAAGACACTCAGTTAAATTCTTCCACTGACTAAACGGGGACAGGGTGTCCATAAGTTATGCTGCATGAAGCCATTTGCATTTATCTGATGGAACAAAAAAGGGAATAAATCTATATTTGTATAGCAGTAATGTAAAAACCTTAAAAAGTTGGTCTGTGTCTGAGATATTTCGATAAGGAAAAAGTATATCCAGACCATTATCTAATGAGAGCCTTTTATAGGGCATAAAATTAAGATCTACTTTCAAAACAACTATATATTCTTTCCTCTGCTCACATAGAAAAAACGAGCTGGTAAGAAGACTCAACAAAAGTCCAAGAGAACGTAGGATGATCTTGAAGTCAAACGAGGCTGTTAACAGAAAAACAAGATCATTGCAGACAAACTATCAGCTTCCAGACTTTTCACAAATGGAATACTGACAAATTCCTGTGCAGTCACTGAACAAAATATCAGCGTAGTCTATGTCAACACACATATGGGCTGTCTTACCATGCTGGGATGATGGCGGTCAGAATTTAGCTCTCTATGTTGTTAGCTAATTTGTCAGTTTAATGGATCTTTCAACCTCAAAGGAAATGCTTCAAAGAGACAGGCCCTCATCATAGAGTCAGCAGTATACACCCATTTGTGGTGACATCTAAAAGACCTAAAACCAGCTCTTATTAAGAAATTGGCCAGTTATACAATGAACACTTTACCCTCCAAGTATCCCGATTTCTGGACACTTTGCTTACAATTCATTTCTTTCCAGACACCAGAGCGAACGGAGAATATATTTTATTTCCTACTGAAATACTATGTATGATCTATCTCATCCTAGACTAGGAGATGCCGGTATAGTCAACGGATATATATTATTTGACCTTTAGTTATTGAGACTTTGTACACTGGTGTGCAAAACTTAAGGACCAACACTATTTCTAAAGGTTACAACCACAAAATCAAACGAAACAGCCTGTGGCGATTTGCATAACTGTGGCCGTTCAGTATAAAGCTGGTGCAGATGCAAAAATTTGAATCGTGCTGAGAGGGCTCACATAAACAGATAAAAGCTGCAGTTCAGCAGTTATGTGCAGATTACCGAATGGTGAGCACGACTGTTACAGACGTTCGGTTGGTTTCATACAGTGCGACAGACAACGAAATGGCCAGTAGACAACATCTGCTTGACCGGGATCGAATAATTGGGAAATTCGAGAAAGGTCGAAGTGCAAAGAGTGTGGCTGCAGAGTTCGGTATCGCCCATAGCATCGTCTCACGTGCGTGGTTGGCTTTCAGAACGACAGGTACAGCTGTTCGAAGGACCAGTGGTGGTCGTCCACGAAAAACAACGCCCAATAATGACCATATATACTCCTACAGGCCAAGAGGGACCGACACCAGACAGCAGGATCCATTGCAAACCAGCTGCACAGGACACAGGACGCAGGATATCGCGGTTTACTGTGGCCAGGCGACTCCACAAAGGTGGACTGTTTGCCCGACAGCCAGTAAGCTGTGTCCCTTTAACACCTGCCCATCGGAAACACCGTTTACAGTGGTGCATACAGTGTTGCCCAGTTAAAAAGTGCTTGTGCAAACACAAGGACTTTTTTTTATTTATTAACACACAACTGCATATACATTCTCAAGATACATAAAGGACTGTAAAGTGTAAAGTGTATTGATGTCTAACGGCACCAGGGGTTTCTCCCATCTCCGCGTTGCTTTCATTGTAGGTGTACCAGTTCACTGGGAAGGCCAGAGATTTAAAAGTGTGTGGATTTTGTATATGTGTAGTGTTGTGTATCGTTGTTCATCTGGCCGTTTAGCCGCTGGACCCCTACTGAGGCCCAACGTTGTCCACACTTGGCCTCGTGGAGGCAGACCAGGTACACAGAATGAAGTTTAACTCTGGCAGGCCCTGCCACCTAGTTTCCTGAGATTTCAGTGACTAGGGCCTAAAAAAAAAAAAAAAAAAAAAAAAACAGACTCGGTAGGGGCGAGCGCTGGAATTAGAAAGCCAATTGAGGTGTATGCGGTTTAATTTGGACGAAGTTAAGTTTATGCAGTTTGTGTGGGGTTATACGCTGGAGTATTAGGTAGAGTAGGGGGGGAGACTGAAGGCTGGGGGGAAAAGACAGAAGTATGGGGCGATAGAGAAGGCGACCCCAGGATTTTCAGTGAGGCAGGCCCAAGCCCCACCAGGAGAAGAATCAGGGTTGGCAGGGGTGGAGAGGAGACAAGACTGTCTCCTCCTCCCCACCAGGGGAAAGGGAGTAAAGGTACCAGGCAAGGGAGCCCGGTACAGATCGCCATCAGGCATTGACAGTTGTGAGCACATGGGGGTACAATCTGAACTGGATCTTCTTTGGTGTTCTTTTTCAATGTAGGAGTCAGATCCCAATCGCAGGGTCATACATGAATGAAGTCCTGTGTCAGGTTGTCTCTGGTTCAGACGTAGGTCTTCCTGGTTGTCAGTTCCCTCGTGAACAAGGCTAAATGATGGTCATGTTCGTAGTTGTGGGTACAGTTTTCTTGAGTATTCCGGTTTTCTCTAGTCCTGGTTTTGGGATTCATTATCAGCTTCTGGGTGCTGTGCATGGTGGTTTGCTATAAGTGCTCGCCTTCTAGCAAAGAGTTTCTGTGTAAAAATGGTAAGGGTTTTGTATGCTTGTTCCGAGTCGAGAAGATGCTGTTCCATGTTCTGCGGGAAGTAGGTGATAGCAGTGGTGAGCCTGCATCGCAGGTCCTCATACTGGTCGCAGTCATACATGAGATGTTGCCATGTTTCCTCGTGGCCACAGGGGCAACGGGGATCCTCAGTGATTCGGAAGCTAAATAGTTTTGCATTATATGGCTCGTGCCCTGTGAGCAGAAAGTTGACGTGGAGCCCTGGTTGGAACCAACTCGGGAGTTTTGGAAAGACTCTGTTTACGCTAGGGAGGAACTTCTTGGTGATTTCCCCTTTAGTGGTTTCTGTCCACCGATCCTGCCATTCCTGTCGGAGGTGGTCGAGCAATCTGGTTTTTTCAAGCTTCCTGTTGTTGGTGAGATCCAACGTGAAGTTTAGGATAGTGCACGGTATTTCTTTTGCCATATTATATGTCAGGGCGCATCTGATGATTTCCAAGTCCAGCGGGAGGACTCCGGCCAGAACCTGGAGTGCGTGCATGCTGACTGTGGAGACAGCTCGTGCGATTGTCAGAATTATTGACCGCTGGATGCTGTCCAAGGTTCTTCTATTTACCACTGTGGTTACCTTTTTGTACCAAACTGGTGAAGCATATGTGATGACCGGGATGAAGGTAGATTTGTAGTAGAGGGACAGGGTCCGCTTGCTTAGCCCCCAGTCCCTCCTGGTCACTCTTGCGACCAATGCAGAATATTTCCTTATCTTTTGTTTAATGTACTTTAGATGGGGCTGAAAAGACAGATTTTTGTCAATGATGATGGACTGGGCAACAGCGAAATGGGGTAAGGTACTCTTTACTGATGAGAGCAGATTCAGTCTCAGCAGCGATCCTGGACGTCAGCTAATCTCGCGAGAGGTTGGCACATGGTATCACCCCGCAAACATCACTGAAAGGGATCGATATGGCGGTCTAGGTGTTTTCATCTGGGGAGGCATTATCTTGGATGGACGTACACAACTACAGATACTGGAAGGCGGTACTGTAACTGGTGCACGCTTCTGTACTGAGGTAATCCTTCCCCATGTGCATCTCTTCCGAGGTGCCATTGGCCCCGAGTTCGTGTTTATGGATGATAACGTCACACCCCATCGCACTGCAAATGTTGATATGCTTTTTGGAAAGTGAGGACTTTGTTCGTATGGATTGGCCTGCCCGTTCCACGATCTAAATCCAATCGAACAATATTGGACGCTCTTGGGAGACGCCTAGCGGCACGTCCACACTCACACGAAATGCTCACCAGCTGGAGATGGCGCTGACGGAGGAATGGACGATGTTACCGCAAGAACTTACCAACAACATTGTTCTAAGTATGGACAGGCGGAGCAAAGCCTGCATCGACATTAGGGGTGGCCACATCTCCTATTGAGGACCACCTCCTTTTTCCTTTTCTTTTATTAATTATTAGTTTTTTTTATCATTGTTTTATTGTTTTTTTTTTTTTTGGCTGGTGCAGCATAAGCCATAGACTTTCTTGCACCATGCGGCCATTACTAATACCTCTTCCCTTTGTTCCATCTTTGGCAGTGATGTATTTGTATCATGGCAGCCAGTGCTATGTTGCCAATTTTGAATAAAGTCCCTCTGTAGCGTTTTGTTTCCGTTGTTGTGTCGGTCTTGTTTCCTTCATAATTTCTGTACATCACGAGGTTCCTTTGGTATGTTTTTGCCATATCCAGGCCACTCCTATGAGAAGCTACAGGTGAAAACTTGACTGGTCCATAAGTTTTGCACACCAGTGTATCATTTTGGTGAATATTGACGGTACTGTTTTGTATGATTTTTATTGCCTTTAGATCCAATCTTTCCTAGAAGAAAACTAATTCTCTTATTCTACTATTCTCTGTAGAATAATTCTACTATTCTCTGTAGCTGTGCGAGCACATTTACCCTTATGGTACTGTAACCTTTCATAAAAGAAATATGCAATGTATGCCACCTTCCGGCTGCTAATGTACTTCTGATGATATACACTGCTTGATGAAAGTAAGGAGTAGTTGAGAGTTTGTATACTTATTCTTCCTTAATTGAATTTAAATGTGCACATAGATCACGTCGATTCAAACTCAGGTGAATATATATGAGCATGTGCATGTTTGCATATAAGAAAGGTTTGCACATCATTCTGTTAGATTCTGCGTCATAAGATCATTAAGACTTACTTAGATGCGCAAGGATACGAAGCACAACTGAGTGGAATTTGCTGGAAGAATGTAACCATTCTTCCAGAAAATATATTACATAGCTGCGGGAAAGTTGAATAAAGGGGAATTCGTTGTCGAATCTTTTTCTGTCCAACATATTCCACAAAATCTGAATAGGATTGAAATCAGCTGAATTTTGGGGACCAGAGAAGATGACGGTAATCTGTGCCATGTTCTCATAACCATTCTTGCACTATTCTGGCAATGGGCTATTGCATTGTCTTCCATAAAATGGCCATCACCTTCTGGATAAAAGTGTAACACTGCAGCGTGCAGCAGGTCTGATACAAAATTTAGGTACTCCCTGGGTGACATTCGACTTTCTACCAATATCAACGGACGTAAGTCCGTGCCAACAAATCATTCCCCATACCATGATAACACCTTCAGATGCTTGAATTGTCTTAACAAGGCAAGAAAGGGTCCATCGCTTCGTACAGTTCTCACCACACTCTCTGCCTACCATCAGTTCAACCGAAGTGTATCGTAATTCGTCTGGAAAGATGACTGTCTTCCACCATTCCACCGTTCAAGCATCTGAAGGTGTAATCGACATTCTCAGCACCATTCTCAGACATTCTCAGCACCACTGCAAGCGGATTTTTCTGTTTTTCTCTGAAACAATGGAATAGGCAGGCGACTGCCAATACCCAATTGCTTCAATTCCCTGCGCATGGTACGAGATGAAACAGGGCAATTCTGCACTTGGTTGAATTCAAATGTTATTTGCTGCACACTGGATGTCCTATTTTTCCGTACAATCCTCCTAGAATAGAATTGTCTTAAAAAGGCAAGAAAGGGTCCATCGCTTTGTGCAGTTCTCACCACACTCTCTGGCAACATGACTTTCTTCCATCGTTCCACTGTTCAAGCAGACATTCTCAGCACCACTGCAAGACGGCTTCACTCTTAAAGTATTGTTTTTCTGCCACATTGCCCATAATATTTACTTCGACCCTTTGCATTGTATCCTTCTAAATATATGATTATATTATTTGAAAATATATGAAGTATTGAATTTTTCTTTATCTTAAATAGGTTCTTCCTCCCGTTAAACTGACACATCACGAGAACGTTAAATGACACTTCAAACAACAGCTGGCGTAGTAAGTTTAATTACCTGTACATTAGAAAATGTCCACTAACAAAAATAATCTTGGGGTGCGTTTACTTCATAACGAATATAAAGAAGCCACAGTATATAAAGTCTATTTCCAAGTGGTTCAGAATGAAAGAAAATATGTGTAGAGAGAGAAGATACCAGTGAGAATTCAATGAATTAAAAATAACATTTGATAATTCTAATGGTAAAATATTTGCCTACTCGAATTCGCATATTCATTCTGCCACCTTTCGATTTTTTAATATTTATATATATTATTCCATCAACTATGATCGTTTAACTGTAGGTAATATTCTATTTTTATAATAGACTTTGGTTTTATTTTCAGTTTAATTGTTAATCCACCGAAATCCGGATGAAGTCAATATGTGTTGAGTGAAGGGTAACTCTTTCTTTTTTAAGAAGAAACAAGAACAATGCGAAATTTGAAACATTTTATTAATCGAGAGAATTTAAATAACTGATCAAAAAATAGAAAGTTAGTGTAAGAAACATGGGTAACAAAAGGAAGATGACTATATGCATCGTAACGGAAGAAACACAGCCGTAATAAAAGAAAGAGCAGATCAATGGAAGAGTGAAGTATTTATAGATAAAGAATGCTTCATGGAATAACCTCCTGGTGTCCAACGGAAGACGAATAGACCTTCTTTTATGAAAGACTCACATAATCCTGACAATGGCATATAATATCATGGTGATGACATAAAAATGGAACAGAAAAAACTTGAATCCTATTGAGGTGGTCAATGACATACTGTCAATGACGAAACCGAATTATATTCAATGGTGGGTAAGATCAAATTCTTGTATAGAGATATGAAATAAAACTCTGTCTAATACAAAATTACGATAAATTATTTTAATAAACTCAATAATCTAAGAGATCGTGACACAGAAGGCAGGATGAAAGGAGCAATATTAAGATTAAATTAAAGAGCAAAAATTAAAGTCGGATTAAAAAACAACAAGAATATCTTCGTAGTTTTTAATTAAACACTGAAAAGATCGAAAGTGAAACAACATAATGTACTTCTGGATAAACTCTGTATCTATATAATTAGGTACACCTGCCTTATCGTAAAATCTTAGAAAAATTTGTAAAGTTAAACTTTAGTATTTCGAATGTTATCGATGCAGGTGTTGCCTCAAAATTATGGTTAATACAATTGCTCTTATTTGGAGTTAAATATTACTCATTTAATTTTAATATTTCACTTTATAAGACGGATTGGTCGATTTGCAAACAAAAAAACCATGTTAAGCCATGGAATCTGAGACCTCCTCTGAGTCTGAGACCAAATAACTCAGCCACGTTGTGAAAAAGGCTCATAAAAGTTCCTCAAGTCATAGTAAAGTAAAGTGCAGCCATTATCAACCCACTGCAGGATGGAAGCCTCCTCAACAATTCATGCTGAGGGAAATGAACCGTAATCTGCCACGCTGGTCCAGTGCGGGTTGGCAGATCGACCGTATTCAGCAGTCAGGAGCTTGAACCCCGGTCTCCTCAAAGAGCGTGTGCTACTGCACTGCCGCTATTGACCACTCGGCTACTCTAACTCAGGTCTTTTTCACCTGGTGTATGGAGAAGAGCGATTATACCAACTGTACTACACGCGAGGACAAGAAGTTAGAAGAGCGAAAATTGCTGACCAATATCAACAAATTTCTTCTATAGGAACAAGGTTCTATGGCAGCACGATTTACAAGTTCACCGCAGAATAAAAATATAGCGAGTACTAAACAGAAAGCCTGGGTTCTTATATTAGGACTGGAGAATAATAAGTGATATTGGCGACTGGAGCATTCAGTAATTAGATTAAGCAACAAATATAATACCTTAAACACTTCAATGAGATCTACTCGCAGCTGTTTAATTTTCAAACGCTGCAATTTGCTGAAGTCTTTCTTAAAATTATCATAAAAAAGAAACTATTTTTTACTAAACAAATAGACGCTGCAATTAGCGTACATTCTTGTGAATATGCAATCGCTGCATTTATACCAAGTCACCCCAATATTCGAATAAAATAAAACTATAAAACTAAATTAAAAGAAAAGGAACAAAAGTGACAAACGCTACCAGAAATGCAACGCACGACTTCTCAAGGAGACGCTACGATACAACCAGCGAAGCATGAGTACCACTTATCTATAAAAATAAAAACCAAAGAGACAGAAGCCATTCTTGTTAAGAGAAAGACTTCTTTATTTTTTTTATTTCATTTTGTTTCTGTGTTCCATATTAATCTCGTTTCTCTTCTTTGTATCCGTTCTAACCTATCCCCATCCTTCCTAAAATGAGGCTTCCGCACAGTTTTCAGTACTCTGGGTGCATTCTGACCATTATCTTATAGAACAGATTATCATCATCTCCTTGTCCGTGTCAAACAAATTCCTGTATATTACTGACAGAACTCCATGAGCTATCCTAGCAGCCTGTGTTCATTGCTCAGAGCACGTCATATTTTGCTGTATAACATCCCTGAAGTCTTTTCCCTTAGTGCAATAAACGGATTTAAAATCTTGCCAAACCCGACGAAAAGCTTTAGAAATATCTACAACAACTGCATGAGTTCTTCCAGCGTTTTCAGTGGAATTTTTCTGCACAGATAAAAGTTATATTACTTGTAAACTGACAGAAGCATATTTATGAACGTCAATAGAAGAATATTTCAAGATAATTTTAATATTTTAACGTTTAAGACTTCTCAAAAAGTTTAGAAAACGCTGGAGTGATTGCAAAAAAAACAAAAAACAGTAATTCTATGACTATTGAGGTACACCTTGCCATAAAATCAGAATATTTCAATTACTCGTACATAACAGAGAAGAAATTCTCTTATTTTAAATTATTGAATTAGTTCAGACGTCAGCTAGCGAAAATTCTAGAAAAATAACAACTCTCGAAATTGAAATTGTAAGATAAAGTAGATCTTACAAATTAAAATATTTGTTTTGCTAAAATATATCCAAGTAGGGCAATGAAAACTGAGAATTAGTATTAATGCTCGAGTATTAAGTTAAAGATTGTAAATATGAAGATTGAAAATTTAGGTTGAATGTAAATAAGGTTAAAGTTTGAAGAACACTGGATTTAGTAATGGACAGTTTTAGGCTTGGGAATTAAAATAGTGGCTAAAAGGTAACCAAGTAATTTAAATAATACAAGAGAACAAACAGAGACAGCGCCTGAATAGAGAAGGGGGTGCCATTTGCAAACAGGCGAGGAAAGGGTTGCTGATGGCAAGAACAATAGGACTGTAAAATGGGATTACGAAGCGTCTCTTTTGATCTAAGCCATCGTTAGAAAGTAAACAGGAAATGAGTGGACGTCCAGTGTTCGCATCAAAAAGAAACGGCGTCAGGGTGACTGATGAATTTGGGTAAGCTCGGTATATTTAGCAGAGAAAAGTGTGAACACGTAAATGAGTTTTTTGGATGGGACTGGCAACATGAAAGGGTCATATTGCCCTGTGAAAAAAAAAAAAAAGAAATTTCTAGAGAGGAGTTGGTTTATGTGCTAGGGAGACAGCTGGGGCGAGTTATTTTAGCAAATAAGAAGGAATGAAAAAATTAAACAGTATGGGGATTGGTTGGAGTCCTTGGGGGAGGCGTTCCAAATATGAGGGAAAGAGCAAAGTTCGGGGGGAGTAATTTGAGATAGTGTCGATTCTGTAGCTGACTTCTCTGTGTCTAAAGAAGAGAAAGTCGTGAGTTGCGGGTTGAAGTAGACTTTTTGGTGGTCAGAGTTCACATCTCGTGTTAGCAAGCTGAAGAAGAAAAAGAAGAAAAAACGTGACAGAAAGACACCCTGGTCCGGCGTTGGAGGGCAGTGATAGGCAGTGTTAAAGTTTAAGGTTAATGTAAACATGCAAGAAAGAAAGCCTGGTCCAGCATCGGAGGGCAGTGATAGGCAGTGGTTAAGTTTAAAGATAAGTGAGCCAAGAAGAGAAAGAAGGAAAGCCTGGTCCAGCATCAAAAGGCAGTGATAATAGCCAGTTGTGCAAATAAGTGAGCCAAGAAGACAAAGAAAGCCTGGTCCGGCATCGGAAGGCAGTGTGCCCAAGAAACGGAAGAAAGCCTGGTCCGGCATCGGAAGGCAGTGTGCCCAAGAAACGGAAGAAAGCCTGGTCCGGCATCGGAAGGCAGTGTGCCCAAGAAACGGAAGACAGCCTGCCTGCCACGAAGGAAGCCTGAACGCAAGGAAATTGGAAGTAGCGATCTTCCGGAACGTAAGTCTGTTCCTGTTTTTTTTTTTTTTTTTTTTCTTCAATCCTGACCTCAAGGACTCCTAACCTAGCTCTGTAAGGAATTGAGTGATAGTCATTTTAAAAAAAAGGAACATTCCTGTTGTATTAGGCAAGTTAGTTACTAAGGTTGAGGCAATTTGTTATGAATGTTAATGAAATAACGAAAGGGTGGTACGGGGGTAAGTAAAGGGAAAGTAATAGTATAAAGGAATTAGTAAAGAAATTATATTTATAGGGATAGTATTTTAAGGATATGTTAACTTATATCAATAAATTAGGCCAAGTGACATCACAAGATAACATTCCAGTTGAGGTATAAAGAGGAAGAAATTTTATTAATAGAGAGACCTCATGAGTAAAGAGGGATGACTAAGATGGTAACAAGAGAGTAACTAAGGTAGAATGAGAGATTTATAGTGAACATTATTGAGGTAAGAGGATTCCAGTTGTAATACATTTCATGTGTTAAGGGCTAGAAACGATTATACAAAAAGAGTAATAAGAGCTGAAATACGTTTTGCTGATGTAAGTGATAAAAATTGGTAATGTAAGAGAATAATTGAGTAATCATCGAGGATTCATATTTAGTAAGGTACAACTGATACATACAAACTGATGTTAGTAATTTGTAAATTGAGAATAGTTGATGATGAGAGAGATAATGTAGTGTAGTGTACTGTAGTATGGTTCAAATACTCTGCTGCCACTTCATTAGGTACACCTCCCTAGTAGCGTTTTGAACATTCAAAACAGCCTGAATTCATCTAGGCATGGTTTGAATAAGATGCCGAAAATGTTGTGCAGGAATGGAGTACCATGCAGACATGAGTGTGTCGCGCAGTTCCTTGAGATTCGACGGAGGTTAGGCCTGAAGCGAACAGCCCTTTCCAGCTCATTCCAAAGATGTTCGATAGGATTGAGATCCACGGACTGAGCGGGCCACTGCAGCAAAGAAAAGCCATTGTCATGTTCCTGGAAACATTTCATAGTGATTCGGACTTTATTCACCGACGCATTATCCTGCTCGAAGTAACCATCTGACTGAGGAAAAACCGTCAACATGAACGGATGCAGTTGGTCAGCAACGATGTATACGTACGATGTGGCATTCAGACGTGAATCTATGGGTATCAATGGACCCAACGTGTGCCAAGAAAACATTCTTCACACCATAACAGTGCCCCCACCACCTTGCACAGTAGTCGTCAGACATGACGACTACTGTGCAAAGTAGTCGTCAGGCATGACGGATCCATGGATTCATGTTGTTTTCGCCAAATTCTGAGCCTTCCATCAACGTAATGCACCAGGAACTTTGACTCGTCAGACCAAGCAACTGTTTTCCAATCCTATATAGACCAGTGCTGGTGTTGCTGTGCCCACAGGAGGGGTGCTCTCTTGTTTTTCATTGATAACAAAGGTACGCCATGTGGTCGTCGGCTGTTGTAGCCCATTCGCGACAAATTGCGACTAGTGGTCCGTTGCGATATTTTGTTCTGCGCACCAAGGTTGTATTGTGACATGATGTGCGACATTGTGGCTCGTCTGTTTGCTTGCACAATTCTAGCCATCCTCCTCTAACTTCTCTCATCAACAAGCAATTTTCTTCCACAGGAGTGCCGTTGAGAGAATGTTTTCTGTTCGTTGCACCAGTCTCGATACACCCTTGAAACTGTGGTGCATGAAAAGTTCAGGAGAACTGCAGTTTCAGAGATGCTTTGTCCAGCACGTCTTGCATCTACTACCATGCCACGTTCGAAGTCCGTTAGATCACTCCTTTTCCCCATTCTTATTATGGTTTGTACACTTAACTGATACTAGAAAGGTTGTTCTGCTGCATTTATATCCACAACTGTGGTCATGTGACTTGCAGCGTTGTGGGACAAACCATTTGTGTGCGCAGCAGGGGTGTACCTAATAAAGTGGCAGCACAGTGTACATGGAAATTGGTATGCTAGTATGTAATTATATTTTTAATGTAAATACTGTATGTAATGTTCATTAAAGGTTTGTAAATAAATGTGTCTTTAATGTTCTGCTAACACCCGCTTTACACACCCTAGAATCTAAAGTTTTCTGTGAATTGCAGTCAGATTTGCGTTTGTGGGTGGGATTGCGACTTCAGTAGGGGGAAGGGTCTAAGAAAAAGGGAAGCAAAAACAAAACCCCCATAATTGGCTGTGAAGTGCAGTTACTAACATTATTTTTTATTTTCCCCCACAAAATCAATTTTTAATCTTTGGAAGAAAACTGTATTGATATAATTGGCAAGTTAAGTTAACAATAGTTGCATAGTTTAGTATAAATTTTTAGGTGAAATGTATTGACAATATATTTTAATTTATTTACACGAGTATTTTGTTTTCTGTTGCGTTTCATATTTTGACTCAGTATTTTTCTATTAGAATGACTACAGTTTTTTTCAAGAAGATAGAAGAATATTAAACATTAGGAAAATGAAATCTATAATCGAATTGGGAAAGAATAAAATACAAAAGGATAAAAATATATCCCAAAAAAATCGGGAGTCATCGGAAAGGTATCCTGGGGATTTTAGGAGGGGAGTATGCAGTCTTTATCTGTGTAATGTAGAATAACAAAACGAGCACATATCTACATAAGTACATCGCCTTCCCTCCTCTCTCTCTTGAATGCTGGCTTTGCTGTTTCTTGCAACAAACATTCCGTAATGTACCCTTAGCGTAATTTGATTCAAGACAAACTTCTGGAGCCGTCCGTCTTTTTCTTCTCCAGGGATATCCCGCTTATTTTTGTAGCGTACAGCGGCAATTTAAGTAGTTATTTTGCACGCCAGCTCAGCAAGTAACCTTTATGCATCTTGACAGCTTCTTCCTTCCGTGTCTGTCATCCTGACAGTGATCGGACCAGGATAAAGCTATCCATGGTTTTGGATGTTGTCGCACAGAAGTGTAGAGTATGTTTTCTAGTTCGTGATGCGAAACCCAAAATGGCATGATATATCAAAGTTTCTTTCTATGTTACTAAAGATCAAATGTCCTAATTCACGATTAAAATTCTACCGAGTCCTGTCTGTTTTTTTATTAGTTCGAAAAAGTGCACTTTACAACGATTGATTTGCATAATCATTACATAACACTAGAATTAATTTAGTTATTATCTCGATGAGACGTCGCTTAAATTTTAAATCTGCAGTTTGTAATCCAGTAAAAAAAAATCGATGCTATATAGGTTCGATAATAGTCTATTTACTTTCCGGGATTTATTTACATTGCTCAGATTAATTAAAAGTACGAACAGTGGTTTTGAAACTCCTTTACAATAATGGTGAAAAATAGAAGCGTCACCTCGTGTTAAGCTTTAATGGAATATTTCTTTTATTACGATTTTGTATTTGCATGTTCATTTACTGATACGTTTCAGTTATTGAATAAATGTTCCACTAGCCAAAGAAATGTCCTACTCCCATATACTTAATTATTATCTAGTCCATAAACCTTTAGGCAATTACTATACAGTTCCCATCCAAAAATATTCGGATACTACCGGACCTTCCTAGTTAGAGTATTTAAACTGAACTTAGGATTCTTCTGTACATGGTATACTATGGCAATGGCATTACAGTAATAGCCAATAACCGCATATGTTGGCATATTCCTGTAAAAGAAAAGTGTGGAAGAAAAGATAAAGAACGGAAAAGAAGAAAAGAAAGGGAAAAAAAGACAAAGAAAAGTAAAAAAGAAGGGGGAAAAAAAGGACAGGGCTTGCCTCATGAGCGTCCAAACCTGAATTAAAGAACAGGAATAGAGAACAAACCGCAGCCTAGCTGCCAAAGCCTTATGGCAGCCTGAAGAGGGCACCCTAGCCCCCCCCCCCCCTTCACCTTTGTTTGTTTGTTTGTTATTTGATTTTTAGGAGCATTAGCAACTAAGGCCATATTGCTCCAGAGATATGCGGTGGTCATTCCCTGACCTTTCCGCAACGTCCGTATTTGGTGGTCACGGCCTCGAACGCCGGTCTAATCAAGAAGTGTGTGCTATGCACTGCTGCTCCTGCCCACCTGGCTACGGAGGCGCCCCTTCACCTTTAAACCCTACTTTCCGGGGGGAACGATTCTCTCGTCCTCCCGCCCACATTTCTACTCTGGTGGGGGGCATGGGCATTCCCCACTGAAACTTGGGGCTGTCTTCCCTATTATATATGGCAGCCTGAAGAGGGCACCCTAGCCCCCCCCCTTCACCTTTGTTTGTTTGTTTGTTATTTGATTTTTAGGAGCATTAGCAACTAAGGCCATATTGCTCCAGAGATATGCGGTGGTCATTCCCTGACCTTTCCGCAACGTCCGTATTTGGTGGTCACGGCCTCGAACGCCGGTCTAATCAAGAAGTGTGTGCTATGCACTGCTGCTCCTGCCCACCTGGCTACGGAGGCGCCCCTTCACCTTTAAACCCTACTTTCCGGGGGGAACGATTCTCTCGTCCTCCCGCCCACATTTCTACTCTGGTGGGGGGCATGGGCATTCCCCACTGAAACTTGGGGCTGTCTTCCCTATTGGCCCCATACTTCTCTCTTTCTCTCCCAAACTTCAATCTCCCCCTCTCTATCTCCACCCTAGCGAAGCCTCCACACACCTAAATTTAAACATATCCAAAACATATCCAAATTTAAACATATCCAAAATATCTTCGCCCACGTCCCGGCCTATCAACTCAAGCGACATTAACCCCCACGATTGACGCTGGTATGTGTATGTACGTTGTGTGTGTGTGTGTGTATATGTATATATAATACAATATAAGAATACTGTTTTATTTATTATTTTTTTATAGGTCCGAGCCACTGAAATCTCAGGAAATTAGGTGGCAGGACCTGCCAGACTGAAACTAAAACTACTGGGTTCCTGGTCTGCTTCCACGGGGAGAAGGTGGGGCAGCATTGGGCCTTAGCAGGGGTCCAGCGGCTAAACGACAAGATGAACAACGGTACACGACACTACATATATACAATATCCATACACTTTTAAATCTCTGCCATTTCCAGAGAACTGGTACACCCAGAATGAAAACTACGCGGAGATGTAAGAAACCCCTGGTGCCGTGTGACATTAAATACACTTTACACCTTACCTAAACATCATTGCCGACAGGTACACCCTTTCATGGCACCGGTCTTCCCCTCTGGCGGTGTCGTCTTTCAGCAGGATAACGCGCCATGCCACAGTGCCTGGATTGTTCGAGACTGGTTCGCGAAACATGGGGAAGACTTCCAGGTATTTCTCTGGCTTCAAAATTCCCCAGACATCAATCCCATCGAGCATCTGTGATTTGTGTTGGAACAGCAACTCCGATCTGCGGCATCTCAACCACGTACCTTTCAGGAGTTAAAGGATCTGCTGGTTACGTGTTGGTGCCAGATACCACGAGACACATTTAGAAATCTTGTAGCGTCCATGCCTCGCAAGGTACGAGCTGGTTTGGCTGCACGTGGAGGACCAACATCATATTAGGTAGGTGGTCATAATGTTTTGGCTCATCGGTGTATATTACTCTTTCTCTATGCACTCAGCACCCAAAGCGACACTTCCTTATGCCATTTTTGTAGAAGATCTCACTTTGTTCTTGAAACTATGCTTCTGTTGCAGAAATCATCTCTGCATTCCAAAAAAAAATTTCCACGCAAAACGATTTCTTCTGCGGAAAGAAGAAGAAGTCAGAATGTGCCAAGTCAGCAGAATTAGGTGTATGAGGCAAGACACGAAATCCTAACTTCTGGGCAAGATTAGTGGTTTCGAGAGCAGTGGGGCTGGTTCGTTGTCGTGATGCAACAGCATGCCTTTGCTGAGCATTCTGCGTTTTTCTTTAATTGACGTATGCAATTGCTTCAGTAAGTTGCCGTAGTAATGTGCATTGATGGTGGTGTACTATTCTCCAGGTAATCTGTGAGAATAATGCCCATCGCATCCCAGAAATCTGACAGAAGCCCTTCCCTGCAGATGATCGCTATCCGGTTTTTTGGTATTTGGTGATGATGGATGTTTCCATTGTTTTTAAACCTGTTTTGTTTCTGGATCAAAATGATATATTCACGATTCATCCGTAGTCACCAATCGGTAAAAGACAGGTTAAGATCGCTATCACACATGATCAATTCAGCAGAGTTGGTCTGCCCTTTTTTTTTTTTTCTGAAGACACATGAGCAAGCTAGGAAACCATCGTGCTAAGACCTTATTTATATTTAAATCATTGTGAATTATTCTCTCCACTAATCCATTGCTTATCCCAGTCCTGCATCTATCTGCTAAATTATTATCCAGCGGTCATTGAGAATCAACTGTTTAATTTTCCAACAAAATTCAACAGTGTCAGATGTGGATGTCCGTCTACTTCTTTCATGGATGCTCTCCCTGGCCTTACTTTAATTGTCTCCGCCAATGTTTTAAACATCAAACGATGGAACAGATATTCCCATGCACCGTAGCCATCTCTTCATGGAGTGTCCTTGGCTGCTTGCCTTGCAAAAACAGGAATTTGATAATCGTTCGATATTCAAGTTTATTCGTGGTGACGCTCTTGTCACGAATCCGAATCTCTAAGAAAAGAAAAAAAAAACATAAGAGTTAGAGCAATTATAATTCTGGCATGTTACTAGATAAATAAATAACACACTCAATAGAATATAACGTTCATAGAATACCCGGAAGAAGATCAGGGGAAAAGTTTTGATATCTCTCTGTAAATACTAGTCAAACAGCGGACTCGATCTCAACAACGAAGTTTCTCTCAATTTTATTACTTCCACGCAATAGAGGAGGCATCGGTTGTTTGGAAACCTTTTCTCCCCTTTTAAAGGTGCAGCCATTAATGGTCCTGTACTCAGAGATTGAAAATACTTCACAACCATTTTACTCCCGCTGTTCTAAAACAGTTTAAATAATAACATTCGCTCGCTTTAGTAAATGGAGGTTTTGATCAACCTTGCATCGTTCTGGTAGTCATTCGACTTGGATAAGAGCACTGCAGTAACATGATATGCCCTGGTGGCGAAAAATTTACAGTATCTCTGAGGACAAAATGATTTATCGTTTCATACTGGTGACAGCTTGAATTAATCGTTTTTCTTGGCTAATCCTCTATCTTGACTCTGGATATTGCGCTTATATGATAGATATTTCGTTCTCCACACCACGGGAATAGACTAATTTTTATTAAGGTCACCTTGTATTTATACAAACTGCATTTCATAGTTTAAGATTTGGAAAATTAACAGTTGGCTGGCCATGGTGTGTGTTGTTTGCTAAATGCTTTTTGGTAATTTATACATAGCAAACCCCGCGACACCAATAAGAACCGAATTTCCTTTTGCTTAGTCCTAGAGAAGATGGCCGAAGAAAGTCAAGCTACTTAGAGAACTACTTCGGTAGAAACTGTACTCATATCCCTAGGGATGGTCTCTATGGTGTCATCGATGTGGAAAACTAAAAGGGGAAACACTTTCAGCAAAGTGCATCGTTGGAAAGCAGTTCCTCCTACGTAAACTCGGCTAAGAATAATTCTATCCGTGAGAATGAGACTTTCTGGTTTTATAATTTTCTTTTAAATACGTGCAATGAAGAGAAGAGTGAGCCTCATTAAACAGACCATCTTTAAAATGTAAACCTACCTTAACGAAGCAAATAGATACATTAAAGTCAGAAAGGGAATTATGGTTCTCTGCGCATGGCTTGCTATCGATAATGTTAGAAGACACATCCCGAGGGTTTTTAAACTACATGTAACATACAACGATAAATTCCCTTACAACTGACAGGCTACACCAGTATGCACTACAGCTCTTCGCTTATTAAACCCTGGAGTTCTTTATTAGAGGTCGCACTTCGGAAAGATGGTACACGTTGCGCAGCATTGTGGGATGCTTGTATGTGTTAAAGAGCAAGAGTAAGGGTCGTTAAAAAGTTCACATTCAATTTGTAGGTACCATACACTGTTGTCTGATGGTTTGAGTTGCTTTGGTGTTAATCAGAAGAATATTAACCTCCTTCGCCTGATGGACACAATAATGGCTTCTCTTGAAATGGATAGGTTTATAGATTTCGATTTCATCAAGGGTCTGCATGTATTTGAGAAGAAGCTAGTTGCTTTCTGCCATTTTAAAGCAAGTATTCCTATTTCATATTTCCATAATATGAAAGAGAAATTAAATCAGTCGATAATAATTCCTATTCAATTGAATGAAAATGTACCTAAAATAATATCGTTCCTCCTCAGCTAATTATATATATTTGGAATGTATCTACTCATGAAAATCTTGTATCAG
Source organism: Mastigoproctus giganteus (assembly GCF_048544385.1). Taxonomy (NCBI): domain Eukaryota; kingdom Metazoa; phylum Arthropoda; class Arachnida; order Uropygi; family Thelyphonidae; genus Mastigoproctus; species Mastigoproctus giganteus. The sequence goes on from NC_143583.1 coordinate 46,248,132, forward strand.
GCACGGTAAAATAAAGGACTTGTATCATTATACAGTGTGCATTAAAAATATACATTATACACATTAAAAAACATCGAATTTCTTCACGTTATGTACAGTATATACGTTATCAGATTTCCAATATGAATTCAAAACCCAATTTACTTTACGTTGAGTTGCGATTTGTGCCACCAAGCGTTATACTCCATCTCATGTTAAAAAAGAGTATGCTGCTGCAACAGGATCTGGAAAAGTTGGGTAGATGGGCTGAGAAGTGGCAACTGAAGTTTAACATTGACAAATGCAGTGCTGCATATGGGTAGCAGTAACCGCAGAGAAATTTACCAACTAGGTGATGTTACACTCCGGGTAGTGGAGGATGAAAGAGACCCGGGGGTAATTATGCACTCATATATGAAGTTTTCTGAGCAGTGCAGACAGGCGGGCAGAGTAGGTCATGGGGTCTTGTCAATGATATTCAGGAATTTTTATGGCATGGATAAGGAGGTGTTTATCCCCTTGTATAAGGCAATGGTCAGGCCACACCTTGAATACTGCGTACAGATCTGGAGGCTTCATTTTAGGAAGGATGTAGATTTACTTGAGCGTGTACAGAGAAGGGCAACAAGATTGGTGAAGGGAAAAAAGGAGTGCTCTTACGAAGAAAGACTTAAGTTCTGCAATTGCAGCGCCTAGAGACTAGGCACCTGCGAGGTTATCTGATTGAGGTGTATAAGGCCTTGAATGTATTGAGCACGCTCAGTGCTGATGGGATTTCAGTTTATGCCCCCTCAGATTACAAACCTGAGGGGGCATAAACTGAAATTGAGGAAAGACAGTTGTCGAATAGACGTGGGGAAATTTGCCTTTAGCCAGCGGGTAGTTGATTGTCGGAACAAACTTCCATCTGTCGTTGTGGAAGTTGATACCTTAAATAGATTCAAGGCAGAACTAGACACACTTTTGGAGCGAATGGATGTGTGAAATGGGAAGGTTTTTTTTTTTTTTTTTTGTCTGATGCTGTATAAGTTTACTTTCTTGCATCATTTGGCTCTACTAATGCTAATCATGCCTCGCACGTAGCACAGTTGGTATAATCGCCGTCCTCAACACACCTGATGGAGAAGACCTCAGCCCATAAAAATTCCTTTTGTCAACGAAGGGACGAATTTTAATGGGCATTTTTCACAATGTAGTGAGTTAGTCGGTCTCAGGCGAGGGTGGAGCGTACCTCCCCCCCCGAAAACTCTGGTTTTTCGTCAAGCAAACAGACAAATCTATCAAAGGATAGATGCTATTTTCAAACATAATATATATGGTGCTGTATGGTATAAGTCGTTGACGCGCCTTAAATCTTATAACAACAACAACAACAACAACCACCTTCGGGTATAATTTTCAATAAAAAAAAAGAAAATGAATAAAAACAGATTAAAAAGTCAACACCAAAAGTCAGTAATTTTGTTAGTACTGGAATTAATCAAGCAACCTGTTGTGATTATATTTGTAAAAATTATATTTTTCTTAGTAAAATGAATAAAACGACATGATTTGGTTTGCAGTCGAGCCCCTTTCTGTACTCAAGATTATATGGATTGTATTTTGTTCCTAATCTATGATCTCGGTTGAGAGTTCATTGCTCTGTCGAAAAAAAATTGGCGAAAGCATCAAAAAATAAAACAAAAAAAATCACAGGTTTTAAAAAGGCCTAAAACTCTAAATCTCACGACAACTCTTCCCACAAACTGTAAATAAACTGCTTTGTAGCTGACCCTCATAAAACTGGCATTATTCTAGTTTATTAGCCCGATGTCACTTGAAGCTACTAAAATGGATTTAACTCAAAAAACAGCCAATAAAGAGTGAAAACGGCGTTAAAAAAGTGCACTCGTGTCACAGACGATTGGTCTATATTAAGTCCTGTTTCAAAATAGGATGTTTAAATGTGCTGTTTTG